>NW_024884142.1:93066024-93377696 GCF_019232065.1 Centrocercus urophasianus | reverse complement strand
GGCAACCTGTTCCAGTGCATCACCACCCTCTGTGTGAAAACTTTCCTCCTAATATCTAACCTAAACTTGTCCTCAGTTTAAATCATTCCCCCTTATCCTGTCACTATCCACTCTCATAAAATGTCATTCCCTCTCCTGGTGATAAGCTCCCTTCAAATACTGGAACACCTAGTTAATATTTTTTTAAAGGAGACATCAGGCCCTGACGAAAAGTTAAGTCAATTCAGAACTTGAAGAGAAACGGGTACAAGAAGTTCTTACAAGTATCCTGGCACCTTTCCCCTTAATTCTCAAGAAAACTGATCACATCTGCCTTTGCTATACAAATACAAACCAGAAGATATTTCCTTAGACCACAAAGGAAATTTGTCAGAGGGTCAGGGCTTGAAGCCAGAGCTCCTGAGTTTCAGCATCATAATAAAAAACTCATCCTTCTTTCTTTTTTCTTTTTTCTTTTTTTGTCTTTCTAACTCCACCAAAATGGAAGAAATTGAAGCAATCTTTTTACGGCTGTTTCTACAGATAGCAATAAGTAAACTGATGAAACATTAAAATTTTACAAGAAGCTATTAGGGTGAAACTCACAAAGCATAAGGCATTATAGCTGCATGCAAGCTTGTGTACTTTCTAAAGATAGCAGAGTCACACTATTCTTACGTTTAAATGAAAAATGCACAATAAATCTGGGGGAGAGCATGATGCCCTTTCAGGTACACAACTCAGGAATCATGCCAGGCCTAACAGTAAAGGAAGCAGCCACCTCTGAGAAAGAAAATATTTTCATTTATGCACTATTAAACAGTGAAATGTACAGAGAAAGTAAATACAATTAGAACTGTGATGATACGGTTATTAGTAATGCCTTTCTACTCTGAAGGTCTGACTTTAAAAGGCAACACGTGCAGCTGCATATGAAAAATAACTCTTTAATCTTTACAAATGGTGTCCCTTAAAACCAATTCCCTTTTGTATTTTGATTTACAAGTACAATGAATAGAAGTTACGGCATTTCCATTCAAAATGGTGATAGCATTGAATATTTGCTAGGCAAAATAATTCCACCTGACTACAAAATGCTGAAGGAAGGCATTTTAGGATCCTACAGCTGATGTTCCATTGGCATTCCATTGTGAGGCACCCATCATACCATAACAGAAACAAGGCACATCTCTGCCTGCACTGCTGAGGACCTCTTTTCCCTGACAGAACTGTAATGCTGTTCACAGAAAAGCTGCTGTGGGGGTTGCTTTACACCCAGATTCCCACTTAGGTCAGCTAATAAGCTGCATGATGTGCCCCTCAGCAGTTAAGAGGGAATAAGGAGAGATCAGGAAGGACACAGAATTATATTTAAAAAAAGAAAGCATCAGTTAATCTACATGACTGCAAAAATGATCAAGAAACATACTTGTAAGCTTACTCCTCTCCTCTTCTTCTTAGTTTTCCAAAAAAAACCATAGTATGTTTAGTCTCAGCACTGATACACTTTCCATTTCTGGACAAAGCATGCACTGTCCTCAGTAACATACCCGTACTGTGCTGCAGATAACTTTTTTCTGAGGTCACACATTCAGGCAGTTAAATATAAACCTTCAAAATGACTTTAAATGCCTCTGCTTGAATAGAGTGGGATGAATTCGGATGCTGGGGGCTTTAAAAAAAAATAATCAAAAAGATGAAGAAAAAAGTAAAACGCAAGAATCACAGTCAGGAAAAGAGATAAAACAGCATACTGTTGCTCAGCCTGAGACGTTCGATGCTCCTCACTAGGTCTAAATTCTCCATCTCATTAGGCTGAGATGCTTTACACTGAGATAAAGCCGGAGAGGAACTGAGTTCTACAGAGTTGTGATTATCCAGGCTAGTTGCCTGGATACGTCAACTCACTTTGCAAAGTGTCTGACAAATGCCACTGTGAAGATTTAGATGCAAAGCAGCAATGTGCAGCAGACGCAACAAACACAAATGACATCCCGTGAGTAGAATGACTGCAGAACACCCTCTGACACAGAGACATTGGTTCCCACAGTACAGACACACAGAGAATAAAGATTTGCCACCAAGTATGAATTGCAAAAACAAACAAGTCCTCTTTACATTCAGAGAACAGACTCGCAGCTAGCATACCCTCATCCAAAAAGGGTTTAACTGTCAAGAATGAGTTGCCCACAAAAAATGCCAACAGTACGCTTGAAAACTCAGCCAAAATTGCTCCTATTAACGCCAATGGCATGCAGTGAAAACTGTTTTGTGTAAGATAAATAACTTAATTGAATGAAGTTATTCTGTCTCTCTTACAGAAAACAGCATTTGCTTTATTTTTACAAATAGCTGCACTTTATTAGTATTGATTATACTGGGAGACACTACACTACATTCGGAGAGCACACGCTTGTTCTCCCTGCTTACTCACATACGCCTTTGAGAAACATACAGCATGAGAAATGTATACTACTTCCTTGAAAAGTGACCTTAATATCTACAACCATCTTTATGGTGAGGAGCCATTAAAAATTCATTCACTCTGAGCAAACTCTCTCTGTCGTGTCTATTCATATTAATATCTCTGAATACTTTCCTAGTATTAGGAGCACTGCACAAGTCCTGGGTATTTTGTTCTTCTTCCACAGTGTGTTCTACTTTATGTTCTTTCCTGTGGGCAACTTGTCAAGGCAAACAGGGTGACGGAAAATGTCTACAGTCCAAGCAGATGGGGGGCTTTGTATGTATTGTCTTCTTCAGAACTTTCTTCCCACTTTTGATTTGGAGCAAAAATAGACATCTCGCTCACACACAGCTCTATTCCTGTCCCAGGAATGAGTTAAAATAGATCATACTCCTCAGCAGGGAGAGGAACAATGGTTTGTTCATCGGTACAGGTTATACAAGAAAGGTGATAGGTACCCTTTGTGTGTAGCGTTTCCATCCTGAAGACCTCAGGACTTGCTATGTCAGCACGCTCACCACACATGATGCTATTTTTATTGACTGAAATAAATTATCCACAGACAAAATCCTGCAAGTTCTGGGTTGGATTTTTTACTAAAGACAAAACTCTCTTCAAACAGAAAGTTTTCTGCAAAATGTATTGCTGATCCTTCACTGTTTAGCAAAATAATAAATAATTTGCCTTTGTCTCTTTATCTTGCCTGATTAATTCATTAGAAAGATCATAGAATCATAGAATATCCGAAGTTGGAAGGGATTCACACATTTCTTCCAAAAACCCAAACCCTATATCTGAGAGCACTAACCAAACACTCTCTGAGTTCCAGCATTGGAGCTATACCCACTGCCCTGGGCAGGCTGTTCCATGCTCACTGCCCTCTTCACCTAGATCCTTCACCAACTTGTGATCAATCAAAGCCCCCAGATCCGTCCCCATGGGGCTGCTCTCCAGCCTCTCATCTCCCAGTCTGTACATACATCTCGGGTTGCCCTTTTCCAGCCACAGAATCCAGCACTCCACTTGTTTAGCTTCATACGACTGAATGAACAATCGGTCAGCTCTATAGGCTGTCAAGTATCATGCTTTTAATCTTCCTTATCCATAGTCTCATAAGCAAAATACCTACTTTGTTTAGTGGAACACAGCTGAAATCACATAAAATAATAAAATACAGAGAAAAGTGTCTCATTGTTACTTCGCTTAACTAGCACACACAGCCTAATAAGAAAGAGAATCTCCACCAAATATTTACATTTATTTGGATACACAAAAGCTTGTTTGAAGTTGCAATGAAATACCTGATTCTCCCAGATACCAGAGTGGTCAGAAGCCATTTAAGGAACAGCACCTGAAAAATTGATCATACTTTTATCTTTTTCCTCTGGATATGAGTGTGAGCATTTTAAAAGCAAATATCCTTTCTCCTATCAAATATATGCTATATATACTTTCCAAAAAGCATCATGAGCACCAAACACAACTAACTCAACTGGCAGTTTTTGGGAAAACAGCAACTTCCAAACCAGGAAGCATATGAACAGCACATCCTCCACTGTTCTCAAGCCGCCAATTAGACTTGTGCTGACACAGTTCATACAGAAATATGCTGGCCTAATGCCATATGATCCCATGTCTCACTCTGGTGAGTGGGGCATTTCCATCCTTTCACATAACAAACTGTACATTTGCATTTCAGATATGTTTTGAAATAACCACCACCAGAAGTGGAAAAGTTGAAAAATCCCACTTTTCATTTAGTCTGGCACCATACAAAGACACAAAACATCGTTCATGCCCTCTGGTCAGGCCTTCCTCTGATCTGAATGTCCCAGCTGACTGCTGCCAGGAGGCAGCAGCTGGCTCCTGATTGTGCTGCTGCTGGTGCAAGAGAAATAAGGACACAGCACACTGAACATGCGAGCACCAACAAGATTAGTCTGAGCAGTGTGTTCCTGTGTGCATAAAAGAGCCTGGATACTCTTTGCACCGCACAGACAGTGGCCAAGATGAGGTCTTCTACTTGACTGACATACTTAGCACATTTTATGTCCAGCAAACATTTGTGTTTACTGTCATAGCTCACGATATATTTTCAGGTCACTGGTACTCTTTCTAGCTGCCCAGTTTCCATGACAAGAACTTTTCTCAGTTCATCTATTAGCTATTGCTGAGGGAAACATTCACAGAGATATGAATTGCAGATGGATAGCTCTTTCCAATTTAATTCTCCACTCCCCTGACAGTTTCTTTTCTCCCTCACAGTCTTTCTCAGTTATTGAGATCTCTTCTCCATAGACATCACTGATTTGAAATACAGAAATAAATGACGAAACAAGGAGTCTTATTACTTCTTCTTGTACTAAAATAAAATAAAAAATATTTTTCATTATTTTAGTGAAGGCTAGCTCACCAATGCAAATGCTGAGTTTATCTATTGAACTTCTAATAAACAGGGATTTACCTTCAGATATTACAATGATGAACCTGAACAGATACAACCACCATCCTTACAAACACTAACTATATTATCTCATTTAATATTGACATGTCTCTTCCCAGTAATACACAGTGAAAATCTTGTACTAGGGTCAAGATGAGATCTTTAGTGAATTTGAAAGCATTTACTGTTGTTTCAGAAAGATGTCAGCTTGACCACAAATCATATATTCAGGATAAAGGTATGCCTTGTGTTTTCACCTTCAGAGTGCTGTTCAAACATGAGACCTCTGTAGAGCACTTTAAAATACTAAATGCACATAGTCCTGTTCAAGATGGTGACAGGAGGATGGAATCAAGACGGGAGAAACTTGACCTGCTCATGGAACAGCTGCAGGTTATGAAAGACCCCCTAGGAAAGACGTTAGCAGTCATGCCAATACATAACCTTAGTGAGTGTAACCTATGTTTTTGTCCTCTTCCTAGATAACTTATGTAAAATTGGATAACACCCAACTGGAAGAAACAAGTATAGATGTAAGAGTTAGTAAAGTGAAGGAAGGTCATGAATGGCATCCTGCAAAGGTCTTCACAAGGCCTGAAAACCATAAAAAATGATCTAGGAATGGAGTGAGGAGCAAGATGACAACTGTCCATGATTACCAGAACAGTAAGACAAGAGTTGGATAAAAAGTTGCAAAAATGGAAGGACTTCATTCTTTGCACATTTATTTAAGCTGTGGAGCATTTTGCTACAGGATACTGCTGGTGGTAGATGAAGAAATGTATAGATTCATGTAAGTAAAACACGAGAAGAAGTTTGACTACCAAAACATGACACCACTCAAGGTGTGCCTGAGCCAGATAGAGTTGTAGGAACACCTCTCTCTCCACTGAGATGCACATCAGAAAAGCAAAAAAAACCACCACCACAACACAGCCAGCATAGGATGGCTCTGCCAAAATGGGACTCACCATTTGACATGCTCACATCAGCAAACAACACTCGTTCTAACACTACTGGGAAAAGGTGATCTCTGTCTCATTGAAGTGTTGAAATTTTCTCTGATATTTGCAGTTAGAGCAAGTGTTTGTATCTCACAGAAGAAAAGGTTGCTCCTTAGGTTAAAACAATTAAAAGATTACTGCCCTCCCTCTGCCAGCACATCAAAAGGTAAAACTGAATCAGGGTTAATGCTTTCAGCATCTCATTCGGACTTTTATTTCATTCCAAAGAATTGGCTCTACAACATATTTCTAAAAATAAATTCCATCAGAACACTTCAGCATTCTTCAATAATGAAAATATTAAAAGAACACTTCAGCTTTCCACAAAGTTTTTTGAGGTCATTTTGCTAATCTTTTTAAAGCCAGGGGAAATATGCTGCCAATGTGAAATTTCAAGTTCTTACAGTCCCTTCAATCTCTACTTTCTTTTCTCTCCAGACCAAAACAGTTTCCTCAAAACCATTTCTCTTTGAAGATTTCTGCTTCCTGCTCATTATATTGGACTGCAGTACATGATCTGCTGCAAAATAGCCAGGGAATCAGGAACTAAATGAGATTGGAGTTTCTTTTCTCATACATAGGTGCTTTAAGAAGCAAGCTACTGACCAATGGACAATATCTCTGCCTCAGCTCACCACCCACGGACACTACAAATTGTCCTCTCCCAAAACACCCACAAAACCCTGAATTTTCTACCAAGAAGTGACAGTAGCAACTGGAATAGACTTGGCCTTGTAATTCTCCTGATGCTTAAAGGCTTACTGTGACCCATTTGCTGTACTATTTCTCTAATTTTTCCTCACCTCCTTCCATGTAAAAACTTGCACAAATATGAGCCAGAGAAACTTTCCTGAGCTCACTCTGCATATCAGAAAAAGGAATCCAGATCACACTGCTCCCACTGGAGGTGTGAAATTAAATTTTTTGTTGGTGGTGGTGGTGGTGGTGGTTTTTTTGCTGAGAGAGATGGAGGAAAAAAGTAAGGACACAGAACAGAACTCTGCTTGAAAACAGAATGAAAATAAATCAGCGGTGAATGGATTAGCTTCAGATCAGACTGCCCAGAGCAGCCTGATCTGGAACAGCACAGCACTCAGGGTTTATGTTCCTTGAATTAGTTTTAATAAATAGAATCAATAGCTCAAATTATGATGAAGGACAAAAGCACAGATCAAATCGATCAAGGCTGTAGCTTATCATTATAAGCCAGGGGGTTTCTTCTCTTGTCTGAAGGAGATAAGGTGGCACAAGAAGCCTCTTGCAGCTTTTTAGTATCTCTCTCAGAACAGCTGTACACAGAGCTGGATGCAGAGCTATAAATGTTTCTGGGTATCCAAACACAAACATAGTTTCCTTTTCTTTTTCTTTTCCTCTACAGGGAAAATAAATAAGTACAATATGAATTCTTCGTTCTGGAAGTGAAAGCAGAAATCTACAGGGAGAACAGAACTAAATGGACAAAGGAGCACAAAGTATCCTTCATTACATGTGGAATTAAATGCAGAAGTGAAGTATTTTTGTTCAGCTCTCTGAAAATGTGTCCTTTTGTATGTTAGCTTAGGTTAGGAAGGGTTGTTGGGATTAGAAGTTTCCTCTCACCCAAAAAGCTGGCCAACGTTTATCCACCAGAGGGGAGCAAGAAGGAATTAAGTTTGATCAGCATGAGGGATTTGCACCTGAATAGCTTGCTTTCTTCATTTCTGTTTCTTGCATAGGAGCTTTGCTTTACACAGGGACTGCTTAGGTCAATCTGAGCTTACAAGCTCCAGAGCCAGGTGACCAAGGAGCATATCAGCAAATGATTCCTACTCTGTGTTGGACATAATCACCCGGACACACTGCTGCTCACAACAAGGGCTGGTCACCAGTTCTATCAAAGCAAGGTAGGGGTACAGCTCAGAGATACTGCTGGTACACAACATGCTCTGATCTCCCCTAAAAGGACAGGAAAGAATGAAGAATCCCAGCTGCTTTCCTTCTCTGGGTAACAGGGCGATGACCCTATCTCACACAAGCTTATTTTGATTAATAGTGGCCTCCTCCCCCATACTGAAGCTGAGGAAAAGCACATTGCAGCTCCAAACAGCTTTTCAAATCTCAGTTGAGCTCCAGGTCACCAACCCTGGGTCTGGATGTGAGTGCTTATACTGTTTAGCAAAAGGACATCACCATGAGCTACTTATTCATTGCAAAGTTTTTAACACAAACACCGAAGCATTAACGTGAGTGCAGCACAGAAAACTAAAACACTTAACAAAAAAAAAATAAAAAATAAAAAATAAAAAAACACTACTTTTCCCCCTTTCAATATAGCCTTCTTATTAAAGTTAAGCCAAGTCCAAACGAAGAGCCGTGAATTTATTTAAACAAATACTGTGTAACTGAAGAGGTTTTTGGCACACCGCATGACACCCCAGAGGTGTGAGAACAATGCCTGGCACTGATAACCTTCACTAACTCCCTTTCATCCTCTGGCTGAAAAGCTTGCATTGGTTACACGGGCTTTGTGCCCACATATAGTACATAAGAGTCTTTTTCATTGCTGTAGCTGAATTATAGATAAACAGTGAAAGGGGAATAATAACCTTATTATAATGGAATATGTGACAGATGTACTACTGAGCATCATTCACACACTCCAGTGATAGTTCAAAGCTGATCTAGAATAGCCGGACACCTTGCAAATAAATATTCAAAGAGGTTTTAATCTTCAAGAACATAACACTGAATATCTGACAGAAATTTCGGCTTAGATCTATAAGCAGTTTTTATTACATTTCCATCAGAAGCAGATTTCATGTTTTATAGCAAGCAGTGCCATTGCAGAAGGCAGGGAACTTCCCTGACAAAAGACGACAGTGATTAACTGCAAGCCCCACAAATATTTTGAATATATTTGATACTGAAACCTCTACTCTCTTTCTATCCCCCTGACACTTCGTATTAAAGCTTCAATACAGAAATAAACATTTCCAGCAGGCGCAAAGTATGAGGCAGCACATCTCACCACTCCAAAGACATTTGCTTAATTAAAAGTAATGATAACTTGCTGTGACAGAAGGTAATTAAAGGAGTATAAATTGTATAGTGACTTCATTTTGTCTAATACTCTCTTTTTATATACACATTTATTCAGAAGTAGTATGAGAGAAATGTTGCCAAGACTCCTTGGCTTTCATTAGTTGATGCTTCAATATTGATTACTAAGTATTAAAGCAATGCATTAGAAGACCAGGCCCAACAATATTGCACAATCCAATAGAAATCAATGGGACTTTCTCCACTGATTTTTCAGTGGGTACTGAAGAGACCTTTTACCAAATGCATGAGCTTGAATAGTGGGAACAGAGGCTAACTAATCAGCAACATAATGATAATCTGTCTATGCAAAGATGGAATCATTCTGATCAGAGTCCATAATGAAAGAATGACTTGTCCTCACATTCTTCTCCAGTGACATCCACAGTCAGCAGATGTACTGCACATTAAGTGCTGCACACCTTATCTAGCTGATGGAATCCGCTGCAAGAGACTTGGTTAACTATGTTTGGTTTTGCCTTTGGGCTAGTAGAAATGACGGTCAGTGTCACCACCAAACCTGAAACGTCATTGTTAAGTCTCACACTTACCCTTCCAGAATCATTATGTATATTCAGATCCATTTCAAAGGTCTGTATCATCACTTTAAAACTTCTAATTACAGCTTCTTTACACAATCGCCTTTTTCTTTTTTTTTCTTTTTTAAATGTCTTACATGGTGAAAGGTCTCTTAATTTAAAGACAGTTTTACAAAAAATGAAAGAATAAGTGAATTTTATCACTGATAAAATGTGCCACTAATTGCTCTCTCTTAAGCTGCTGGGTTACACATATTGCTCAGTATTTCAGCATTTCTGATAATTTCATCTTGCTACCCAATCACTTTTTCTTCCCCTTTTCTTCCCTTTTAAATGTAACATCTATATCTATTCCTGAAAATAATTTGTGAAAATAACAGGCGTGATTCTGGCTATTCTCTCCCACTTTCTCAGATGAAGGCACACTTTGTGGTGATGAGAAAATGGACATTTGCTTTGAGCTTGACAGTTGTAAAGAACGTTTATTTCCTAGGGCTTTGTTTATTTGACTGCAGTGTTTAAAAATTACTATGTGCTGCTTTTGGCAAAAGCGCTACTGCTATTATCATTCATCAAACGAATATTTAGGGTCCATATACTGAATTGCAAAAAAAGTAACTATGCAATGAACGTACAGAAAGAAACAACTGACATATTGTCTGCCTTTGTGTATGCTTTTTGATATTCCTGCCTCCTTCATTCAAGGATAATCCCCCGAAATTCACAGATGTATCATCTGCTTTATCTGCCATAGGTAGCCTCTAACATAGAGAATATTGCTATTTCAGCATTAAGATGGCAGGGAACTGTTAGCCATTGATTTGACACCTTCCCATGCCCCTCCACCCAGAAAGTATTTTCAGCCACCATCTCCTCAATAAGATTCATGGAGTTTTCTTTTTAAATAACCATTTGGGTGAACATATAAGCCAAGCATAATTTGGAAGCATGCTGTTAGGCATGCTAGCACAGTAGCACAGCCATTGGATTTTGTGACAACAGCTACTGAAGTACAGATACTGCTGTTGGAAGGATTCAGTGCCATAGAAACTCCCATAGTGATGTTATTCTTAATGCCCAAGGTGAACTTTCAGCCTCTATATAGCCTAGGTACGCTGTTTTCAATCTTTGGAGTGCTTTAGGAAAAGTAGTTAACAATATATTGAAGATTCATGCCTTATGGATTTGTGGGCTTCTAGGATCAAAAGCCCACATGAATCCAGAGTTTGGACAAACGAAACATTGAATCTGTCTGTACAGTATAAGCTAAAGCCTAAAGCTGTTCATAAAATTGGGATACAAGCATGTCATGCACTACAGAAATGTATGCATTCCTTTCTACCATTAACACTGTAGAGATGTATTCTAGCTAGCAAGGCTATTAGCACTGCTAATAAATACAATGGCCTGCTTTCCCTCCAAAGCAGAGCTTAGTGAGGTTTTTGTGGAATGCAAAATATCTTTGGGCAGATGAGAGCAGGAACTTCTGAAGCAGTCCCTGCCTCATTCCCTATTTTAGCTGATAACCACAATTACGTTCCTTCAGCCCGGAGGACACCAAACATGAATCTATACCTGGAACCAAGGCCACCTTTTGGCAATCTGACAGATTAAAAAATAAAAATAAAAAAACTCTCTCAAAGCCTTGACCAAGACTCTCCGCAATGGAGCACTTCTCCCAGACAGTATGCACACCTCTGTCAGACAAACAAAATGGCAAGCAATAACTGCTGCAAGTCTACAGTCCTGAAGCTACAAGGCTGCCCCTGCCAGAACAAGACACCAGTATGACCAAAAGGGAAAGTACTCCTCAGTGGATGCTCTTGAAGAAAGTGCCTTCTCATGGCTTGGGCAGATATATGGTTCACAGGGTGAAAAACAGGTTGGACACATGTGGACACATGATGATGCAGCAGTACTATGATAGCAATAATGTATTTGATGAGAAAACACCCTGAAACTGCATGTGCATTGCTGGAAAGCTACAAAAATAGCAGTTATGACTCACTACTTAGATTCAAAAGAACAGCCATTTCTTTTTGCTGAGCATAAAGGCTTTTCATTGTAAGAAAGTTAGGAGAAAGCAATATGAGTGTGCAAGATATTTTTTGTTTATTTGAGCATGGGAATACATTGCCACAGGATTGTGGTCTGGTGAATAAGATCCTGAAGGGGCTGTAGTCCCAGCTGCCCCTCTGATTCCCTCTGTTACCCTGTAACTTGGGAAATGACCTGTCTTTTACACCTTATAGCTTTACCATTTCTGAAATTATTAAAATTGTATTTTAGCTACTTAAAAGGAACGCTGTGAAATCTGTTAATATTTACAGAAATCTTTGCAAACACTAAGAATATCCCAACATCTCCGTGCACCTTACTAAAATCATTAAAATCCCAACTCACGACTTTAAATACATTTTATCAGGTCTGTATTTCGTTTGTACTTTCAGAAACCTTTTTATTTTTCCTTGGAGTTGTTTCTGTGCAGTGCAATAGTAGAAAGTCCTGAATCTGCAAATACATACAGATGGGTAGTTCCACACCTATGATTTGTCCCACTGCAACGCAACAGAGCTGCTTGGGCAAAGCAATTAGGATGTGTACAAATATTTGTGGAATGAAATTCTACATTTTCTTGTAGGGTATTCCTCTAAGGGGTCACTACCATGAAGAACATAGTCTAGTCTTCAACCACCATGGCAACAATATACTGCAAATAGGAGATTTATAACTCCTGGGATTCAGATACAATGGACATTTTTCCAAACCAGCAATTCCACCTAGAGAGTCGTCCTGTTGGGACATTTCTTGTACTGCTGTCATTTTCTTACACAATCTGTACTTCTTTTATGACTCTCCACTTGCCAAAGCAACAACAACAAAAGGTTTCCATAGTATCTTTAGTGGCCAAAGAAAACTTCAAGGATGAAGCAAGTTTTTCAGCATCAAACCTATGCCTCCTAACAGTACTGGGGTTGCAAGGTGAGGAGATTTACAGACTCTGTGCTTACACCTTGCTTGCTCAGAAATTTCTGTATACCATAAATATTCCAGCTGTGAGACTAGGCTCTAAGAAAAGACTTCAGCATTGATTATTTCCCAGTAGTTAAAGAAGGAGAAAAGGGATTTGGCTGATTGTGCTCATTTTCTGCACTTGTGAGGATGGAAATGCCAGAGAATACAGCATGGGTTGTAACTCCCACTACTGGAGTTAAGTTTTCTTTCTTGAATAGATGACTGTTTTTGCTCTCTTAGATTTGAGTGCTTCCTGTTAAATAGCATGTCCTCCAACATGTTTACTGGGCTACAAAAGGCAACAGCCCGATTTATTTATGGTATGCAATTGTGTAAGTTAAAAAAGAAATCAAAGCAAAAGTCGGCACAGAAATCCACAGTTCTCAAAACCAATGTGGGCAAGACTGTTACACCGGGCATCATTTCTAAATGTGAGGTATAGCACAGAATATACAACCAATAAAAGACTCTGGTTTATTACAGAAAACTGCTAAAATCCCTAATCTGCCCACATGACAATCCCCTTTAATGAAGAAAACCATACCAAAGTACACACCACTTTTTCTACTTCCTTTTCCAATCTTCACAGACTAACTTCATATCCTTATTAAACATAACTAATTACCACTTCAAATCGAAAAATGTTTGCTCAGCATCACTTTAACACACATGCCCTCCTTATGCCACTCAAACAAAGGGTGCAACAAACTCAGAAAACTTGGATTTTTTTTCCCCACCCAATATCCATGTGCATAGAGCTTTTGGAAAACCACTGAAGATTCACAGATTGTGTACGAAAAGCATCACAACAGAAATCAGATCCACATTTCCCTCATATAGGGAAATGTAAGGTCACCAGGAAAGTTACCAGGACAGTCTTGCGTAGGCTTTCACAAAATGGGATTTCTAGGCAAAATATGTGAACATGCTGACTAGCAACTGCATTCTTGTGTAGATAAGATGGTGTACAGAGTGGAAAGCTTCAGCTCGCAGCACACCAAGCAACAGCACGTTCAAAGTCCAGGCTGCCCTGACCTTATCAAATTTAGAATGTGTTAAAGATAGAGCGTTATTTAGCCAGTACAGGCAAAAATATGGGTTCAGAAAGCCTGAAAGTTATGGAAACATATCAATGAAAAACAAGGAGTAGTTTGTGCATGGTTGGATTGAAGGTAGTTTTCATTTGAAGCAGGAACATATCTCCCTTTGCATGTAATAAAGCTGTAAATTCTCTTCTGGCTACCTAGGAACAAATGCATCAAACTGGCCTGATAAGGTAATGAAAGATAAGAAGCATCCATATATTTCAGACTGAGCTCCCAAAGTGCATGAGGATGTTTCGAAGAAAACATTAAATAAAAAGAACAAATCACAAGCTTGCCTGTCCCTACATGCTAAAAAAGAAAGAAGCTGCACCAAAAGAAAGGCAGCAGTTGGGCTCCTTATTATAATTTATGCAAGACAATTAAAATAAATATTTTTTTCTACACTCTTACATGAAATCCAGGCTTGATTCTGACCTATAATTTGGAATAAGCTTCATTTTAAAGACTTGCATTTCACTGATAATAAGAGCAGTCTCATCAAACTGTAGGAAGAGGCTGAGAAATAATTTGCAGGCTCTGCCTGGAAAGGTCAATATCTTAAACAAAGGAAAGTGACTTTTCCTACCACAGTTTCACCTCTCATAGCATAAAACTAATACGCCATTATGAAAAACAATACCTGCATTTTGTGCCCAAAGAGTCCTGTTTAACAAAAGCACACACAAATAGATTGCCAACCCACTGCCACCACAAACACACTGCTGGCAACGCCACTGCCATACAGTGAAAACGAACTCAGCTCTTGCCACTGAAGTTAATGAAGCTATGATGATTTAAATTAGCTGTGAACCTATCCCAATTATCTTTCAGCTTGCCTGCACAAGGACACTCAGGAAAGTTAAGAGAACTAAATAAAAAGCTGTCAAGCTAGAGGAGACCGTATAAAGTACAGGGAGCTCTACATGTGTTTCTTCCATTCCTCAGTGAGGTGACTGAGTTTGTTCCTCTTTGCTACACTGTGTAATTTGGTTCAGTTTCACTGGACCCCCTTCCATATATATACTGCAGGCACTTAGAGCAGTTATTCACCTCAAGACAGTATATTCACTGGAGATCTTCTTTGATATGACTACACTGCCTGTTTTTTTAGCATCCCTCATCTATTCTCTTATTTTCCATCCTTGTTAAGCTAAGCTCTCCACATACCTAATGTTTTGAGCAATGTTCCCAGCTCAGTGAGACCCTCCTTGGCTACTGGGAAGAAAACCCTCAAGCTGTGCAGTAGACTTTCTCCTGCAGGCCTATCAGGCGACACATTTAATGGGTGAATAATTGCAGAATTAAGCAGGGAACTTTTGGAATCACCTTCCAATGGAAATCTTCAACATACATCACAAAATACCACTGGTAAAGTTTTAAGAGAAATGGCTTAGGTTTGAAGGGGTTAACAAGACTTATTTATTTATTCAGTACTGTAGTGCTGGTATAACTTTGCTGAAGGCCAGATCCAGAAAATGATTAACTGAAATTCCCCAAATGTCATTTATAAACTAGAGCGAGGAGCTGAAGGTGCAGTGCATGGACAAACACACACAGAGAGAAAACTGAGGAGCTCTGCATGGCTTCGTGACACCGACAGCACAGCAGCTTATTCCCTGTTGGGTTGGAACATGAGGCACAAACACTCACCTTTCTGCATCCACCTCAGCATAAACACCTTGAGCTCCTTATGACTGAAGGGTAAGACACACCATTCTGAGCAAAGGAAAATTGGCTGCTGCAAGACACTGGTGAATTCAGAATTCTTCATACCTGCTATTTTAATCCATATTTTTATCAGAGTGATAAAAGATGGATCTATATCCTTCATTATTATGTCCCCTAAAATTAACAACTTCTCCCTTTTAACCATATTTTAATTTGAAAGCTACCCATTTCTGACCTTAACAGAACTCTCTTGCTCAACCTTGGTGCCTACCAGCTCACATCTTACAAATCACATTACCAGCAAACTCTTCTAGGATATAATTAAATGAGACGAGATTTGAATGGGGACACATCCAAGATGCAGACATCTTGTTCAAGACAAAAGAAAGAGGCACAACAGCTACAAATGGCTATGTTCAATTTTCCAAATGCTTTAGAAAAAAACACTGATATTAATGCCATTCAATAAACAAGTTATGATTCTTTATAAGTAGATGTAAAACAGGTCATGTCTAAAATGTCAAACTGGGAGACTTTATTTTGAGACACAGAGATGAGAAATACCAGGAACCCCATTCATCTGCTGGGAAGTGACATAAGCCCAGTTCTTTTTGTGCTTAGGACAGTGTTTCAGCTAATGTAAATGTAAACATGTGCTTTACCAGTTGATTTTTATACAAATCTTTGATTCTGAGCATCATTTTTACCGTAAATATTTTTCTAATCCACACAAACACAAAAAGACAGACGAAGAATAGGAAAGTTCCTCATCAATTAGGTCCCTAACCAATATTTCTCTCCTCGGTTTTGTTATTCCAAAGAATTGTTTGCCTTTTTACGAATTATGGATCTCAGAGATCACAAGCCAGTGCCTACGTAAGTTTTTCTTTCTAAACTGGAATCTTTTTAAACCTCCTACAATGAAGACGTGCATGTGACAGTCACGTTGTATGACTTAAATGCTTCAGAGTAACAACTAAGAGAGTGAAGAGTAAAACCATTGGTTTGGTTGGAGAACAGCAGAAACACCTTCTGTCCTAAGGATACCTGTTTGAACAGGCAGAGAATCCAGATGGAGCTGGATGCAAATTTATGCCTCACAGGGAACCAGACAGAAGCTGCTGGAAAGTCTAGATTTGTGCAGCAGGAGTCTCCATAGCTGACCCCAAGGGCTCATGCTGAGACCTTTTGTAAAGTCTCAGTGTCATATGCAAACAAAAAAACAAGTCTTGTCTTTCACTCTGTTTCCCTGGAAAAACTTAGTGACATAACAAGTCAAACACGGCCACAGCATTCTAAGTGAATGCATTCCCATTTCAAAGATGCTTTAGATACACATGTACACACCTATACATCTTCAGACTAGATCATGCATTTCAGTCATTACAAGTCAGGTGGAAGTCATGTATTCATTGCCACGTTACCACAAATAAGCCAGCAGAGCATGGTGCAGCATGAAAGCCCCTTGTATTGCACACAGTGCACATCCCTATGTTGAAATGCTTCTCAGTCTGTGAAAACTGGATGTTTTTACAGAGATATGTACTTGGCAAGTTATACTAGCTGAGGATCTGCCCTACAGGGTTTATTATCCCTCTTTAGTGTCACTTGCTTCCTGGAGACTTTATTGTCTTCTTATGCTCTGCTTATTTCTTTTTATCCTCCCAATGGAAACACCAAATACAGAACCCAACACCCAACATATGCACTGGACCTCTCCAGCACTGTACAATTGGTGATTGCACACCAAGCTCTAGAGTGTTCAGCTTCAAAGTGTGAACTGGTCATAAACTTGAAAAGGGAAGAACGTAACACTAGCCATAGACTTTTTCTACATTAACAGAAGTAATGCTGGTTAAAAAGGAAAAGTTTTTTTAAAAATGTGGCTTCAGTTAGCATACAATACAAAATGCTCTGCTGTGCAAATATTACCATCCCTGTCTGATAACGTGTAGATTTATTGATTAACTGCATAATGCACTTGAAAGCTTCACAGGTCTTTTTGTTAGCTGTGTTTCTTCTCTCCACACTCTGTAGTAAGGTCAATCCACCTGTATAAACACCTGAATAAGAGCTGTAATTGCTTAAAAATTTCAACCTTCTGTGTGAAAGCATAACAAAAATCTAATTGCAGCTGTCACTGGGAGTGTTGCAGCTCCCATTCACATCATTCATAGCTTGTGTCTCAGGGAAACACATCTGACTCACTTGGTTTATAACATAGAACTTGTTATTTCGAGGCAGCCACAGTTCTAGTGGGCAGACACCTACTCAGCCTTGACTTGATAATCTAAAATAAATAACCTTGAGCAGTGGTACAAAAACACCTATGCAGAGGGCAAGAAAAACCCCACTGTTTATGGTTTGCAGATACATGGGAGAAAGGCTTCTACATAACATACATTTAAACGGCTCTGCCAGTGGCTAAACTGGTTAGTGAAGATAGAGAAGGTATTTTAAAGTACAAAACACTATGATCAAGGCTTGCTCTTATTAATTTTGCCTGCAATTTCCCTCTCTTTCAGGCAGCATTGTGACAGATGGGTGCAAAATGACGGGCTGTCTCCAGTGTCAGTTATTTCAGTCATCTTAGCTACTCCTTTCTAGAACTGGCAGCATTCTCAGGCTGAAGCCTCTGGCTTACTAACACATTAAACAGTTCCTCATGGGGGAACTTTTAATTGGCTGAATAACACCATTTGCAAGGTTTCTTTGAGTAGCCTTCATTCTCCAGAGATGTTTCTTACAACATTTCCATGGCTCAGAAAGAGGCAAGCAGAAGGCACCTGTTGGTCCACCTCTCCCGGCTGCTGTGGGCTAAGAAGGACTGATCATTGTGTCAGTGATGTTTAGAAGCAACTGTAAATAAGGAAATCAACTAAGCTGGAGACAGTTTCTCCTTGTAATGAATACAGCATGAACAAATTTGATTTCCTAATACCTTTTAAAAATAACACCAATTATAAGATGCAGACAAAACACTGATGCTAATATTTCTGTCACGTAACCCTGTAGGAATGCAAGCAGAATTGGACAAAGCAACCCTTTTCCATTACCCTTACAAAGCTGCCCTGTACCGTTGCTTTATTTTGTTGGAGATATATTCTACTGCCCAAATGGGTACACCTAACTGCTGGGCCACATCTCTCTACTTTCATGGGGTAGTGTAAGTGTGATTTAAGGCACTCAGATCAGAAGCTCAAAAGCAAGGAAGGGTACAGTTAGAGATGAGTAAGTTTCTCCCAGCATCTCTAGCTGTATTCCCATTTGCTACACACATAATTCTGCTTAAAGGACTTTTGATAAATTCCTGAAAGGATCCCCTCTATTAAAGAACAAGCTGTTTGTATTTGTATAACTTTCTCAAAGCAAGATCTCTATGGACTAAACAAAACCTTAGTAAATAATAAGGATGGTCTACAAAGCTTGATACAGCATCTTAAAACTCCTTGAATTCTTCAAGGAGCGAGCTATCACAGGTGATGAATCAGTTGTCCCCCTTTCTCACTCTGCAGGCACAATAGTTATAGTATAATAGTTAATCTTCTGACACAAATGAACTTAAATTCCCCATCTGAACTTTCTGCCTCTCTATGCTCATGGATTGCTCCCAGTACAGTAAGCCACAGCCTCACGTATTTGTCAAAAGTTCACCATCTATCTATTTATATACCTATCCACCTATAGAAAAGCCAAAATACATTCCTTTGCAACTCTTCTTCCAAGGAAAGGTTATAAAATAGAACAGCTAATAAGAACCATCTGCTCCTGCAAACTCGTGGGGCAAGCCAGCTGCAAAGGAATCTCAAACAAGCAAGGAGCAGAGCACACACACAGAGGTGCAGCAGTCCTCTCCAGAGCTTTTGCAAAAAGCAGGCATTGCAGAACTGGAAACCTGTGGCTTCCAATCCCTGCTCTGTGTGCCGTTGTTTGGAAATGGCAGCTGCAAACATTCCGCCTGTGCTGCCCTTGCTAAAGCAGGTGCTGAGCCAGGAGCAGAGCCTCTGCTCTCACCCCATGCTGCAAAGCTCACACTCCCTGCTGAGCATAAGCTCTCACTGTCAGGAAATAACTGAAAAAACATCGCAGCAGCGTGTGTTAGTGGCCAATAGGTCAAAAACCTCATAAACCTCCCTCAAGCACAAAAAAATAAAACAAAACAAAAAAACCAAAAAACCCCAAGAACAAACCAACCCAACCCAATCACACAAAAATCAGCTGCAGCAAAGAGCAGCATCACAGCTGGTTGTTTTGTGAGGATTCTTTATTTTCAACCTGAGTTGTTTTTTTTTTTTTACTGTGTAACATAGCTGCTTGCCACTGTCCCAACTTGAGAAATAACTGTAGTGAAACAGAAACACATGGAAGCAGAAGTGCTGGAGTTTTATAGAGCTTTTGTTCTCTCTCCAGTGCTTTCATGTGCATGTTTTTAACAGCTAAAACTAGGAAAGACACCAGGATAAATGAGGAAAGCCTTGATGACCACATAACAGAGAGTAAAAGGATTAAAATAAACGGAAGACCCCTCCTTCACGTCAAGCCATAAACCACATCCAGCACTTTCAGAATGAGTTCTTAGAGAAACAAAGCACTTTGCAGGACCTGTACTTGGCAGGGAGAAGTTTGTGTTCATGTTCTGCAGAGGATGCTTTTCCATTTATCCTCCAGGTGCCACACTGCTTCTAAAGCCCTTTTGATTCCTAGAAGTGTTTTAAAGAAATATGAAGAAAGCATCTTCGCTGTTACCAGCGGTACATTTGCAACAGCACCTGGAGTGGTGAGGTCTTTTTCAGTCTGCTGAAAACAGCCCTACTGGGCACTCAGCTTAGAGGTGCATAGGAAGGCACTTTTCTAGAGTTTCCATCTTATTTTGAACGAAGACCTAATGCTTATCTGTGACCAAACTCCTCAGCCAATGCATCTGGTTTTAGTTTCATGAACACTATACTTTACAGAGTATTTGTGTACAAATTTTTTAACTATGCTGAAATTAATCCCGGGCTACACTGGTTTACAAGGACCAGAATTACCTCCTGAGGAAACAAAAGTTGGTGTAAATGGGAAGAGTCAAGTCAAGAGATTCCAAGTACAATATTTACTGCAAGAAGAGAGGACGCAGCTGATGCTCTCAGTCACACTGACGTTGCAGTCAGCCTGCCTCAGGGAACACACACTTGTGCTGAAACACCAGCAGTTAACAACCTTAACAAACCCCAGCGAAGTTAACAAGGATCTGCTGGAAACAAATCCCATTTTGCTAGCAGGTGCGTTTTGGCAATATAAAACTCTGCTTATTTGCAGAAATAATTATAAACTGCTTTTTTTTTTCTTCAATCCCTAGAAGGCAGACCTTAACTGTGTAATCTAAAGAAACAATCAAAGCAAAATTAAACAAAATTAGCAGTGTATGCCTGGAGCATGGTTCGCCCAAAATCTAGATGACCTAATTCACAGATGGATTTTTTTCCCTCTAGTCATGAGAATGATTTAAACTTTTACTGACCTGTGGCTAATTCAGGCATTTTCTCCAAGACTATTGCAGTCCACTGATTCATTGAGCAAAACAACTGCTTCTTCTGAATAAAACAAAACTTCTGCACTAGGAAAATTGTGGGACAGTAAGCGGGGGTATGGCGTGGTCTGTGAGGTCAAGATAGGGATGTATTTTTCAACTCCCAATGTATCATTCTTCTTTGCATCCTCCCACCAAACTTAAGGATTTATCCAGGATCATTCCTTTCACTTTTGCCAGACAGCTGTGGGTGTAGGCAATGGGGCAATAAAATCTGCTTTAAGAGAAATTAGAAGGAAAACAATTGCTTATGCAGGTGCATGACATTGCATGACTTCTCTTGCTTGCCTGTGCCAGTGACACAGAAAACAGCTGCAATACGGTACTGCTCATGAAAACAAGAAGCTTTAAGATAAACAAAACTCTTCCTCAAGTAATACAATACTGTATCTTTACACAGCCAGCTCCCTCCAAGTCAGTCACGCTGCTTCTCTGATACAGGAGAATCGTCCTCTGAAGCTTATCTCAGTCCTTTCTTTACTGCCTTTGTGATTTCAGAACAGAAAACAATAAGCTGCTTCTTGGCAAGTAAGCCTGAACCTTTGGGAAGGCCCTGCAGCACAGGCAGAAGAACTCACTAGGTTGTTGTAGTAAAACTTGCCTGCCCCAAACATGCTTTGATGGTGTGAGAGCAAGCTGTAAAGAAATCCTACAAAGCTTCAAGTTGCTGTCACAGCACAAAGGAATCCCGTTTAAAATCCAGTCTGTACTTTGTATTACACGGTACTACACCTTCTCTTAACAGAGACCTGAAAGGGAGCATTATAAGAGTAAGGGAGAGGAGCCTCAAGCTGTAATTAACCAAGTGCCAAAGGAAGCACTGTGCTTTTCCACAGCTGGTGTGAAGTTCCCCACTGACCCCCTACAAGCATAGCCGTTGGCTTGCCAAGCAGCAGCTATGTTAAAAGCTGGCAAGAGAGCTGCTTGCACCCTTCCCTCCCTCTACTTACAGTTCTGTGGCATTTGTGGGAATGTCCCGAGGCAGCTGAACCACCTTGCTCTCCTGGCAGATGAATATCCTGCCTGCACAGTGGCACATGTGATGCTGGCAGCAGGAGCAGCTGGCCAGGAGAATCAGCAAGCAGGTAAGACCCAAGGACATCTCTGTCTTCACATTTGTCTCCTTCTCCTCCATCTAGAAGGAAGGAGTGTGAAGACCTCACAGCGCAACTCAGAGACGCCCTTCCTTGAAGGTCCGCCCTAAAAGCTGAGATGGAACACGTGACTCGTGGGAGATGCTTTCTCAGCAAGTTTCAGTTCATGGTCAAAGATCCTTTATGGGCTTACATTAGGATGGAGAGAAGTGAGGCTGATTTTCCATGACAAAACTGTTGCCTAATACTTAAGATTATAATTTTTAAGTATCATTGAAATCACAGGCCCCAGCTGAATGAACCAGAATGCTTTTGGTGCAGTGCGTATCTACAATGGAAAGGGAGCCTTCCATCTCAGCTATGATGTTTTGCACATTTTGTGTGATAAGACTAAGGGACAAGTAAGTACTTTTATGTCTTATAGCCCAGGCATTTTTGCCATTGAAAGAGAGGTAGTATTTATGCTCCCCTTCATAGATCCAAGAATCCTAGCTTTTATGTTGCTCCTAGGCAAAATATATATATATGTGTATATAGTATTTTATAGGGTATATAATCTTTTTCACACGTTAAAAGCTATACAACCCTGAAGCCAGAGCTAAATAACACACCTTCATTTTTAACTGTTATTTTTCTTTATGCACAAGCTGAATTGTCTCTCTTCCTCCCTACCACCTTTAAAGGAATCCAAAAGGAGAAAACACCACAACCCAAATGATCTCTGGAGACCAGTGAGCTAATTTTAACATTGGAAAATAAACAGAATGAATATTCTATACACAACAAGGGGTACATCTTCAAGAAATAGCTTCAAAAACATTATCAGGATCATAAGGCCTGGACACTGAACCCCATCTTTGAGTCCTTATTTATTATTCACTTTTTGACTGAGCAAGATTATCTTCCTTGTTACACGTATTAATTCTTGTGGAAGGGACATTGCTAACACATTCCTGTCACTGAGTCATTCTGCAACAGCCTATCATCAGGGACCAGTTTGTCTACAAGACACTTGAAATGACATTTTAGTGATACAGACTTGTTTCTGGTTTTGTTTTGTTGTAATGGTAAATGGCTGTTCCAGATATGCACAGCTTGTGAGTCATCTGCATGGTACGTGAGCTCACTAGCAGGACTTCCATGGGTAACTGCTGATGTTGACTCACGCTGAAGTACTGAGCAAGCTGAAGAATAACCTTGGTAAAAGCAGCTGTTAAGTTGCTGGGGTTTTGATTGTTTGCTTGTTTCTTTCGTTTAATTCCTCCATAATTATAACTATAAGCAAAGTTAATGAGACACAAGATGGTGTCTTTTCTTTGAAAAGATCCCACCATTCTCACCTTTAAAATAAGTACTGATAAGTAGGTGTTTGAGAGGAGATGATTAAGGTTTTTTAAACTATTCAATTAATTCTTACATAAACCTCACAGTAACCCTAACATTACCAAACATCAGTTATTTTTTCCCCAGTCACTTAAACATACCCCAGATGAGAAAAATGATGTTTACATAGAAAAAGTTAAAAAAAAAAAAAAAAGAAAAAAAATCATGACAATGACTCTTTCCAACACTGGAATGTTTGTAATGAATTGTAAAAGGATTAAATTAGCTGTATGTATAAAATGCAAAGTCCATTCTGTTAAGGCTTCTTTATAGCATCATAAGAACGAGAGTGACCACTAGAGGAAAGAGTGACCCATTCTTTTAATATACATGTATATGAAATATGGAATATATGGGATAAAAAAAGATTGGGTGAGGGGATTGGTTTTCCCCTCTGCTCTGAACTGTGTGGCCTCACCTCCAGCAGTAGGTGTGGGTCTGGGTGCCACAGCACGAAAAGGACATAAAGCTTTAGAGAGCATCCACAGGAAGGCTACGAAGGTAGAGAAGGGCCCAAAGGATTGCATGCATGAGGAGTGCTGAGGATCCTGTGTTTGTCCAGCCCAGAGCAGAGCAGGCTGTGGGGAGGCCTCATGGCAGCCAACAGCTCCTCACAGGGAGCAGACAAGTGTAAGCCATCCCTTAAATCTGAAATACATCACTATAAACAGCCCATGAAATGGATAGTAGTTTTTACAACAAAGTTGAGAAACTGGTAACATTCCCTGAATGTCAAAATAAATGACATCAAGATGAAGACGTAGCAATTTGATCAACTCTGGATTTCATATATCAAACTACAAAATTTGTTCCGGATCTTAGTAAAAATTCTATATGCAGAAGCTGGAAGATTGAAAAAATATCACTGGAGTCAGAAGGGATCTTTTCAATTATTAATGACTTTCAAAACTATGCCAAGCATGCTTCATTTTAACACAACTGGTGAAACACAGACATTTTAAAACACTGGGTCAGGGCCAACAACAAATTATGAGTTTAATAAAGAAGCGGAGGGAGGTTGGCTCCTTCCTTTTTGTTTAGTGAGGCATTTTCATCAGAACGGTACACACTGCTCCACTTTCATTTACAGCTGTTGAGAGTGAGATGTTGTTAAACCATGCAAAAATGCCCAAACATAGGATTCTCTTGAAACACCATTGAGATAAAACTGAGGGAAACATCCAATTATCATTGAATTAAATAAAACCATAGTAGTATATAAAATAGAACTGTGATTTCATGCTTATTAGTGATAGGATTCAGGGCCATGCTTAAACTACATGGGGATAAATAGAGGCTTGGAATAATTTCCCACTTGTTTTATATACACAATCCAAGGTCTTGAAGAATAGACTCTAGTGTCTATTAATTTTGTGAAGCAGCTCTTTCCTGATTTCTATCCATCATTGTTAAGTAACACACAGCCATATTACTACAGCTCCCTGGATGAACTAATCAGACGATGATCCTCCCTTAACAACTGTGTTACCAGTTCACAAACACTACTGTTTACCTTCAAGATAAAAAAAACGAGGAGAAAAATAAAAAGCAAAAATACCTCCAGATCTTTTCCTGGACTTTGTGAACTGTGTGAACACAGGCAGCTGCCAGAGTGGAACTTCCAACAGGAAGATGGAAGATGGCTGACTGTGATGCACCATTACTGACATCAGTAGGAAAGTATAGCTGCAGAAATTGTGATGCTTCCATATATTTATATATATTTATAAGAGCCTTATCTTTGCATTCCTTTGTAGGAAATATATGCTCCAGCTGGCAAATTGGTCTTGAGAGCACAAACTGTTTTCTTGAGTAAGGAAACAAAAATTTTCTCAAATTCACATGCTGTAGCAACAGACGTGCAATTAAGTGAATCATGACAGAAACAATATTATAGATTATGTAATTAGATGATTTCTGGGATAGACAGTTAGTTCAACGTTACATGGTTATATGGTTATACTCTTTAAAGACTACAGTAAATGAGTCTAATTAATAGGATGGGCCTTTAAAATTAGCACTGGTATAAGTCTGCAAGCACTGAGCTGCAGGAACTGTGGTGTTTTGTAGACCCCACCATCTGACCAAAGTGTCTGCCACCCAGATTGTTGGAGATACAGAAAGAAGCAAAAAGGAACCACCCCCAGCTCTTTTTTCTTTTGTCCTAGCCAAACTTCCCCTGAACACATTGAAATGATTCAAAATCTTTTCACTGCAGTGCACAGACATGGTCAGCTCAGCATTTAAATCTAATTCTTCAATAAGAGTTCCTTGTAGGACAAAGTTCACCATGTATTGGAGTACATCAGTCTGCAAGCAAGCGAGTTTATGGTTTGCAGCAGTTTTAGCTTGTCCTTCTGTTTTGAAACACAACATGACATCTAATTAAATTAACAGTCTTTCTACTGATGTTTCTCAGTCTCAGAATAGAGTTTAATTACCAAATACCACTGTAAGATTGGCTTTGCTTAACCAAAATTGTTCTATAGAATGTGTAAGTAAATAAATTGCCTCAACAAACAGATGACAAGCAATCCACACCAAAAATAAATTTATCCTTCCGAGTGGAGATTTTTCACTCTTGATGATTCCCAGCTCACAGGTTCTTCCTATGGGCTTACAAACAGCAATAGCATTTATTTTCCTAACAAGCTATGATCAGAAAAATGTGTTTTCTGTCCTGAAAAACTTACAGTGTGAGACATAAAAGATAGACTCCTAAGAGGAAATCATTATGAGAGAGTTTGATATAACACTGGTTCACTTTTTTGTGAATGATCAACCTGGGTTTTATAACAGCAGATCACTGAGGCCAATGGAACATTTATCCGATAAAAAAATATCATTTTCTTCTCAGAAATAATCTTGTAAGCAGTTTCTTTCTTCTTTTTTTCTTCCTTATAAGCTTTCCTTTTTTTTTTTTTTTTTTTCCATGAATGGAGATTATTTTAAAACACATTTGAATAGCTAGATGTTATCTGTGCATACACTGCCAAGAACATAAAACATTAAGTTAGCCTAATAAAAGCAGTACCATATTGCTTTCCCAATTTTTAGCCAGCTGCTTGCATGCAACCCTAACTGAAAAAGAAATGAAATTGAGATAATAAACGAGCCACCAGAGGGAGTGCATTCACTCAAGAAGAAACACTGGTAGGAGAAAAGGATTAAAAAAATTGATGAAATTACTCTCACACAGATTTCCTGCGACTTTCTGCCCTTTGACTTCAAAATTTGACTGTAATTAGTTCTTTTATTAAATAGCAGCTCTGCAGACCACGGAGCTGCACGCTGTACAGCATTATATTTAATGCAGCAATAACTGCACTGTGCCTCCTGCTTCTCTCCTGTTATCCCCCACATCCCAGCTCTGAAACTTAATTAGCATCTGATGCAAATGGCCCTGCCTATCTGCTTAAACTAGGGACGGGTGCTGCTCAGCTTGAAAGGACAACAATCCCATCTAATATTTTTGCTGATACTTCTCTACAGTGAGAATTTACTTCCGGCATTACATAGGGGGCAGGGGAGTTATGACTACTTATTTAACTCTGTCCGATGCTTTTGTGGCATTGGTGGTGAAGTCCTCACCACCAATAAGTTATAAGTACTCTCATTTATTTCATACCTACAGAAGACTTTTACAAGAGACAACACCGAAGCCAGAGAATAGTTGCCGCCTCCACCTATTACTGCTACCTTGAGTCTGCTCATCCCCACTCAGTAATAAGAGACACAGCCCACCTATAGGTTTCCATTATATGTCTACAGAATAACAGTTACTGAAGTAATTTTCCTTTGCATGGATCAAAAAAGATTCTCGTTTTGCTGGATCAAAATAACACACAAGAAGTACCAAAGGCTGCCTAGAATCTCACTTTGCATCATGCATTATTCTCTTCTGCCTTTCCCTGTCAGCAAGAGAAGGTCAGAGATATTAGGCAAGAGAAACCTTGCCTAAATGTAGTATAAAGTAAACCTGCCCATAACAACAACTATCCATGTGCATATTAGCACCTGTAGAGAAACAGTTAAAATAGGGAGACACCAGAATACCTACACTCCTAAATCCCTTTAAAAACTCTCTAGAATTAAGGATGTAATTTCCGTTTTCCAAGGAGCCTGGAAACATTAGATAAAAAGCCTGACAAGAAGCTGGTGACATTCAGCAGGGCTGAATGCAAAATCCTGCACCTGGGGCAGACAAACCGCTCCCTGCAGGGATGCGGGCCCAGCACTGCCTGACGCCTGAGCAACCTGGTCTGACCCTGCTTTGAGCAGAAGGCTGGAGTGAACTCTTCCTGAAGTTCCTTTCTACCCACATTCTTTTGTGATCCTACTTACAGCTCAGAAAACCATCTTCCTAGGATGTTTGAAGTACAGACTTGACTGCTCACATTTCCTGCAGTCTACATTGCTGGTTGTTTTTGAGCATGGTTATGATCTACCGCTCAGCTATTTGTCTTCAATCCACAAGTAAAGAGAAACTTTCATTACCATTAAAAAGTAGGCTGACAATGCTTCTTTCCCACTGTTTCCAAGTTTTCATGAGCCTGCCATCCAGAAAACCACACATTTTAACAGCAAAGCTGGATGTCTTACTCATCAAAAGTCAATAGGTCAGTAATACTTTCAAGTGCAACTTGTCATGAAATAAAACAAAGACACTTTAACCCAGTGATACCTCCACAACATGTCACATAGCCAGCATAACCCCTATAAAGAAAAGAGAGCAGCCTGGCAGAGCACACATTTTGAGGACTGAAGTGCTGAGCTATCCATAAGGAGAAAACTTGCTTACTCCTCTAATACCCACAGTTGGCCAACAGACCGCATTGACAGCCTGTTGTTTGGCTAGAGCAACTAAATACACTGAAATTCTTTCAAACTGGATGGGCATCTCAGGCACTGAAATATATTAAAGAAGTCTGAAATAGAAATATCTTGACAGAACACCAGGAGTCACTTAACTTTCTACTGATGTCTTTGTTTCCAAGGCATGCCACAATGTATAAAAGTTACCTTCTCTGTTGTTGACCTCATCCATCTTAGGAGAAACCATCCCTGCATGAGAAAAGGAAGAGCACAGCTCTGATTGATACATAAAAGACACTAGATATCCTAGGAAATATATTTTATGCTGGCACTTGATACAAGAAAAAAAAAAACCAACAGAGTCAAGAATACAAATTAACATCTGTTAAGGCCTCTAAAGAAGATGCTAATGACTAATCCCCAAAGCAGGTTTGGAAAAAGAGGAAAAAAAGAAAGCGTTGTGCAATTAGTGCAGGTTATTAATATTGATGGCAGAAGGCTAAAACGTGACACAATTACTCTGCAAGTGTTACAGTGCGAAGGGTACTTCTTACCTTCACAACAGGTAGGCTAAATAAGCTGCCTGAGGTGATAATTAGGAGCCAAAGAATCACTGAGCCTTTTTTTTTTTACCACTACATAGTGAGAATGAATACTGCACCTTTGTTTTAAGCCTCCCTAGAAGGGCAACCAAGGGTTTTCCTACTCTCAGTAAGCCTTTTACAGAAGACTCCCTCCCAAAATTTACTGCAATCACTGACTGATGTAGGGCTCTATTAAAACCTGAACACTGTTGGACCTGTTGCAGCCATCTTCCTCTCTCACTCTTCCCTGCTCTTTCTGCAGAGTTCCTCAACTACTGTTGAGCAGTACTCTGTTTCTTTTTTTCACCCTCACCCACAAACAGGCTCACCAAGTTAATAGGATGACTTCTGGAATGTGGCTCTGCCAATCATCACTAAAACATTCAGATTCTTTACCTTATGTTTATATGATAAAATAATGAAAAAATCACCTATGCACTTAAATGTAAGCAAATGAGCTTTGAAAGTAAGCTGGGCACGTCTAAACAGGGAACAGCTTGAATTGGTGCTATAGGAGTGTCCAGCGCTATGTGCTTCACTGAAATAGTTTCTTCTTCTATTAAAAAGATTAAAAACAAAAAACAAACAAACAAACAAAAAAAAAAACCACCAAAAAAACCCCACTCTTCTGCCAGAAGCAGATTATTGTATGGAAGGTGGCAGAGAGAAGCCCCTCATTCTTCATCTGCCTGCAAGTGCCCTCAGCACATGCCAAGGTCAGTTGCGGCTCTGTGAAAGGAGGAGGAGAATAAGGTCCTGCTGTTGCTCTTAATGAAAAGAATGAAGGTAGACTAATGAGATTTGACAAGTGACAGAGGAGAATCCTCTCCGTCTAGCTCAGGTACTTTTATAGCCCTCATTACCATGTTTCTAAAGCACCACACTATTCTAATATGCATTTTTGTCCCCACTTCTGTGCACAGAAAGACCTCTAGCACCTGGCTAGTTTAGGGTCAGGGAAGTTTTTGAGATGTGCTCTGTGCTTTACTGCACATCCAGCTGAAACTTGGCTACCTGTGGGAACACGCTGGTATGTGTTGGGAGGCCTAGGGGAGGGGCAGAGATCTGCTAAAGTTCCCACTCACATCCCAGTAACACCTCAACTCTCTCTTGTTTGTCTCTACTACACCTGATGTTTACATAGCACAAAGACGCTTTTCAAATAATTCAAACAAACTTCACAAGCCATGGCTCAAATTCTTAAAAATGTACAGTTAAACCTGGCCAGTGCACCGGAACACCCTCACCTATGTGGAAAAAATAAAAAGCACTAACAGATTTCTATTACACCTCTCAATAGATTGCATGTTTTCAACTCAGAAAGAATCTCTAGGCTGCTGCCACCCTTGTGATAACACTGAAGGGTCAAAGGAGACCAACTGGTGGGTTGAAAGAGAAAAGTGTTATGTATTTCCACTAAAGTTAAATCCATTAAATGCTGTAAATTCAAAGCAGAAACTAAAGCCACGCTTCACCAACGTATTTCATTTTTCATACCTCTGCTGCAGTTTTTTTTTTTATCCTTTTGACTCACACGAAATTGTTTAGTACGATATAATTTATCAACTAATGACATATCCTATTGTGTTACATCTGGCTAAGAGGCAAAAAAAAAAAAAAAAAAAAAAAAAAAGTACCTTTTGGACTAAACTGACAACAGGTCAGGCACAGCAATCCAGTGAACCAATCTTAGAATGGCTTAGGTTGGAAAGGACCCTAAAAATCATCTTGCTCACATAACTTCTGCTTGGCCTGGCACGTGGGCAAAGTGACTTTGTTTGCAAAACAACGTGTGGTGTGCCCTTCAAGAGAATGCACTGCGTTCACAGCCTCAGGAAGACTTTTATTGCTTGTTTGAAAACAAAGCACAAGAAAATTGCTTTGCACCCTCCCAGACCACAGCAGCTCTGGGAGTTAGAAAGAATACTCCTGGCAATATATGAATGCCATCTTACCAAGTACAGGACAGGTGTAAAAAATCCTTCTTCTTTTACTGTTAGAGATACCCCCATCCCACTCCACCATAACACATTAAACATGGGCTTGCAGTCGTGCCCTTGGAAGCCAGCTATACTTGTTTTCTACCCTGCATGACCAGAGCAATTTCCATCTGCTCAGCTATGGGGCTATGTTGGAGACTATTTCATGCTACCCGCCATTCTATGCACAGCAGTGAAGCCATATGGGACAGTGAAGATTTCTTCCCAAACTGTACTGACATTCACCAGACTTGCAGGGTTTTCTATTTTTGTGCTATTCTCCACAGTCCTACAAACATTTCACCCTCTGTGCAAAAACCATGAAGCAGACCTGATTCCAGTAACAGATTCATTGAGTTCATGATGACTCAATGCCAGATGAAGATGAACGTGACAACCAAAGAAACTGAAAAAACACCAGTGAGATACAGCTAACATTATGGAGGAATATAGGAAGGAATATAAGTAAGAAGGAGCCAGGCTGTATTTTCCCTGACCACAATACCAATGTGCCAGAGCATCAGTACTGAAGATTTGGCCTGCAGCAGTCTGGATAAACAGCTTGTCTCTGGATCAGAGCAGCAACAGAGACATTAAAAGACAACAAATCTAGGAGAGTGCTATATGGACATGCTGCTGAGCTCTACCATATCAGCTTTTATAGAGAGCTTTCCATTGAATCATAGAATCACCACAGTTGGAAAAGACCTACAAGACCATCCAGTCCAACCACCTGCCTATCACCAATAGTTCTCTCACTGCCTATTTTTAAGGCCTAATTGCATGGCATTATCTGGCCAAACAATATGTGGAAGTAACTTCTAATAATAGCAGCTATCAAGGGCCTCAGGTTCTGCAGCAGATGAGGAGCTATTCTTATTTTGTATGTTATCCAGAAGCTGATTCAAGTAGTTATAGTTGAACCACTAAGCCACTGGTCACCCTAATATATCTCAATTCAAATGAATTATAGAAGTGATTTTACCAAATGCTCACAGTGACAGTGCAGCACGGGAACATGACTGAGTATCAAGCGAGGCAGAAAATGACTGAAAAAGACACTGAGGAAAAAAAAAAAGCAACTCGAAGAAAATAAGATCTTTAAACTTTGTATGGCAGTTATGCAACTCTGCCATACTGGCTTAACACTAAACACACCTGTGCTTAAGAAAAAAGGATGAGCAACAACTATTCTACATGAGATGATGTTTTGGGAAGAAACAGAAACCCAGTTCAAATGTATCCTTCAGATAGGATATTTGGCTAAATCTAGAGCTGGCATCAGCTGATAGAGAACTGAAGTCATACAACTTATGGACAGAAAGTATGCCAGCTCCAGTGGGAAAAAGTTCCCAGGTCTGATCATGGCCAAGATTCACACTTTCATATCCTACTGCAAACTCCAACTTTCATCACTGACAAACCACAGCTGTTGTAGGGTGTTTTCTCCAACGCGTAGGATAAAGTGACATTTCTCCCATACATAAAGGAGACAGCACCAAAGTTAAGACTCGCATCTGTATATGGTTTCTGGTTTATCCTTTTTCTTCTTTGTCTCCAAGTGATTCAACAGAAGGCAACATGGAATATTTCCAGAAGAAGGCAAAGAGGTCTGGGGAGAAGCTCGTAGATGATGATTGGCTCAAGAAACATTATTAAATGTGTTGTGTCTGACTCAAGGAAGGATTAAACAAATTACTTGGAAGATTGAAGATCTGAGGTTGCTAAACAGATAAGCAAGAAGAAACATAGAATATTCCCAGAGCTGAAAGTTGGAGGGTAAAGTAATATTATGAGAAGGAATCATACAAGTTCTCTCCACTCTTCCTCTTCCTTAGATGTCTGTTTAGCAGAACACCTGGATTGCATAGGATTGAAGCGTATCCTTAGTGTAAACACTGTTGCCACTTTAAACATGTAAATCCAGTCCTGACTTAGAGTACTAGCTTTTCACAGCAGCTGAGGGCCTTCTGCTATGCAGATTAGATACTACTTTCCACTTATCTCATAAGATCTCTTTCTCATACTTACACACCTTGTATAGGGGTTGGATAGAAGAACACTGAAATATGCCAACACCAATAATTCTAGAAATTGGAGGAACTTTCTAGTAGCTAGCTCTTGAGTTACGTATTCCTACTGCCTCCAGATTCACACAGGGACAGTGGTTCATTACAAAGAGTTGAAGTCATTGCTTGCCAAGTATGCACCTAAATGCATGCATCTGAATTGTTTCATGCATATCAAAATGACAACTCCTGCCAAAACTTGGATACTTGACTGAGAACAGTCCTTTGTTAGGGGCTTCAACTGGCAAAGGATGACACCTCCTGTTTTGAAAGATGTCGTACAAAGTATCTTCTTTTTCCTCACACTTTAAACTAATCTACTTTCAAACACCTGTAATCTAAGGTCAGCTTCCAATCTCTTGCTTTCTGAAATAAACAAGGGAAGAAAGCTGTTTCTCTGATGTCTCAAGTTTCCTTGCAGAGTTAAGATGTAGAATCACCACCGCCTCGCCTTAAGCAACATTACTGGTAGATTATAATGAGCATACAAATAATCAAAGCAAGCTTCAGCTATGAAACACATCATTATGTGTGTCCTGTGTCCTCTTACAGAAAAACAGTGCCACAGGACACAGCATGTCTCTTGATGGTTTCTTTTTTCTTCAGGCTGGAACTGAAATTAATCTGACAATTGTCTTTGCTCTGGAGGCCTTAAGAAAATTACTGTATTTAGTGAAATAACCAGATAAAAATGCAAGAAAAAGAAAAGGTGTTTTTATTTGGAAGAATTAGTTTGTCTTAAAAGCTGTAGGCAGTCATGAAAAGAAATGTATTTAGGAACAGCAGAGTTCCATGAAAGAATAAAGCTTAACAAGTACAATGTTCAGAGGCAAATGTTTCATACCCAGTGCCTGTGATGTATTTCAACTTTATTCTTTTTATCCTTTGATAACAATTCCACTGATTTTTAGTGGATCTGAAAAATAACATAATGATAGCAGCCAATACAGTATAAGAACTACCAAATTTTTCTATAGGGCTTTGCAATTATCTCTGAGTCCTTCCACGTACCTAATATTCATGCTACTTGCCAAGCTGACACAGGTACCAGCTGCTCTGCTAGACTATGGATTTTGTTCATTAATATTTACTTCGGGTTTTTTTTTAATTTTTTTTTTTTTTTTAGCCTAATTTACACTTAGCTCATTGAGTCTATGAAGCATTTATTTTGTCAATAAGTTTATTTTACATATGTCACACTACTTGTCCTTGTAAATCTAACAACTGTATTAGCATAATACTGTCCAGCTACAACCTTTAGGAACTTCTATTAAATAGTGTTTGAATATAAAAACATACCTTTTCAGGTTGCTTCTGCTTCTCAAAGAATTACTTGGATACATGAAAACGTCACCAACAAGGTGATTTCATTCCCTGAAACCAAAGCGCTTAAAGCTTTCTGCAAGGATTAAGTTCAGTTCAGTTGTACATCCTTTCTTCCCAAGACCAACTACAATGTTTTGCATAGGATTACATGCATTTTTCCTTAAGACTGTAACGTCCACTGCCACAAATTGTGTCACTTCTATGCTAGATACTGCCAGAGATGTCTCACTGCTGGTGGGAAAGATCAGGAAAACATTTGTGCAAAACATACAGTGCATTGGATGGCGAGCATCCATCTTAGTATTTTTACTTACATTCTGTACTTCTGTAAGGGGACTTGACTTAAAAATAAATAAATAAATAAAAAATAAAAAATAAAAAAAAAAGCCCTCTGAAGGGAAAAGAGATTACATCTTCTTTGGGGAAGATCTAGGTAAGCTCTTGAAGACCACACCGAGTATGACAGCACAGCCCAGAGGGGGAAGACTGCAGCACATGCTGCCACGTGGTGCCCCTTTAGAGCTGCTCTGGCTGATGCCTTGGATGTCTGTCACCTTATGGTGTTGGTTTAAACATGAATCAAAATGCAGCTTCTGTGTGCTAGAGGCAGGGCTTGACAGATAATCGCGTAATGAAGCAAAGTGATAAAAAGAAAGGAGCACACTTGACAAAAAGGTAGAAAGGAAATTTGGTGACAAACAGTTAATGCTCATCCTCCTCAAAATAAATACATCAGGGTTAGCAGTTTCTAATGAATTCAGTGATTCTATTTAGCAGTGGAAATGCTGTTTGCTGCTTGGCATTTTGGTGCTTACATAATTTATAGTCTATTATCTGGTAATGTATTGAAGCAGGTTGTTGTCTTTGGCACCATCAAAGCTGTTTGCTAATTCACTGCTTGACCTTCTCTGTATGCATATAGAATGGTAAAGAACTGGTACAGGGCACACTGGGATGTTCCCAAAAATGGCTTAGTGTTCAGTCAGCGTAATTTATATGAACCTTACCAGCAAACTATTTTTTCAAATATATATTTCTTGGAAAGAAATAGGAAGTGTTCAATCTGTATTTAAGACTGACACACTTATACTCTGTTTAGTTTCCCAGCCAAGTGGGATTTTATACCCCTAGATTATGAAAATGTCCTGGCATTGGAACGTAAGTGGACACAGCCTGCTTCCATACTGTACCCATGAAGCATCTCTCAAGCCAAGGAATTTGTTGTTCAGCCCTGGGGACAAGAGAAGATATGCTAATATCCAGCACACATACAGAAAGCAAGACTTTGCTTGTATGCAGGACCATTGGCCGAAGTACTCCAGCTTCTGCATATTAACCACAAACAATTTGCATGGAACTGTCAGGGGAATCAAAAATACCAGATGAAAGGTTGCTGCAGATGACTGAAAAGTCACCAAAGTGCCATGAAAAACAGGAAAATAAATTCTGGAGAACTCTACATGTGCTCTCCATCAAAGAGGAAAAAAACAAAAGTTACTAGAGCATCACAAATAGAAGGCTGCCTGTTGACTGGGCTTCTCTTTGGTAATGACAAGCTGCTCAGCATTTGCCACAGTAAGTACACTGGTGACAATCTGCCCACACCACAAAGTCCAGTTCTTCAAAAAAGAAGAATTTTAAGCACAAGTGGATTCTAAGTGTCTTCAGTTTGAACTGCAAGACTAATCACTCTATTCACAGATAAAGCAATTTTTTTACTGCTACTAACTTAACTCCCTTGGTGCATACTCATAGCAGAGAGTATATCAGGGAGTATATGGAAGTTAGAATAAGGTGACAGAGCTGCCACTCCTCCTTCCTAAGACTTCACTTGACAGTCCATACTGTGCCCACTATTGCTCAACTAATCACCCCAAATCAAAAGCACTTTGCAATATTTCTTTCCTTTTTTCATTTAAATTGTGTCTCATACAGCAGGAAAGTACTGAGATAGGCAGTGATAACTTAAATAGCTTGTTAACACCAAAGATGTTGAAAGGGTTATCTCAGAGATTCCTGGTAGGGGAATAAGATGGAGAAGATGACATCATGGCAGGGTTTCCTTGATGCCTTTTCCCCAGGTGTGACTTTTTTTTTTCTTTTCCCCTGTGACTTGCTTTTATGTTTCAGAGAAATTGTTGTGAGCCATAAATACACGTTAACTGGAATTGATCAAGGACAAAATGAATCATTTAATTTCTGAAGAAGAGATCAACTGTATCACTACAAACATTTTAGCAAAGATTTTTTTTCCCCTAATGTTACAGCTATCCTGCTTCAGCTGCATTTACATGTAGCAGCAGTATTGCTTTGTTTCTCAACTGGCACCTCCCAGCAGAATTCTCCACCTTTTTTTTTTTTTTTTTTTTGTTTCAGCACTTCTGAGCTTAAAGAGCATGAATAATTCACAAAGAATTCCATACCTCTTCAAAGCATTCTGTTAAATAAAACTGCATACTTAATTCTTTTCTTTGCTGATTATCCACAATTAGGAATAATGATTTGAATTGTTAGGGATGATGGTTCCCAAGCAGCTCTCTACCTATGACTACAGTCACCTTCTTGTTCTTTGTCAGACCTGGAAACAAGTCCCAGTGTTTGTGCTACTTAGACACAACTTATATTTTTATATACTGCTATATTACATCTGTTTCTATTACAGCACCCTCAAATTACCTTTACTAGCCAAAACAAAAACAAACGAGCAAAAGACTGAATAAAGCATAAGAAATTTCCAGGCAATCAAAGAAAACTTGTGCATGTAACTGAACGCTGTCAACTTCACACAAAATATACAGAACTACAGTCAAGAAGTTCAAATCTACTCTGCCCTTTTTGTTGGCTTTCTGCCTAAAAATTAAGAGGCCTTAATATGTGGCAAAAACTATTTCTCATTTACAGGATTAGCGTAACAAACATTTGTTTGTCTGGTATTCATTTACTGAAATTCCAAGATCAGTAAACACTGCATTGCATAGTTAACGTAAATATTGTAGTTGGGTGTATTAGCTTCTTCCTTGAAACTTGCGACTTTAAAGGTCATTGCATTAAAGTTCTTCAAACATTATGGGCTTACTAATCTCAGCAGCTTGGTCGCATTCACTGATATATCACAACTACATTTTAAAAATACTATTTTAGACATTTAACATTCAGCTTTGAAATCGAGAACAACCGCATTGATGCGCATAACAGAAGCAAGGTCAAACAAGCAGCCATCATTTTTTGCAGAGCAAAGTCTCTCCTTGGGATGAGCTCAGTCCCAAGAGTTCTATCAAGCTCTAATTCCATCAGAAAAATGTATCCCCTCTCCAAACTGGCAGGAAACTTCCAGTCTGGGCACAGTTTATACAAAATCAGATCAGGCAATATTGAGATTTACCTACTCCAGAAGATAACCATATTATTTTTGGTGCCAGTCAAAAAATAACATCACCTATTCCAACCAACATGCAACAGGTTAGGTCAGACAAGGGTGCCCAGGAGTCACCTTAAAGATGTAATCTGCACTGAGTACATAATGTTTTGGCCAGGACGCTGAAGGTCTGCATCAGACCCAGGGACTGAACCTAGGCTTGCAGCATCCAGCCCAGCACAGAGTCATAGAATCATTAAGGTTAAAAGAGACTTCCAAGATCATCCAGTCCAACCACACACCTACCACCTTTCATTCTATTTATCATTTTCCCCTCAGCCCCCTAAGAAGCCCCTGCTCAATCCTGCCCAAAGCAATGCTCCCATGCTGCAGAGCTCAACCAGCACTTCAAGCATCACAGATCCCCTCTCAACACACATTTTTCTAAAAGTCTATTCCTGTTAAAATGTGATCTTTCACTAAAATGGGAGAAGCACTCAAAAACACTTGGTGTTACAAGGAAGCAGACGAATGGGAGAAGAGAGAGGAAATTTCCCCAGAACTGAAAAACAGACACCAGAAAGTGAGACATGACAGTCATACAGCTCTTGGAGCACTTTTGAACTGATGCCATTTTCAGCAGGATGTCTCTCTGGCATAGACTGAAACTGTTGCTAATGTACATAGTGAATGACCTGCTGGTTGCAGAAGTACTAAATACTAAAGAGATAAAACACTGGTTCTGCCCCAGAGACACTGTTCCTGTTAAAACCCGAAACACACAAAAAAAAATACAAAAGGAAGAAGAGTTTGAAGAAAAAACCATGACTTCAGTCTACATATTATAGATGAAGTCTATGGTACATTAGCAGCATTTCTAAAGTAATCCTCTAAAGAAAGAAAAACTTATGTTCACCAGCATGAAACCCTCTTTCTTTATGAGCCAACATGTGGTATGTGAAATGCAGCGGAGGCCTTCTAGTGTGATACACATCAAGAAAGAGAATATGATTAGCACAGAGTGACTCAGACCATTGGCCACACTGGATTCCTAACAAAGAATCTGGTACAAACATAAATTCAGGGAGAACAAAGTCTGTACAAAGAGCTAGAGATGGCTGCTGAAAGATAAAGAACAGTAAAGGGGGTAGTGGGAGGTCAGTTAACTCTGTGGGAAGGAAAAAAAAAAAAGGCAGAGTGAGATAAACACAATTGCCAAGAACAGTATCTAAAACAACAGGCATCCAAGAGAAGCACTGAGTAACTATCGCCATCCCAAGCCAACTAAACCACAGTAAGTATCAGTAAGTTTAAGTTTCAGGACTGAAATCTTTCTTATCTGCCTGTAGTTTTGGAGACTTATGGACTCCCTACCAATCTGTGATTCCAGAGACAGAGGGGAGAGAGGCTTTTTCTCTAGGGAGGTACCTCCAAATATCATCAACCCCACTGGAACCACCCAAGGGATTAGAGAAAACAGCAAAAGCACAGTTTGGGAAAACAAAACAAAACACAAAGGAAGAGGCTTGAGCTAAAGATATCCATGAAGAAGTAGTGAGGAAGTGCAAGGAAAATGTGAATTAGAGCTACCTGTAATCCCACTTCGCCGCTATTTCAGGAAGAAAGCAGTGAGTAGTGCAAACACACACCAAAATATGGAGGGCTTCAGTTTTTGAGGAAGATGTCTGTGATACAATATCAGTCAAAGCGAGGATTCCTGAAGTGTATGGACAGCAGAAGTCAGCCACTTATCTTTCAGCTGCCATATTTGCAGCTATGGAATTCAGTGAATGACTGTACTCATTCCAGCTGGTTTGTGGAGCCAGATGCAATATCATTAAAACAACAATGATAAGCAGCAATCTTCGGCTGGGCAAGTGTCACCAACTGCAGGTGATGGAAAATAAGTTTTCTGGGGCCAGCTGGCAAGAACAGGCTATTGCTAGAAACCTCACAAAACGAAACATGGTCTTGTTTAGAGTTTAGATTAGCTTATAGAAGCGTGCTGTAAAGCCAAAAGCTTGGTGCAGAGGTGTCAGTGATTGGGAGACACTGTGCACAGGGACCAGGCCTTAGTCCAAACAGCAGTGGCAAAAGGTAAAGTGCAATAGTCTATACCAGGCAGCTGCAGGCCCAGAGCAGCAGTGGAAACTTGAATACTCAAGACCCTGTTAGCTAAGCATATACGCCAACATCACTGGTGGCAGAAAACATGGAAAAACACTGTCTTGGGCACAGGACTTACTAAAAACGACATGAACAATCCACTTATTGGAACACTGCCAAGGGACTTGCAAGTAATTTACTTACAGCCATCACATGTATAAGAAATACTATGATGTGGTTGTACGCTGGGAAAGTCTGCATCCACAGGAGGCCTAGGAACTCAAAAACTTGACCTCAGCAATGTGGGAAAAGACAAGGAATGACTTCCCAAAATTTCTAAGGTTTTTTGTAAGCAAAGATGTAGCACAGTAAAGAGGGAGTTGCAACCATTTGCTACAGAAGAGTTTCTTGAGGAATCAGCAAAGGCATGGCAGCAGTTCCTAGGCTGAAGTATTACAGTTACAGCACTTCTACAGATTTCTTCCCAAACAACTGATTTAGTTTTACAAGACCATTTGACACCTAAATAGTGGGGGAACACTCACTGCTGATACCACACATCCATCTTACATAATGGCAGCATCGTTTTGTGGTACATCTTTCACTGGTACTAAATTCCTTTTATAACAGAAGAGAATATAACCTTAGTAGGATTTCAGAGATCCCAGAAGTGTTACTGTTATACTTAGTACCAATACACAATAAAAAGTCTTATAGCACTCAAAGGCTTTTTGACTGAGCCACTTTTACACTATAATTGCAGATAAATTTTTGCTCTTTTTTTTTTTTAATTTATTTTTTAATTAATAACTACAGGGGCGCTACGCTAGAAAAAAAATTGCAGGCCTTTCATAGAATGGTTAAAAGAAACAAATCACAAATAAATGTGAGATCTAGTCTGGAGTCATAGGAGGACAATGAGATTATTTTATCAACTTACTTAGGTCACACAGGCTGCAAAACTTTAAAATATTACATAATATATTACATATATAGGCAGTATGTGTATCCATAGCCTAGTAAGTACAAGCATAAATGTCCACGCCCATTTACTACAGCATTCTTGCAACTTCTGAAGCAAAAGAATTAAGCTTGTTCTGGTCTCATTGTTGGGATAGATCACAAACTTGCAGTTATCCTTCAAGTTAACCAGATAAACACTTTAAATCAAAATACTCAGTACTTCTTTACAGATGTTTGAATTAAAATGCTACGAACTTTGGTTTTACATTTCATTTTACGTTTGCACACTGCAAGTTTATTTTTAACAAGTTTACCAAATTGCATCCTCCTGTACTTCATCAGTACAGCATCACAACAAATCACTGCTGGATGGGTAACACGCCAGCTCTTCAGTATGACAGGAGAGGTATCAGAGAACATGTAGAGCTGGGTGTCACAGACATCTTCACTCTGCACTGACTTTGAACTCCTCCTCTTGTAACACACAATTCTCATTACCACACAGTAACTTGTTCTCAGTAGTTACTACAGAAGCATCTCTTAAATACAGTTCCCAAGAGCTATGCTTTCTAGTTGAATGTAGTAACCCAAATAACTGAGCATGCAGAATGCATGAATGCATTGAGAACTCTGAGAATGCAGAGTTCAAATACACCTGAAACACTACATACAAAACAATGATGTTCTGTTACCTGTTGAGATGTTCTGTATGGAAAACTGGAGGGATGGAGTCTCCTTTACTCCTGTACTGTTACTTAGGGCTCCGTACATCTTGTTTAACCACCAGAGCAAAGCAGGTGAAAGATAATCCATGTTATCTAGTTTAAAAAAAAATAAGAAAAATCAAACACCCTGTCATCAACTGTTGTGTTTCTTTTCTGCCATGAGTACATTAAATTGGTTCTTTGAATTTTATTTTTATGTGCTAGTAGTAACAGTGGGATATTTGCCCAGAAGGGTTGTGGATGCTCCATTCCTGGAGGTGTTCAAGACCAGGTTGGGTGGGGCCCTGGGCAACCTGGTCTAGCACCAGATCTGGAAGTTGGTGGCCCTGGTGACAGGGGGTTAGATCTTGATGATCCTTGGGGTCCCTTCTAACCCATGCCATTCTATGATCCTATAGAGTGAGAATGAGATACAATTAGCACTCCATTGTGCTGATGCAACCCCTGATCAGAAAAAAAGTGCAAGAAGTTTGGGTCACCACAGAATCCCACTGGATATCTCACTCCCATCCATATTCCATTTTCCACACCCACTGCGTAACAATCTGGACTAGAGGTTTCCCTAACCAAGCCTGATTTTTCTTTAGTGCTTGCAAATATTTGACAAATACCTTGAAGAAAATACATTAGAATCATAGAGTCATAGAATCATGAAGGGTGGTAAGGATCTCTAAGATCACCACGTCCAACCCCAACCCATCTCCTTCATGCCCACCAACCACAACCCTCAGTGCCACATCTCCACAGCTCTTGAACACCTTCAGGGACAGTGACTCCACCACCTCCCTGGGCAGCCTGTTCCAATGCATTACCACCCTTTCAGAGAATTTCTTCCTAATTTATTAAATTGAAAGAGGGTTTGTGATCACTCTGATTGTTCAGGAAGCTTTTTGCTTTGATCATTTGATACTTGTTGCCACTGGTGTGGTATGAGACAATGACCACCAAGAAAAAGATAACATAACCTGGGTGAACTGAGTTAGATCACATGGCTCCCAGAATAAATCGACATTTGGAGCAAAATTCCCAGTGTTTCATAAAATGTTTGAAATGAATTGAGACTATGCAAGAAATGATGAGAAAGAAACAACATCATAACACAAATACTATAACTCACACTGACTGTTAGGAGAAAAAAAAAAAAAAAAAAAAAAAAAAAAAGAGGAATGAGATGTCAAGAAAAAGAAAACAAACATTTTTGTTTTCTGGTTAACGTGAGGATAGGAAACGTACTGATGCATTTCTTTAAATGGAGATAATGTTCTACCAATCACAACCTGTTTTCCTACAAAAGAAATCAGATCCTTTCCTGGGGACAACAAAATAGGAGATAAAAAAATTAAAGTCTTACATCTCAGGAACAAAATATTTTATTCCCTTTCACTTTAGGAACACTAGCAATATATTCGATTTGAGTCTTTTTTCCCCCCAAGTGCTGGGGGAACACGCTGTGAAGGAGTTTGTTCATTAGGTTGCAGAAAGAGGCATTTTTTCAACTGAGGGGGCACTGTCTCCCATGGAGCTACATAACAAGGCAACACAGAGCCACAGGACTGTTATCTATCCCACCGATTGAGTGACTTGCTGTATGAAATTCTTCCCCCAGGTAGAATAAAAAGATGGGGCTATTTTTCAGTCTCTTTCTTTTGGCAATTCATTTTCAGTGAAATGCTTTCTTGTTGTAAGCAGAGCCTTGTGGTGTGCCCACTCTGGTACCAGCTGTTCACTGGGCTCTGTCACAGATATCATTGATCCAACAGAGGGAAGATGGGTTTTGGACTCTGATAAATGAATACCAGCAGTCAAAGATGTCACAAGTGCCCTCCTACTAAAAGTTACCGAGCTGGCTCAGCAGGAAATTGTGCCTTAGCTGCTCTGGTTTGCAGACTTCAATGTCAAAGTCCCACCCACTATAAGCTCTCCACTGATGCAAAAAGTGCTGGTCTGGGGTGTTCAGGTCACAGTGCTCCAGCAGTACAGCTGCAGACAACAAGTGATGTCAGGATCATCTGACACAGACACAGCCAGATTTGCTGGAAGTTGTTTTTCAGAGAGCTCACTCTGTATTCTGAAATGACTCTTCTCTTTCCTTGCTCTCCACTTAGAGTAAATAGTGTCTGGCTCCCAGCACTATTACAGGGAACATGAATGTGATGCGCTTCCCAGAGTATGGGTAATCAACTGGATGTTTCCATGGGAAAGGTAAATGTGGTCCTAAAGTACATTAAGAGAGTTACTCCAACATTGATCTAATAGACAAGCTGCTCTGGAGAACACCTGGAAATGTTGTATCTACATACATGCATGCATACATATTACTTTGGTTATCACAGTTGTTTTTCCTTGGTCGTGAATTTGTTCTGAATCTTAATAACATCTTGGTAAATTTTTGATTTGAATATGAATTTTATGATGGGATTCTCAATATACACCAAATTCCCAGTCTTGAATATATTCTTATAGGAGAAATGAAGGCATGAATTAAGATTACTGCCAAGTGAGGGAGCCTCACAAGGAAATAAAGTGAAAGACTTTTAAATTTTAATAATATTGAACTGATGAAGTGTAAAATTTACCTTCCCCCCCCCCATCAAATTGTGGGAAGAATGCTCTTAATATCAACAACCCCAGTCTCTACAAAGATAAATAAATAAATACCAGTTTTCAAACACCATATGCAGAGCTGACAAAAAATGGAAAATTTGTGATAAACTGCTGTGAGCTGGAACACAGAATGCATTCCCAGCAAAGAAGAAGCCTTTTATTTGTTTAAAAATAATAATATTATTACTATATGACTGCAGTAGAACACTCAGGGGGTTTCAGTAGCAAGATACTAAAAAAACAAAAACTATGCAGCTTAAAAAACCTCTCATTCTCCTCCTGAAAGATCATTCTTGCCTGTAATAGACAAGCATGAAATAAAATTGCCTTATGAACCTCGTCATAGCGTAATCATTGCTTTGGTCTTTATGACAAGATGTTATTTAGCAGTACGCTGCATTTATTCTAGGGCAGGTGTCAAAGACAAAGAAAGCACTTCTGAGAGCTATTAAAATTAGATGCGCATGTTCTTCTCTCCCACTTTCCTCTCCCCTTTCCCTGCAATAGTCTCAGTATAGAAGCATGCCTTCAAACTGTACATGACAGCAAGGCAAAATTGTCCAGTTTTCTCTGAGCCACATGCAGGATCACTGTCAAGCATTGGAGGGATCACCTAGGGTTTGTTACATCTTTTGAACTGGATGACAGGAACTGCGTAGTCTCAATATTTCATTTTTCATTTCTCACAGCCACAAGAAGGACCAGATGTACTTTAGGAAGCTACATTAGGGATCCTAATTCAATCAAACTCAGCCAACATACAAAAGGAATGTATTCAGGGGGAACTTTCAATATTTGTTCTCTTAGTAAATTAGGGCTTTTTTTAAAAAATTCTACAGCAGCTTTGGAAGAAAGCCAACATCATTAAATACCTTAACGACTTCAGGTATTTATAAAAATGTTTATAGATATAGCAATGAGACACTGCAAAGCCAGCTTTACAAATAAATCACCATTGACTGAGATAGAGCATACCTACTTAACGGCAAGGACCTCATAGATGATGGTTTAAAAAGGTTAATAGTCATCTTTTCCCAAGAAAAGAGTATCACATAACAGGATTTCCTCACATATAGAGAACAAAAGTTATTCAATCTGGCAACTTAAAAGCTATTTAAAATGCTAATATCTATATAAAAGTACACATTTAAACAGATACATGTCATATTCTTAACACTAGGACAGCAACAGAAGTGTCAAAATGCAATCTCTAGAAATATTAAAGGAAACACGATAGTAACTTGCCCCTCTGCCTCATTCAAGCAATTCTTTCAAGCTGGTTTTCTCTGACACCTGCAATACTCAGTGATAAATGCTCTTCAAAGATAAGGTGTATAAGTACCATTACGTGTACAGAGCTGCTAAATCACGGCCTGAACCTCTGATAATCACCTCAGGCAAGCAATGAGTCAGCCATGGGAGCACAGGTGAAGGCAATTCAGCTGTGCTGTTCGAAGGGGTGGAGCCTGGCTGCACCTCTCCTAGTACCATGTAAGAGCTGAGTGCCAGTGGGGAAGGATCTCTTCTGGAGATCTACTCCACCAGAGTTTACCATGCAAGCCCAGGGTAGGACGAGTGTCCTTCTTTCCTACTCTACTATAATAATTACATCAGCCAAACTCCTGGATATACTACATCATCTGTCTTTCACTGATTGTACAATTATAGCACACCTATCTCAGAATTTAGCTATCAAAAATACAAAAAGTTATTGCTTCACTTAAAAAAGACAACACTATTTAACTCTTCAGAGGAATGATCAGCTCAATGCTCGAGTTTATCCACCGCACATCACCAATTTTCTTATTATACTTTGCAGTTTTAGCAAGGCATGGAAAAGCATTTGCTCAAAAAACGCTCCACAGATATATTCTTGCTCTCTATGGGAAAACTGCCTATTAAACAGCCTGTATCTATGCCACCTGAAATACTGCATAGCCTAGTAAAACTCTGAGATGGCACAACGACAGGAGGCAGCAGACATGATTGCTTTACAGAATCACAGAATTGTAAGAGTTGGAAGGGACCTCCAGAAATCATCGAATCCAACCCCCCTGCCAAAGCAGGTTCCCTACACCAGCTCTGGATCATCCAAGAAAGTTAACAATCATAATCTTTCAAAAAAAAAAAACTTGCTTACCCCTTTCCAAGGATCAGGGCTCACCAAACACTCCAAAAGAGAGAACGTCCAAGTAGAGAACTTTCCCCTGCAGCTGCCAGCCCTTAAATGAGGTTAGAGAGGGGTGGACTAAGGGTTTTTAATGCATCTGTTGGGAATTGCTTGCACCTGTGCTCCTAGGGCTTGCTACACCCTTTCACCAGGTGCTCAATCACTGTTTCAGGCTGTGACCTACTGCTTCTCATACAGACGGCCACAATGATTCAGATTAAAAAGCAATTCTATCTCATCTTTGCTCTGGAGCTGAGGAAATCAAATTGCTTTTGACAGTATGAAATTTCTCTGGTGTGACTCTAAGGCACAGTGCTCACCTCTATGCATTTCCTTGACTCAAAGCCACATTACCTCGCTGGAGGCCAATGGCCTTGCATATCAGGTGCAGCTGTTATAAAAGAACACCCGAGCCTCCTCCCCCACAGCTTTTTGTCCAAGTTTTCATCAGCAATAGAGAGGGTTAGTGGGGAACCCGTTCCCCTTGTCTAGTTTTAGGATCAGGAGTGACTGCTGTGCAACATGAGTGGGCACTGACTGGTTCATAATATGAACTTCACAGGGCACACTAAACCAGGCTAAAGTCAGAGAAGCCTAAAGAGCACATGCTATAAGCCAGAAAATTGCAATATAAAATATCTTCCTTATCTTCTGCCCCAGCTGGTGTATAAGTTCCTCCCATTGGAGATGGTAACTCCTTGTGGCATGAGGCAAATCAAAGCCTGCTAGGCGTTCAAGTACTGCAGCATTAGCAAGGAAGGTAGCAAAGTGTCAAAGCCATGCTCTGTGCACTGTCCTGGCAGTTTTGAAGCTCACTTGAAGAAGTATGACAAAGTACAAACCAGCTCCAGTAGGGCCCAAAGAAGTCAGTTTCTAGGTGAGAGCATCCATGGCTTAGAGAGGAGAAGAAAAAAAAAAAAAAAAAAAAAAAAAAAAAAAGCCCACATCTAAACACCCTGCTTTGTCAGAAAAGACATAGGTATGATGTTGAGTTGTTGAGTTGGGAGGCCAGGAAATCTTGAGAAAAAAAAAAAAAAACAAAACCTTTTATTTTTCTCAACAAAAATCCCTATTTCTACCTTTATTTCTCTCAGAAATCACAGACAGGCGGTTCAATATAGGACAACAGTCTGCTTTGCTGCCTGTTTTCTGAGCAATTGCTGAGATTTTCCAGAACCAAATTGAAGATGGTTATCTCAAATGATCTTTTAATAAAACTTACACAGAAAATATCCCATGGTGTTCTGAAAGTTGTAATTTCAGAACAGTTTGCTGCAGATAATACTTCTGGAATAAGTACCAACAACTTATTTCTTCTCCAAAGTCAATGCAGGGTCTCCACTGTGTTCATTTTCATCAAAAAATGGAACACTCCATGACACATTCTGGCATCTGCTACATAACTCATATCAAGTACTTGCATTTTCTATACTCAAATCTAAATATGACAAAAATAATTCATAGTCAAACAGTTCATTTTTACTATCCCTTAGTGACATTCAGCTTCTTTTGTTCTAACTGCCCATATGTCCAGTGAGACCAATCATTCTCTACAGACAGATCCATTTTTAGAAAGAAATGAGAAAATCTTTCATATGCTATATCGCCACATTGAAAAAGTTTAATCTCCATCATGATCCTTCTGTTTTCTGCAGGCAAATGCTAAAAGAAATGGATCCCACATAAAATCATTATCTTGAACTGAGTCAGAACCAGAAGCAAATGAAAACTGAATCTTATTTTCAGCTATTTGATGGGCTGCACAGGATCTGACAGTGGGAACACATACCGTCCCAAATGCCCATCTGGGTGAAGTCTCCAGGTTAGCAGCACAGAAAGGCTTATCAGCCATGGTTTTCATATTTTCTTCATTAAAAAGGAGGTTAACAATCTAAGAGTTGATGCACATTTTGAAATCTTATTTCACTTCATATAACCACTAAAGACAAGGTCCAGTGTGCTAAGTAACTTTTGGCATACTTCTAACCATTAGTAAATGGTTCCTACTTCCTCAGTTTGTGCTATTCTTTTCAAGCTCTGCTACTGTACAAGGAAAAGATACAACTCTTCCTCCTTATCTCTTATGTGAAAGGGACCTTTTTTTTCACATATGTGAAAGGGACCTGTTTTTTCTGTACAATGCAAGTGTGATGCAAAAAAGTCAAATCTGACCAAGCAGGAACACATAAATGACAAGAAAACTCAGGATAGAAGATCAATAGCCACTTCGTTTTGTATCTTCTTGTTCTATGTCTTATTATTACCCTCCCAGTATTGCTTTGAATTACACAAAACATCTATATCCTCTGAATTCCTTAAGGTCTGACTCAGTGCGTGTTTGTGTGTGTGTGCGCATGGGTGGGAAAGAGGAAGGAATTCAGAAAAAAATTGTTAAAGTACTCCAAATCTTTTCTTAGTCTGAAATAAATAAAGAAGGATTTTAGCCTTCTACACATTCAGTTAAAATGCACAATGCTTTCTAATAAAAGTACTTGATAAGTTCAGTCTTCAGGAGATGCCTTGCCCTTCATAATTGCCAAGGAGCATATGACTGATTTCCAGGGAAACTGCTACTCTGGTTGAAATTCAGTGCATAACCAAAACTTTAATATCACACACACATAAACATATCTCTGAAGAGACAGAGAAATAGGCAAATACTGATGTGCTCTTCTAAAATAAAATCCAACACTCCCAATACTCTTGGCCTACTTGCAAGGACAGATTGGCATTGCCCTGATGATGGCAGAACAGTGAGAAGACTGGCTGCCATTTATGTTAAGTTTTATAGTTTCATCAACAAGCAACACAGAAGTCTGGATTCTGTTCTGGCTGACCAAATGCATTTCAAGTTCAATTTTCACCTAATCTATAAGCCAAATTATGGACTTTAGTTGCCTGGAGGCATTACTAGCAAGAAGAAAAATGAAGAACATTACTATTATCCTCCAGGTTTTGAAAAAAGTGCTGTACCTCTAAAATCTTTAGAAGATGAAACTTCTTTGGATGCAGTGAAAAGTATTGTATAAGTTCTGCCATTTAGACCTGAGGAAATCTAGCTGAGTAAAACAAGTGGTGTATCACAACAGGAGACACAGCAGAAAAAAAAAACAGAAAGGGAAAAAGATGATTGGACAAAACTAGATTTCAACAACTGTATGTATTAGTTACTGGTGGATGCTGAATCCTGCCATATCACTGAGTGTTTAAGAATAAGTCCATATACACACTCTGTAATTGAATGTCAAGAAAAATGAAAATATATTGTTTTATTGCTACTGTTCATTGATTTATCGAAGTGATTTATTGTTGTTGGACAAGAAGACCAACAAATCATTTTGCTGACACCATCAGCTGCCTTAACTAGGTTGTCAGTTCACGACATTAAAGGTAATGGATGGTGATTATTTTACTGTAATGGGTTTAATCAGTACTTTGAATGACTTAGCAGTCTTGTCATAGTATAACCAACTCATCATTCATCAAGGCAGCATTTTGTTTACCAACATCATCTATAATTCATTTGATTGTTGACAATCATCAGCAAATACCTCTCAGGCTAAGTTCTATCAGAAATGAAAATCTGCACAGCTGCAGCATACTAACTAACTCCACAGACTACAGCCAGAGTAGAAGTGTTGGAAGTTGCTTGCTGCCTCTCTCCAAGAAGAGGTGCTGCCAGCCAAGTCTGCATTCACATGGGCTGCTTATCAGTCCAGTATTAGGATCTACAGCACTCTGAAATACACAGTGCTTGTTCTGCTTTGTGGGAATCCTCCAGGCAAGCCTTGAGTTCAGTAATAAACAGAAATTTTGGTGTTTTTTAGAAATCAAAAGTGTGATCAACCTGTTCTGTATTCCCGTAAGAGTAACTTCTCTGATTTTCTCTGAATCACCGTTCACTTACTTGTATTCCGAATCACTTACTTGTATTATGATGAAAATAATACAAAGAAAGTGTGAAGAGCTCCAGACTCATAAAACTTCCTACTAACTTAATGGAAAAGGGTATCTAGTACTAGAGACACTGTGGTGGTACCATCTTAAGACAGGCCCTTAACTCAGTTAGTTGTACTATGTCTTTTACAGGGAAAGGAGAGGACTCAAATTGCTGAGAACGCTTCATATTAAGCTGGTGGGTTGACAGCTTAATTCCCCACACTGGTATCTTATTAATATAAATTGATGGAAACTTTCTACAGCTCCAGTAGCTTTTGTTCTAGCTGTTAGTGCCCTTTTTTCTCTGACTTTTGTATCACATATCTCAACATTGATATTCTGCCACTGATGCATGAATAGAGAAATATTCCATATGCAGCAAAAGAAGAGTATCAAAGTTCTGCCTTTAAGAGAAAGACACTGGCTGAGACAGACACAAGTGATGGCTGTTCCACATACCTTAATGTGGAACAAAACCATTTCAAAGTTTTGTGAGATTCCTTTACAATTCAAAAAAAAATTTGATCAGTGTATTAAATATGCAAGAGAACTGCAGAAAAAGAGTTTAAATGAATGAAATTTAAAAAGAATATCCAACCAAAGCAAGAACTATTCACACTTTTTAATGCATACTTAATATTTGGCCTCAAAATTCTTAACCACCAAAAATGAACGCATTTTGGATGTATGTGAAACAAACGTTGAAGATAGTAGTTTATAAAGAAAAAATGTTATCTCGAAGCTCTATTTCAACCACAAACCAGCATTCTAGTTGGAGGATAAGAGTAGAAATGTCTGATGTAGAACAGAAATAGCATTTAAAACAATGGAAAACAGGAAATGTTCTTCTTGCTCAGGAGGAAATGTACTTCCAGATCTACAAACATTCATATAAACTTTTCCTGAAAAGATACAGAGAAATAATGGCAGCCATATATAGCACTAGGAATAAGGTATCAAGCATTTTTATAATACCCAGGCAATATCCTTGATGGGGCTATCCATGGATTAGAGATCATCTACAGTAGAGAAATTTCTTTTATTGCAGTTAAAAGGAGGCTAAATAATGTATTAGAGATTTCTTCCAGCATAATAGTCTTTTTCTTGTAAAGGTGAACCTGAAATGAATAGACTGAAGTAATAAAGACCGATACATAGCCTCACAAATGTCATTACTATAAAATGGAAAGACATCAATGCCAAGCAAAACCAAGACTACAGAAACCACAATTAAGCAATAAAGACTCTTTAACGAGTTAAAGAGCAATTGATACGAGTGCTAGATGGAACTTCTCCTAAATACCTAGTTCAACATGGCAAAATTATAAAGCCAGATATTTTTTATTTCCACAATGTAGTTTGCAAGAACAACTTTCTGTATCTGTACATTTCTTTACAAATTAAGTAAGGCCTACAATTATTGAGCCTCAAGATTGTTTAACTTTGCAGATACATTCCCTGTGTTTAGTACAGAAATCTGCAGCTTAAATGCTTTGAGTGTTTAGAATGGTGTAAGATCAGAACCTGTCTCAGATGATCCAGCCTTGCACAGACTTAGCAGGCACCAGGTTACCTCATCAGAAAGGTGTTCTGGCACTTCACAGGACATCCTACCCAAAAGGCAGTTGCTATCAACAATGGTGAACAAAGCAAACCTTAAATATATGCACAGAGAGAAGCTCAATATTTTGTCTACCTTTAAGTATTTTGTTGATGAAACCTGGTCTGGTGTGGGTCTTTTATTTTTAATTTCTTTCAATTAGCTGCCTGTTGGTCCAATCTCAAGTCTGCTTCCTGCCAACAAAATCTTCTGTTACATTACCTTTCCCCCTTCAGCTGCCAATTGTTATGCTTCCCTGACAAAGACTTTCTTAAAGACTCACCTTCTCAACATTTAAGAAGAAGCCATCTGTGTAGTCAGAGAGTTATGTGCCCTACAACCATTATTTCCAAGCTAGTGAACTAGCATGCAAAGTCAACTTCTAAACAGACATTTAGTTTAGAAGATGTTTTACTGATGTCAGTAGCAGCACTGGGCATATTAATAGCAAAATAAATGAGGCACATTAATAACAAGTGCTTTTGTGCAGATGCTTTCATGGCACACTGCTTTCAGAATGTGCACAAGTATTTGGAAGGAAACGTGAAGACATCAGCACACACATGAAGTGAACTGTGAGTACCATGTTTAGCTTGGAAATGAATGTGCATCCAACACAGCATCTCTTGGATACCTGTCAGGAGAGGAGACTGAAAAATATACTGTGCCAAGGTTCAATTTACCCAGCTCAGGTAGTACTAGCTCTGCAGATACAGTGGTGCTGACCTCAGGCTGCAATGCTTTAAAAAATACCATACCAAGTGCCATGCTAGTGGGCTTGATTGAGCTTCTAGAGAGAGGGGGGAGTCAAAATCCCTCAGCACAGGATTGATTTGAGCACCTCGTAGAGATAATTCACACTTCAGTACTGTTAACCATTTCATTTTACTTGTGAAAGAAGGGAGGGCAGATAACAAATCACATTGGAAACTATATCATGCTTCCAGCAAATCCAAAAAATCAAGAATGGGAAGGTGTATTCAGCTGAAGAAAATGGAGAAGTGCATACTAGGAAATCAAATCTAAAAATCATAATATGTACAGACAAAAGAGAATTTTAAGGATGAAATTAAAAAAGAGGAAAGATAGCTTTCCAAAGGAGTGTATCAGTAGTATCATGTCTGCCAAACAATTTCTAGAAGCAGCAAATGGTCACTATTTATCAGAGCTCTGAAATCCATTATTTCAGTGTTTGATAGGAAGCAAGAGAAATGGCACACTGGATCATTTCTTTCCAGGAGAAAAGTCACATTGACTGCCTCAAACTGAAATGTAACCAAGGAAGGTTTAAGATTAGGAAAGAATAGATACTAATATTCAGTAAGAGCCTGAAAACAAATCACACATGAAAGCACTCCTTGCTTAAACAAGCTTCAGTGGAGATACATAGATTTGTGAGCCAAGTTTTTCTTTAAAAGATTAATGGAAAACTCAGTAAAGTTCAGATCAGTAAATCTCATTTTTATATCAAGTGAATTGATAAAAACTGTAATAAAGGAAGAAGTAGCAGACACACAAATAAATACAACATAGAAGAACCGAGACACAAAGTCATGTCTCATGAGGGTATTCAAGTTCGCTGAAAGAGTTGATAAATGGGAATGAGGCCACTTCGATTGATCTGCTCCACTTGGATTTCCAATAAGGTTCTGACAAGGCTTCTCACCAAAGGCTCTTAAAAAAATTAAATTGTATGGAGCTACAAGCTATGTCCTTTACAGAATTAATGAGCTATTAAAAGGTAGAACATAAAGCATAAGAATAGTCATTTTTCATAACACATCAAAACTGTGGGCCTGTATGAGCCCTCTTCAGCATATTTAAAGCTCAAGAAAGCAATGAATAGTAAGACGGCAAAGTTTCTTCGTGATTCAAAATTATTCAGAGTACTAAAAATGAAAACTGACTGTGACAAGTAGCAGAATGATCTCACAATACTGTGTGACGAGACAATCAATCAATGTCAGATGAATTTTAAAGTAAAGCATTTGGGGAAGAACTAGTCTAAATATGTATATATTAATGTACTTTAAATTATCTCTCAGCATTCAGGGAAGATCTCAGAGTCATTAAGGATAGTTCTTTGAAAATGTCAGCTCATGGCTTAGAGGCACCAAGAAGGAAAATAGACTGCTAGGAATCATTAAGAAGGGATGAAAAACAAAAGCAAAATCAGTATTATACCGCCTTATAAGCCTACAGTGTACCCACAGCTTGAATGCTGCATGCATTTTTAGGCAACCCACCTCTAAATGGATACAGCAGCAGATGAAAGCCAGTAGAGGCAACCAAGTGCTTATTCCTTATGCCTGAGTTTGATCTGGTACTTTTTCAGTTCTGTAATTTCAAGCAGTAGTTTTAAGACCAGGAAAAGCAAGTAGATTTTTCTCTCTGACCACAATCTATAACTAAAATGTCAAAACTTGTTGCCAAGGATGCTTTGGAGAGAAAAAGAAATCTGTGGAAGAATGACCTATAAATGGCAGAAAAAAGCATGACTAATACAACAAACTTGGTCAGTATGTCAATAGCCACAGACTGCCAGAATTTGGGAAAGTGGTGGGAGAAGTGTAACTGCGTACTTGCTCCACTCATTTGTTATTTTTCACAGATACCTACTCCTGGACTATATTAAAAACAAGATAGAAGTCTACATGAATCACTGACCACCCTTAGCAAGGGACATCCTTGTGTTTCTCATCTGCAAAGTGGTTTACAAGAAGAAACACGAAGAGAAGTGGACATCATAAAAAAAGAACAGACCTGAAATCTCTCACATTCCCATTCTATCATGTCACCACACTCTACCTGCCTCTGCTTTTTCAAGCCTAAATCAATGACTTTTCAACTAGACCTTCACTTTCTCAGTTATTGAAGACTACATTAGAAGTTACATTTCAGATATGTTAGCACAATGCCATATGTATAGAGATTGAAACTCTAAATGGGACCTCTAAAATGTAACTAAAATATTAATTCAAGTCTGACAAAAAGAAGATTTAGAAGTGGTATTCACTTACAAAATTATCTGCATGTTACTATGCTTACCTGAAGCTACCTATAAAATATCTACATGAAATATGAAAAGAATAGGAACAAGTAACTGTTAGCATACTTGTACACAGGAAAAAAGGTCTTACCTTATGGAGGAGATACACCTGAAAATTCAATCAGGAGACTTTGTTCCTCTGCATCAACACACATCATCTTGCACGTTTTAACTGGCTAAACTAAAGTAAGGAATCACATTGGACTCAAAAATAGAACAGATAAGAAGGTCTGGTACACTGTAGTACATTTTAATGTATATGGGGGTAGAGACTCTTGAGTTAGCCCAGCCTCTTTGGAATCTGCACCACACTTCAGAATTTTTTTAAAATGTTTGGTTTGACAGAAGAGAATGATGGTGTTTATTTTCTCCCCACAGAACTTCATCCATTCAAGTTCAGCGAAGTCTCAAATGGAATGAAGACAGATTGAGTTGGAAAAGGAAAGGATACCTGTAGAACAGCCAAGGGAAGCTCCAGCTTCAACCTTCATGGAATTTGTTTTGCTCCTCATTTACCTGAATTTGTCAACAGCAACTGTACCATGCTTGTAAGCAGCTCTGCTTGACTTTACAAGAATACGTTGGCAAAAAAGAAACAAATTCTTCCACAGTTTTTTATTACTTTCAGAATGTCATCAGAGTTTCAAATTCAAGCAATCAATGTGAACGAGAATAGACTATAAAAGCAAAGATTATTGCCTCAGAAATAGCTCTGCTTTCCATGCCTTTCAATAATGAAGCAAGAATTTTATGTAAGATACCAGAGCGATCAGCATGGTATAAAGGACAAAGAGACAAATACATAATTAGATATCAGAAAAAAAACCCAAACATTTATATACATATTAGATTTTACATATTGCTCAAGAAAGAGCTAGAAAGAGGGCCATCCTGTTATTTTTGCACTCTTAAGTCTACATCTGCAAAGTACGTAGGATCTACCTTTCAAAATCTGAACTTAAAACTTCTGTGCTGCACTGAGAAAATGAAATGCTACTACCAGAAAAAAAAAAAAAAAACAGTGCAAAAAAGTTAAATGTATTCCTGCAAAAATGCAGTGTGTAAATTGCATGCAGATGAGTTGTCATTTTCTAAGAGCTCATCTTCTCCCATTGGAAAAGCAAAATGTAACTCTAAAGCATGCTGCTCGCAAGCTGTTTATGAGCTATTAAAAAAAACTAGAAGACATGCTCTTTAAAATCTATTTTCACCTGTTCCTTGCTGATGAAATACAGCTGAAGACCTACTTTTAAAACACAAAGCTAATTTATTCCTTGCTATGAGCCAGAGAGAAATTCTGGGAGCGTCTTTGATCATGAAGACATATTCTATTGTGAAATATTTGCCAGTTGCTTAGATTAAGAAAGACTGGGGTTTTTTGGTCAAACTCTGTCAATGAAATAAGTTTTCTTTATACTGAACATTTTAAAATGCTTAGTCATTTTTTTTTTAATTAAAGTTATTACAAATGTACTGCTGTTAGTTTAACTATTTCCTTTTTATTTTTACATTATTATGCATAAGTCAAAATTATACAGAACTCGCCTAGACTGCTAAAACGAATTTCCTATTGTAGTCGGTTTAGAAATGCTCAAATAACAGCTATTAAAATTTCCAGCTTACAGCACAAGCACTGACTGCTTAAAATAAAAACAACCCAACCTCCAATCCTGCAAACTAAAATCACAGCTAATCTTCAGTGATAGCTGAAACTCCCAATGATCGTAATGGTAATAGAATAAACCATAAAAAAAACAATGTTACTCTCTGCCTGTTCAGGTGATGCATGTGGTTTATATTTGAGAACGTTATGCCATGACATAATGTGATAAACTTTTCCTGTTGAATGACTTTCACTAATCTTTCTCAAAACTATACATGCTTTTTAATTAATTTCATGGGAGGTTTTACACACTTGTTCTTTTGAAATAGAATGAAAAATAGTCACTGATATGTCAACGTTCCCTAAGACAAGGAGAAAAAAATAAAATTGAAAACAACTTTGCCTACCGATGTCCCACTATAGGCTCCTCACGGCCCAACCCAGTTTTTAGGAAGGATTCAGCATTCCAACTCATTTAGATCCAGCAACGGTGAGAGGTGGGAGGCTTTAATGGTTCCAAAAATCTGGGATGCACAGAGGATGGGCCACCATTCTCCATCTGCACAAACAGAACAATAGGAAGAGAATATTATAAAAAGCTGTACATCTGCGTGAGTAAACTCGGGCTATATATTAAACAGTCACCTGACAGCTATCCTCGCAGGATATTAATTAGAGACTGAGCTAGAAACAAATATGATAAATGTGCAATTCCAATTCCCTCTCCTTTCAAATGTGGCTTTCATGCTGTATTTGAGGACACAAACATAATAGCACTCTCAAAATATCATTTTACCCCTTTTAATGTAACATTTATTCTGTTATGTTGATTTCGTTCATCTCTGAGCTGGAATTTAACAGTAGATTAGATCACTTTAGAGCTTTTGTTACTATGGTAACACTGCACTGCAGTTATATTTCTTCACCTCCAATCTTGATTTTGAGGTGACTGGTTATATTTATTCCCAGCCTTTACAGGATCTCAGTGTGATGGAAAAGCATTTGGTAGAAGAAAAATGTTAGCATAAGTTCCCACCATAAGGTGGGCAATCCACACTAGTCAACTTGTGTTAAAGGTTAAGTATGCTTCAGGTTAAATGCAGTCACTTAACTTTTGGGGTCTCTAAGTTCTAAATTAAATTATATTACAGATGACCAAAATTTCCACGGGTCACCCTTGGGTCTCTTAATGCCTTTGCCTCAGAAATAGTATAATGCTGTGGAAGTACTCTGAAAGCAGATCAGCTCAAGATCTTTTCTTCAAAATACAGGAAAACCAAACATCAAGAAGATGTTCCTGTATGCTCTACAAAACCTCCTTCCTCATGGAAGATGCGCTCCATGCTACAGAGAACATCTGCACTTTTGGGCTGCAAGATACGGAGAAAGTCCTCAGTCCCACAAAGCCCAACCTTCCCAGAAGGATCTTGTGCAAAAGGCAAAGTGCTCCTGTGAGGGGAAGATGTTGTTTGGTCACCAAAAACATTCATGAGCACTAAACACTCACAAAAAGAGAGATAGGATTAGCAACCAGGCTTCTTAAAAACATCGTCTGACGCTGGTAATTTTAAGCTAAGAAGTTGCTTGCATAGAATGGCTTAAGCATATGGAGCTTAATCTTCCCAGTCTTTCTCTGCAAAAGGACAATGATTCCTCAGCCAAGGCAGCCCGTGTACAGATAGACTTAGTGAACACAATTCTTCTCGGGAGTCAGGAATTTCAGAAAACTGCTAAGGAAGCGTAAGCCTATTTTCTTACAAAACTAGGACTGATGTCATGGATGGAATACAGCAGTTCTATCTGAACGTGAGAAAAATCTTCACTGTGAGGGTGAAAGAGCACTGGAACAAACTGCCCAGAGAGGTTGTGGAGTCCTGCACAACCTGCTGTAGGGAACTGCTGTAGCAGGGAGTTGAACTCAATCATCTCCAGAGGTCCCTCCCAAACCCTACAATTCTGTGATTCTGCATTGTCAGCAATAGTCCCCTCTAGGCATTCTGTTTTTTGGGCTTCCTTTCTTAATGGGAAATTTCAAGAAAAATGTTTGGACAAATTATTGCACAGAGCATTTTTCCCACATTGCTTTTTTTCTGGAATACTTTCGTCATCCTGTGAAAACCAAGTCAACTTCAGACAACTCAGGAATGTGTAAAATACAGCTTACACACAGAGATAAGAGTTTCATTTCTGGAAGCTAAATGTCCCAAAATAAATCCTCTTTCCCTGGTCATGCCGGAGCCTCAACTCCCAGTCCTACCTCCTCCATTCTCAAATATTTCTGCATCTCTACGAACTCCCCAGCTACACCCAAAAAGCACAACCAAAAAAACTTTACTGCAGACAGCAGGAAGCATTAATTACTTTTTAATTAGTGACATTACATTAGCCTAATTCTACCCGCAACCACAGGGTGGCGATCACGTTCTTTGCTATCAAATTAATGGCTGATGGATTGCAAGGTCACTTTGAACAAACAAATGGTGCATTTTTCTCAAAGGAGACTTTCTTTTCTAATTCCTTCTAGTGCTGGAGAATTGCAGAATACATCTCATCCCACCTGCACCTCGCCATCTTCACTATAAATCTAAATCTCAGTTGGTCTTGTTTCCTCTTTCCCACCCTCTATCTATGAGTCCAATGAAAATCATCAGATGATATCATACTAATGTTCACTTCAACCCAGCAATCGTTTTAAGGTTTGCAGGATCTCTCTCGTAAATATCTCTGATTGAATAGAATTGGTAATCACTAAAATGCATACAATAAAAACAACATATATGCAGCCACAGCAGTGGCTCACTAAAGCTCTACTAGGTCTATCCTTGAGTTAATGAAAGAACTTAATATTTCACCACCTCTTCGATCATTTTTTTTATAATATAATTTTACAGAAGAATAGTACCTGAAATGTAAAATTTGCCTGTAAGAAAAATGTACAGGTTTTCTTGTTGGGTTTTTGTTTTTCTGAGCTACTCCTTCCAAAGACAGGAGAGACAAAGATGATAGGAATTCACAAATAAATCAGGAGCAACTGCATGGGATCCAGTTAATTTTGAACAGTACAAACAACAAAAAAAGTAAAAAATAAAATAATTAAAATACACGATGCAGAGCACAATAATACCCATGCTTGCAATTAAGAGAAAGTGGATTTGCTAAGCATTGGACACACCTGTGAGAAAAGGGAGCACTTTGGGAATTAAAGCACAGAGGTAATTTCTGCACAAAAAGACAGCTTGAACGGTCTACAGTTGTGTGATCAATTGCACGTTTGGCTGTAAATCTGCTCACTGGCAGACTTGTGTCTGCTTCGTACAGAACCAAGTAAGGACACAGAAGAGGAGAATCAGACTCTGCTCTATGCACTCTACCTAAACATCCACAGTTTTCCAATTTTGTTTCAAAATAAAAAATGTATTTGCAACTAGACAGACAAACGAAAGTTTACATACAAAGTAGGCCAGGCTGATCCTGATGGAGTGAGATAACCTGTCCAGAATGAAGAAGATTATGCCCTAAAGGAAAAAATTAAAATTGGCAACTTATTTAGGATGCAAATATTCTTACATTTATTCCATGCTTTGCTCGGTAGGAGAAAGAGAAATAGTGACTATCTGATCTGTACCACAGCAGAAAAAGCCAGAACTGTTGAAGGTACATTGGGTTGATGTAGTACTACTGAACAGAAGCCTTTGGCTGTAGAATGGGGGCACATGGGATACAATACTCACATTGGTTCAAGACACCAGAGAATAGCATGATGCATAGAAAATTGTCATTCACTTGGTGCCATACAGTGATACTGTCACAAAACCAGGCAGAAGCAGCATCCTTACCTGGACTTGTTTTGAAGGATCAGATTCACCTTTTGGATGAGCGTTAATGTGCACTTGCTAAGACCGGTCATAGAAAACAATCAGTGCCTTCTATCTACACATGAAACATTTCAGCAGTATTGGTGGAAACTGTCTCCCTAACACCATGGTGTACAGAACCATACATATATCTTTACACTCACAGTGCAGACCCATCCTCCTATATCAGGTATCACCATTCTTGAGTTTTAGCAAGCATAGTGAGAGGAGGCTGCCATTCAATAGAACAAAGAAAACCTGTCCCCTTGCTGTATCTTCAGAAGAGCTCTGGCTCTCTGGAGGGTCCAGCAGGTGGAAGTGGCTGGAAGTAGGAAGCTTGCTTAATGTGGTGGCTGAATCAGCCAGCATATTGGTGGGGCTAAAAGATCTTTCAAAAAATGCCAGCACAGCAAGGAACTGAGGAAATATCAGAAAAGGTTAGGCTGAGACACTTAAAAAGAATTGTGGATATTTCAAAAGATATTCAGACAAGCACAGATCACAGGTAGTGTGCTAGCCCTGAAAGGAAATTCAGTGAAGTAACTGAGAAACAGAAGAAACAGGAACAAACTTTTATCCATGGTCAACTGTTCTCTACTGCAAATTCAGTTCAACCTGTTCTCCGAATGAGATAGATGCTCCTGAAGAGAAAGACGAACTCCAGACAGAGATCTGTAATAACTTCAGTAACTGTCGTGCTCCTACAGGGGAGCATGCATGGCAGTTTAAGTTGCAACCGTTGTATCAGACATGCCTTTTCTTTCAGTCTTGCTATCAGTGGGCAGAGTGGGTCTCAAATCCTATCCAGGTGAAGAACCTGAGAACTGAGGGATGGTGCAGGAATACGACTGTGCTACTTCTCCTTCCCCTTGGGAGTGCAGCAGCAGCTTCACATCTCTCCATGATAGCATTCAGGCCAGCAGCACTACCTTACTTGGAAAATGGGAGCAGCTCTTGGATATAAGAGGGTCGTGTCTCAATTAGGCCTCTGGGACTGGAGTTGGTAAAAAATTTGTACTGAAGCCTTGAATTAGGCAAAGCAGCCTGGCTGGCAGCCAGAGCCTCCAGCCAGAAGTGAATAGAATCCAATTTGACTTAGAGAAACTTTAGTCACAAGTGACCACTTTGAAGTCTAAGAGGTCAACCATGATTTCCAATCCGAAAAAAAAAAAAAAAAAAAAAAAAAGAAAAAAAGCCAATACTAGCACTAACAGAGGTGCCCAAGTGCCTAAATATTTACCTTGCTTAGCATTTCAGGCTAATGCAGCTCTTTCCCGACTTTCAGAAGAATTTTTTTCACTGGAACATTTCTTCTGGTCCAAGTACAAAAAAACAACAAATTATTATCCATGTTTCTTTTCACTGCTGAGTTTGAGTCCCTCATTTTGGTGAGACGAGTATGGCTGGTCTCACACATTTTCCTCATGATGCATTTCATGTTTTATTTTTATAGAAGACTAATTTCTCAGAGCAATTCATAGAGAATTATGTATAGCATGCCAGATCCTCATTTCATGGAAAATGATGGAAGTCAGGATAACTCTGATTTGACCAAGTGAAAAACAAGACAATTTACAGGAGAAGTGGTATAGAAGCAATCTAATATACATTTCACTTTAATCATGTGCTTTTCTGTAGGTAAGTGAAATTCTTAAGATATATGACTACGTAGCACATAAACATTCTGTATATTTGGGAAGTTATGCTTCATTAAGGTATGGATGGCAACTTGCTTTCTGATATTTATCCTGTTAAATCTATTTCAGTTTTGTACTGCATGTTTCCTAAATGAGGACACTAAATTTCTATTCACTTATTGTTCTGCTGTTTTTGTGTCCTTGCAGCTGATTCAAAACGAAGATGATGAAGAAAGAAAAAGAGGATGTTTATAGTAGTCCTTTGCTGACAATGATATATAAAGTGGCAGATGATGACACGATAACAAAAATATTCAAAAAAAAATCAAAATCAAATATAATCAAAATGCTATATATTTTATTATTTAGGCTGTGTGGTCTGCTGATTTGATACTTGTTCTGATCTGCACATAGTCTTCAACTGAGGATCAAATTCAATAAATTGGGCGCCCAAATACAAAATGAATTCTATTTATATTTGAATTAGGCTTACCAAAATAATGAGAACTGTTTAAGATCCATCCCTAGAGTTTCAGAAATGAAGAGGTTGAGACATTTTCATGCTTCTTTGTTTCTGACAGCGAAAGTCCAGGGGCTATGAAGCCCATCTGCAGCAAAATTCTTAGCCACAGGCAATGTGATCTTCTTGCTTTTTACACTGCTTAGATGTTCCATGGGACTGATAATAATAATAGAGGCAAGAAACTAAACGCTTGACCCAACACTTGCGTTGTGATGTATTACGCATCAGAGAAGTGTTAATTATGTGTAGAATTCTACTAGACTCTAAGGGCTGAAACATCAGACAAAGATATTCCACCTCCAAGACCAACTTTTTTCCTTAGATAAACAAACACAGCTGTACCATTGGAAAGAATGAGATCGACTTCTCAAGATAAATATTTTTGGGCTTTATAAACTCATATACGGAGTTGCCCTAGCTTAATGAAATATTCTTTCCTACTGGCTTGTAGGTATAATTTTATTTTTATGTTCCCTTTGCATAAAATTACCATGTGCTGAGTCTAATTACTATTGGTTTCCTTTCACAATTTTTGAATTCAAAATAAAACTGAAGCTCATTATCAAAAAACTTCTTTTTTTTTTTTTTTTTTTTTTGCCATAATTTATTGTTACGATCTTTGACTCCAGGGATAAGCCTCTCCAGCCATGATCACCTCTTTCCTTTCTCTTAACGGCTGTGTTTTTGGGCTTCCAAGTCATCAAATCAGAATATATATGGCTTCCAGTCACAGAATCAGAATATCCCAAATTGGAAGGGACCCATAAGGATCACTGAATCAAACTCCTGGATCCACACACTGTTCCTACCCTTGAGGACTTAACCATAGCCCAAGTACTCGCCTTCATATTCTCTCTTAGAGGAAGAATGGGGTGAAAAGGATACCTGTTAGCTATCATAAAGCTTTGCATTATCCTGAAAGAGTTAAAAGTATGTCATAAAAGCAACCAGTGCACATATATGCTGCACTTACCAACTATCATCATCCACCATCTATTAGCTGTCATGATAGACACAAACCCAAATCCAGTTCACTCTATGCTTCAACCTGCACTTCCTTGTTAGCTTTCACTCATCAAGGATCAGGGCACGTTCTTTACACCCTTTTGTTGTTTGATGCACTGGTTTCCTGAACCAGGCTAGTCAATACATGCAGTTTTGTCCTAGAGAAACACCTTTCCCCTTGACCCACACAATGATTTAACTACTTGTCTGTCTTAACAGCCAACAGAAAACAAATAGGAATGTGACACTGAGCACTGACAAAAGCTTCCTAATTTTTTCAGTATCTTCTATCATATATCATTACATTTGTATCCTTAAGTCACATAACATGAGATGAAGACCTTTCAAAAAGAGTATCTAGAGTGTTAGAACCTGCCCTTGTGGTGCCTGTTTTGTTATGATGTTTTCAACACTCTCCTGCATTTATACTGAGATGTTGGGAGTATAGCTGAAATAAACCTGGCTTTCTTTCTAGAAGTGCCAGATTTTGTTGTCATAGTCTGTTCATGTTTGCTTGACATGGGAAAGTTTTTATCTGTCTGAAGCATCCATGAACACAAACCTCAAATTAAATCTACATCTACAGCTTGGGTTTCAGTGAAGCTACTCACAAAGAATTGGTGAATTTTCAGGATATTTGACAAGCTTTTTCTGAAACTGATGACGCTCAGAGATCTGCATATAGTTTTCAGCACCATTCCTCCTTTTTTTTTTTTTTTTTTTTTTTTGTCATCTTTCCTAGGCCAGTTTCTTTATTACTAAAAATGCAAGAACATCACTCAAACAATGCTTATTTACATTGCTTTCATATCAAGCAAGAGCAAGGCTGTTTCCTGAATTATCCACTTCAGAGGATGTTTTAGTAGCAGAATGTTTACACTGGTTTACTAAATATCTGATGTTCTTTTTGCACAGATGCTCTTGTGAAATGAAGGAGACTTTTGTGGCTCTGGAAATTTCAAGGTCCACTAAATTCAGTGAGTTTTAGTAGGTATGTGCAACAGAAAACAGAAGAGCTATGTGGTCCAGGAATCAACTTATATTCATATTCACCAATTCTCAAACAATTTAGACCTAGTACCATGAACCTCTGTTTAGGTGGAAAAGAATTCAACATTAGTGCTCTTCATCTACCAGGTGCTACTATGTTTTATCCAAAACAGCTTCCAATTTTGATCTGCTAACCTAATTATTATCCAGTGAATGCACTTGTTTTATTGCCTTCTCAATATCAAGGCTTCTTCAATCTCAACATCAAGAAGTTACTAAAGTATCAGTTTCTGGAAGCACAACAAACCTTGGAAGCCTGAGCAACAGAAAGGTAAGAATAGCATCCATGGTGGTAATGGCTGCCAATGGGCTACAGACAGTCCCCATCACCAGTTGCTACACTTGGGATGACTCAGTTCTGCACCTTCATCGCAAAACTCCCATCTAATTCACCTTTTTCAAGATCCTTCTTCCTTCTCTCCATTTCCTGTAGAATTTTGCTCCTTCCTTATTTAAAGCAGAACATTTGCATGTTGCTTTTTTTTTTTTCTCCAGAAGGACTGGGGGTGAGCCCAGATACAGCCCTGAATGTGTACATGGTTTTCAAAAATTTATGTTAGCTGAAACACTGACTGCGCCTCTGTTCCTCAGCAAGATATAATAAGGGCCAGCTAGAATTAATGGATGCTTCTATGGCTCTTACTGAGGCAGAACTCCAACCGGACCAGTGGGATTTTTATCCAAATAATGAAAATATCACAGCAATTTCATGATATTCTATTTTACAAATGGGACTTTCAGAGGTCAGAAGATTTCAGTTACAGTTATGTATGGATTGCTGGATCGAAGAACATGCACCACAGGGAATGAGAGATTGACATCTGTGAAAAAAGGGCAAAAAAAAAGGCACAGCTAGGATAACTAAAAGTTGCTTCACAGACAGCAGACCTTTAAAAATGCTACATTAATACTAAAAATATACACTGGGGACTGCGATGGCAGCCTAGGTGCACAAACGGTTTGTAGGATGACAGCTATTTCACTGTGTATCCCTCATCGGGGGAGAGCACTACACTCACCTCTATAAAGAATGGCTTTCATCTTCAACTTTTCCCTTAGAAGCACGATGGCACCGCATGAAGGAGTGAATGTGAGATACATTGCATAGGGACATATACAGCACAGGGAGCCTCCATGTAGCTATTTAGGCGTAAGTGTTCCCTTCCTGTATAGTTATGTGAAAGTCCTACCACTGCAAGTTGGTTTTGACCCAGTTGATATCAGTCCAATAGACATAGATTTCAACTGCAGACCATCTGTACATTGCAGATGCAGAATGGAAAAAGTAAAGAATTCTACTTATATTACTCTAACATATATTTTGTATTTAAATACAGCAGTAATGTTTGCATAAAACAAAAAAGAGCACACAGCCTACATTTCCATCACTGCACTGAGGAAAGGGTTTTTACGACTACTTTCCTTTACTTGCCTCAGGAACGTCAGAATGTTTGCCATGTTGTAGCCCTTACAAAAATTCAGCGAGTTCTGCTATAATCCAGTGAAGAACAGCAAAGCTGAAAGCCAGCCGAAACTACATAAGGGCAGCAAGTTATTAACAATGCACTCATTACCATAAAGGTACAGCAGCTGCAGATGAGTCATTGCTGTGAACCTTCATAATGGCTCTTTCTTCTACCATCTTCCACCAATATTCATATTTAGTACATGTCAGAAAAAAAAAAAAAAAAAAAAAAGAAAGATCTCAATAAACTACCACTCACTAATGGGGGGAAAAAGAAAAGAAAAAGAGCAGGATAAACGGAAAGAACATATTTTGCATGTGACTACTTTACTGCCAACCAAACTGAACATAGTTGATATCTCTGCTGAATGGCCAATGACTTTTAGGATCCATACAGAAACAGAGCATTTGTAGCAAAAGATGTTGAAAATTAATTTCTCTGGTCCCATGATGCAAAAATTCACTCTCAGCTATTTCCTTCACGGGCTAATCCCTCTTGTCATTTCAGTAATCCTCATTTCTGCACCTTGTAAGCTTAAATCATGTTTCCTGTATAGTAGCCTGTTATGTCAAATGAAGATATTCAAAAGTCTTCTGAAGTCTGGTGAGAGGCTTTATCTTTTCTCAGAGTTTCTTCAGTTGCACTTAATTTCTCAAAGGAATAGCTGCAACCTGGTAAGCACTGCATTTTAGCAACTGCCTGCTCAGCTGGGGATAGGAATGAAGTGTTGCCACTCCAGGTAAGGCACTTCATAAAGGAAGACACCAACATATTTTAGTAAAAATTCTCTTTGGACTTGATCAATGAATTATATGCCTCGCTTATGCTTTATTGAGACATCTGAATTTCAGTTCCTTATTTAATATTGCCCCTAGTTTTCTGATAGTGTCGACTGTTGACCTTCCTTCTCTCCCTCCCCAATGATAAAACATTTTTATACATTTTGGGATTACCTGAAAAAAGGTAGAAAAATCTTATACAAAATACATACTTATATAAAAACTTATATTTATACATACACTGTGTTTGTGTGTGAGTCTCTTCCATGAAAAAAGGACCAGGATAGATAGGTGAAGAGAGTGGTGACATCCTACTGAACCTCTCTCTTCTTCCCTGAAGCTCCCTGCCTTTTCTTTAAATAAAATCAAAAGTTTTGTATTCCACATAGGAAACAGCAAACTGAAGAGATCAGAAGCATAGAGATTTCTTAATTTATGTGGAATAGGAAAACCATTGTGTGGCTACTTTAACAGCTGTCAGGTTTTGCTAGAAGCAATGATGAGCAAAGATGAGTTCTTTTTTCTGCTCCTGCCCCAGGACTGGAGAAGCAGAGCTCTTGCAGAGTGAGCACGCATGAGTGAGGCAAGTTAATCTGGTAATAAGACTATGACTCTTTCTAATCACCAACTCTCTTTGCAAATAAATAAAACTACAAATTATACCAAGCCTTCCAATCTTTATAGTCAAGCTGTAATGATCAGACCAACTAAAAGAAAACAACCCTCTGCTGTCTATAGGTAGCAGTATCAATATATACACATCTAGAACAGACAAGTAATTAATGCAGGATTAGATAGAAAATACGTTGTATTTTCCCTCACTGAGGAAAAAAAAAAAAAAAAGAAAGAAAAAAAAAGTTACAGACCATGATATATTTATTTCATTAAACGTAGTTAATATTCAGGAGATATGGGAATATAATTCTGTGGTCTAAAGATACTGCTGAATTGGCAATGAATTTTAGATTTGTCAATGAACGGCTTACTTCCAACAGTATGCTGCTCTGTTGTCTCAATGTCACAGCAAATTTCTCTTGGAAAAGGAAATTAGCTTTACATCACTTTGTCTCTTTAAAACATTGTGATAAGAATCATTTTAGCCTCATTTCTGACACCCTGTGAAAAGCTAGACCTATTCAACTCAGAAGCCTTTATTACCCTCCTGAAAATAAACCACTGATAACCTCCCTTTGATATGTCCACAATTTGCATTTAGAGTTCATATTTTTCCACTGTCAGACTAAGTGATTCATGTATGGATTAATGAACATTAACAGAAGCAAGACTTGAAAGTTAAAGTTACTACACTGACAACCTTCTGTTCTATCAGTCAGCAGTTTGCACATGCATTTCCAAGTTCTGCTTTTTGGTTTTCTCTCTCCCACAATCCCTTGAAATGTAAAAAAGAAGATTAATATTTTAATTATTTCGCAACAGGAGGATTTCCTCAGTGATGCCTAATATTTTGACATAAAGAAGGCTTGTTACCACTGGCATAAACACTGATACTTTGATTTTTCTTTCATAAAACAAGCACTATTTCTAGGGATATAAAGAGCTGCTCATTATGAAGGAATGGCACAGAAACCACCTTACTCCAGGGAAGCCATGTCAATGTGCATCACCAGATTAGCAGCCACGCCATACTCCCACCTCCTGAACACAGCAGCACATCAGCCCTCCTCCCAATTCCTGTATGCCAAGGATGCTGTAGCTACTACCCCATTACAGAATTGTCAACAGAAGAAGAATTTGAATCACACATCTTAATTCAAACAGAACTAATGCATATAATTACTAAGTTTCATTTCTTACCACTACTTGTTACGCTACAGACAGAATTGTAATTTCAGCCTTCTCATCAAACTGAATCTTGCCTTTAAGCCCCCATCAGGCCTTAGCTAGAAAATACAGAAGTGCTGTTGTATGAAAGATATCTCTTCTGTCCTTATCTGCTTGTTGCCCAGCAAACCATCCCCATCTTTGGTTACACTCATAGTCTAGGGAAAATGTTTTATTTAGCTGCCAGGAGGCTGTTGTCCCAGACACAGCTTTCAAAAGTATTCCAGACCACAAAGAATACTTATTGAATTAAGCTCTTCTTGCTAACATTACATTTAATTGCTGAAATTTTGAGACAGTTCAATTTCAAACAGCCATGCACACTTACCATAGACAGTCTTGCGCCCAGAATCATCAATTTCAATGCTCCCCAAACAAAGCACAATCTGAAAGCTAACAAGCAGAACCCATGTAGCAACCTAGAGTCTCCTGCAGAACCCCCCAAACCAGAGCTTCATAGGTGACACACTGACAAAAAAGCCTCAGCCACTGGTTGGAGTACAGGTGTGACCAGTCTGAATTTGTCAGTCTGGAAGAACACAACTTACAAATGCCTCCTGGGCCAAACTGAACATATCCTTTGTCTTGCAGCCAGTCTGACTCTGATACTTCCTTTTGTTAATGTGAGCTCACATTTAAACTATAACATTATTTTATAATTCAAATCTCAGTGCCTAGAGCTACTTTCTGTGCCACAGAAAGCCACACTGTGATTCTCTTGGAGAATAATACCTGTATTGTTTTCAAAGTAGGGCTAGAGACAGCTCAGCTTGCTACCACCTGCAGGCATCAAAAATTAGAACAAGTACATGCTTAATCATTTACCAGGGAAATGGAACAGCTACAATAACAACCCAAAGAAAAAAGAAAATGTTTTACTAGATTAAAACAATGCTATGAATAATGCAGTATGCTACAAGAGTGTTAAACTTCAGCTGTTTTTGACAAAACTCTCAACATGTGGCTTCTCAAAGAAAACCCTTCATCTGCTAGTACAGACCTCAGCTACTTGGGGTCAGGTAAACAGAAACACAAGTGAAGTTCCACTTCTAGAAAATAAATAAAAATGAATTCTGAATTAAGCACTGTGCCCAATTACAGTGTTTTCTGTGTCTGATAGTCATGGGTAGGAAAGTGATCGGTAATTCTTTAGCTTTGATTCAGTACAGCGGGAGATGATCTGGTCAAGCAAGAAAGTGTATGAGAAGCATCAGCTGTGTGCTGCTCATCACAGCTGCCTCACATACACAGCTGCCCAGCCCTTCTCTTTCTGATTAGAAGTATGTACAGCAAAGGCACATTTTAGTCTACTCGTAATAGAAACTACTTCACCTTGGACTGAATGGATAAGGCTCAAGGATAGAGCTTGGCTAAAGCTTTCTTCTGAGAGTTTTGGGTGAAAGGAGGTGGGCCTCAGGGTAGTACCCACAGGAATCCGGGAAGGTTGAAGCAAACCAGGTTGAACATATACGTAATTATTTTTCACTGTTTAACTTTTCTCAATCCTTTTTACTTCAATTCTTAATTAAAAGCGAAATAAACCCAACATGAATTAAAATTGAGAACATAAATACTCGAAATTTATTAGTACCGTGCTCTGAAGTAAAAAGTACCTGATGTTCCATCTTTATAACAGAAATGAACTGCCACAATTACTGTGAAGTAGTTAGAAGTAGTTAATAATATAATCTGGACATTCTTCTCTTTTCATTTAACCCTTATATTAAGGACACGACTTTCCTCAGCAGATTTGCACCCTTGAAGAGCATTTGTACAGTTCTTGTCCAACAGTTACCTGCCAGGATGCAGGAGGTGACTAACACCTTGCCTGAGCACTTGAGTGTTACACATATAAAAGGTTACAGGTGGACAAGCGGATCGTTTCTATTAATGGTGCATTTTTAGCCTTAAAAGCTGTTCTTCACACTTCTTTGAATATCAGCTCACAGTACCTGCCAAAGGGTAACCAACCACCTCATCAGTACTTGCTGATCTGTGCTCCTCATAGCTGTTCATAAGTATGTTTCAGAGTCAGATAATCAGTGACATTATTGTTTTGAAATGTTTGGAGTGAATTTTGCCTAGTACTACTGAGAATTTCTGCTGAAGCACACTCCACAAATACAGTGAAACTGGGAGTACTGCTGCAAGAGGGTAGAGAAGGAGTCCCACTGGGGGGATTATAAACTCCAGTGATCAATGATGTATTGATCAACAGCTTTCTTGAAAGAAAACATTACAGGGAGAAATTCAACCATGAATTTGTCTCATTCATGTTTCCATGTTGTTCCTAATTACCACAGGCCTTTTAATTTCCAAGAACAGAATTAAACACAATTCAGAGTCCCTAACTGAAGCCTGGATACTCCTGCAAACATGAGGATGCTGCTATTCACACCATTCCTGTCTTACGCAACAGTGACAGAGGCATTGGACACAGCCTGTACCATGCTAACACCAGCCTGCTCCTGACAACAAACCCAGCCAATGCAAGCAGCATAGTAACAGATGCAAGCAGACGTGCAGACAACAAGCACTTCCCCCCTCTGTTTAATATAGGCCTCTGTACCTTGGGGGTGTCCAAGTACTGGGCTTCCCCAGAACATCTTGTGCTTTGTATTCATGAAATATTTTGCATAATTTGCCCTTAGCATTCTCTGAGCTACACACATTTTGCCACTGGGTAGCAAGTTTATGATAGAAACTGCCCACAGCAGTTAGCCTAGTTGAGGGAGTTAATGCTGTAATTGTAAAAGAGAAAAATTGCTCAGAAGAGAACAGATTTTCATTTCCGTTTGATCAGACAGTTCACTGGAAAAAAAAAGATTTTGTTCACTTGGTTTCACCCTTTTAAAAAAAAAAAAGCAAAAATATCTGCAAAAATACCTATTAATCATGCATAAGCATATAATACACGAAATGCTCTGGAGATCTGGGTGAGTAGTTTGTGATGATAAATGTGTCAGTCTGAGCAGAGTGTCCAGTTCCTATGGTGTCAGTAGGTCTGGGGAACAAAAAAGAAGGTACACATAATCCAGCCAAGTGAAGGGCACTAAGAGCCTTCCTAATTTCCTACGAGAAAGTAAGAGCCTGCAGGAGTAGAAATAAATTGGGTAAAAATTAATAGCTTTTTTAATTCTAGCTAGTAAGCATATCACCCAGAGCTAGGCAAACTGCTCACTGGGAAAAAAGAAACAAGTATGACTTTTGTTTTTTAGTAGCTGGGAATACTAATGCAAGAGCTCAAGGCAATACATTAATCCCCCCCAGCTTCACAGAAATAAAATGTAATGTACAGCACTGCTTTCTTCAATGCCATTTTAACAAAGTTGTTTTCCACCAGATTTCTCTCAACAATAAAAAATGTATTTTATTTAAATAACAATAGTAATACTGTGAATAAAACTCTAGAAAAAAGAGGACATTAGTTAGAAAGCATTCAAGTCTTGGCTTTGACATAGATTCTGTCTTTCCCACGCAGATTTTATTTTTTTCTTTGTGTTTGAAGTTGCCATTGAGCAATGCTGAATAGGAGGGTCCATGCACAATCACAGAGCAGGCTTTTCCCCTTGGCAGAATCGGAAAATGATCTGGCTTATGCATGGGTATAGAAAATGATCATTGGCCAGCAGCACAACTGTAACTTCAACAACAAAGCAGAAATGCTCGGTAATCTCATGTACGTTGTAGAAAAAAATTCACTGAATTAGCACTATAAGATAAAAATTGATTTAACTGAAAAGTAATAGAGCAAAGAGCAGCACCTTTGAGGAATGGGGCAGCAGGAACACAGGTGTTTGAGTCTCTCCTTACTAAGGAGTACTAACAAGGCCAACACAACCCTTATGCAGTTCTGTTGGGGAATGCTAATATTTCCAGTATGGGCTAACAGGCAGATCTAATCAGCCATCACTTCTCTGTTATTTGAGTTTGACTAGCACAAGATTTTTACGTAGATGAGAAAATAAAACACATTGCAGCAATCCTACCCAACAGATTTTTAAATTCAAGACAAAGGTTGTTTTTTTTTTAAAAAAAAAAAAACAAAACAAAACAGCTTAGTGCACATTCAATGCAGAAATGCAGCACTTCCCCTTTTATTTGTATGTCATTGCACTTGGGTGGTTTCCACAAGACATAAATCTGATTTACTTTTTCAGAGAGAAGCTCAGAATAAAGCCCAACGCTCTTGCTCTTTTTGAATCTTCTGCTGTCTGCAGGCATTGCTGGAAATACAAACTGGTGGGAACCAAGAATCTTCCCAGTGTTGTACTTCATTCCATCCTCATCCCGATGCAGCTACAAACCAACTCCAATCTCCCACAGTGCAATTACCAAAAACACACAGCATACCAGTGAACCTTATGTTAACGCAGCTTTTAAGAACATGTTTGTGCTTCTGACAGTGCAGAGGGGGCACAAGAGATTTTGAGAGGAACCTCAAGAAGGGAACTTATCAAAAACCTTCATTTAATGCACTTCCTGAAGATAGGCATAGGTAAAATATCTGACATCAAAAAAGCAGGTGATTGGGAAAGTAACCAGCTGAATACAGTTTAAAACTTATATATGGTACATTTGAGAAGAGTGTTTTCTATTCCTCCTTTTGAAAGACATCCTTGAGCAACTGGGAGTCTGTGCTGAAGCAGAGCATCCCCTGGGCTGAGAAACAGGTGTGCAGCAGGGAAGAAATCACCCTGGTGAGACTGATAGGAAAACTTCTGAGAATGTTCTGTGCTGCAGATTCTCCCAGCTGAGGCTGTGTCTGTGTGGTGGCAGATAGGCAGTGGCTCCACAGGGTGCTCACTGACCCCATGGGGCCACCAGAACAAAAGCTGCCTTTTAGAAATATACCAGTAAAATAGTTTGGGCTGCCATCATTGTAAATAAACTTTAAAATGTAACCCAGAAATGACTGAAGTCATTACTTGTTTCCGTGCCCGCTGAGTCTTGCTCACAACCCACTCCTCCAACACTAAAAAACCCCACCAGTGTATTGAAGACTTCCCAAGAACAACAAATCAGAAGCAATGTCTGCAGTTGGAATAGGGAAATAAAAGACATAGAAGAACTACTGGTATGGCTGAGGGACGTGTGGGGCCCTTCCTGAGTCATCCCCTATCTTGTTTTCCTGGAACTGACACTGACTCCACAGCCACGCTCCTTCAGTGCAAGGAAACAACCAGTAGATTTAAAAAGAAAAAATAAAGAAAACAATTAACTAAACCCTTTACTAACACAGAGAAGTTGATTGGTCCAAGAAAATGTGATTCAAAGAAATACAACAGAGGCCCCTGTTGCCTTTCAAGTCACAGAATCACAGAATGGCCTGGATTGAAAAGGACCACAAAGATCATCTAGTTCCAACCCCCATACTATGTGCCGGGTCACCAACCAGCAGACCAGGCTGCCCAGAGCCACATCCAGCCTGGCCTTGAATGCCTCCAGTGATGGACATCCACAACCTCCTTGGGCAGTCTGTTCCAGTGTGTCACCATCCTCTGTGTGAAAAACTTCCTCCTGATACCTAACCTAAACCTTCCCTGTCTCTGTTTAAAACCATTCCCCTTGTCCTATTGCTATCCACCTTTGTGAACAGCCATTCCCCCTCCTGTTCATAAGCTCCCTTCACGTACTGGAAGACCACAACAAGGTCCCCCCATATATGTCATATAGGTGCACCTGGCTGTTTGGTGGTAAAACCAGCCTGATCTTCACCATCCAGTCCATAGGACAAAACAGTGTTTCTACACGCCTTCATGACAAATGCCTTCTTTTCAATCCAGGCTAAACAGAAATATCCTGAGTACATATAGCAGACAATATGCACTATGCTGAAGTCTCTTGCAGCCACCCTATTTCTGTTCTCTCCAGTCACATTCCTCTGCACTACGTTCCCCATTTCCCCACGCATTTATGATGGCGTTCATTACTGAGGCAAGACTCTCAGTAGAAGATATGTATGCTCTGAGCACTCACTCCTTTGCTGACTCGATGGTTGCCTCATATTACACTCCTCATCTCTCCTACAGGTTGTTACAACCATTCCTCACACACCAATCACATTAAAACAATGTTCTGGCAAAAAAGATAGGATGATATAGCCAATTGAGGCTGGTGCTTCCTATATTTTGAAATGACCAGGTAGGATTTGGCATTTTTAGGAGCAAGAGATGCAGTGAGCTGGTAAGTCCAGTGTGGTTGTTGCAACAGAGTGGATCAAGCGTAGCCCTTAGGTGAAAATATGCAATTAAATCTATTCAGTGCATTCTGTTTTCTTCTATGGAAGAAGTCTTGTTATTTATACTATTGAGAAGTATGCCCAGCATTTGTAATGTAAATATTTTTAAAGATGAAAGACGAAAAAAAAAACTAAGGCTACTGCTACTGAGCACGCTGCCTCAGAAATGGAGAGAAACTTAAAATCCTGTTACTTTCCCAGCTAAAAAGCAAACGATTAAAGAAAACCTATAGGAAAAAGCACGGAGGCAAGAAAATAATTACTCTCAGATTTTTCTTATCAAACTTTGAGATTTTCCAGGTGCTTTCAAAATCTGAATAAGCTGATAAACATAGGGGACAAATATTTTTGGCTCCGTGCATTCCACTCCAAGTCCTTCTGATGTCATGGGGACATGACTTGAGAGAGGAGTATTTAAGTGTGAAAAGAGCCCAGATTTTTCAGCTTGAGGCAATCACAAACTGGTGTGATATATGTCAGAACTGTGCATACCAGAGCTTAATTGGGTGAGGCTATGCCCTGTGCCCAGCAGGTATACGCATTACACGATGATTTAAATTGAATTTCTCTTATTTAACATTGCAGGTCATGCTTAAGTTTATTCTGTACCCATGGGCTATAATTCAGAATACAAACACCAAATTTGATGCTTGATGAAAAAACTCATATGTAGATGATATAAAAAAAAACAAAAACAAAGCAGCATTCCTTGTCTTTCTTTTTCTTTTTTTTTTTTTAATGTATCAAACCAGTACCCCAAATCTCTGGCTGGGATTAGGATCTGATTGCTACTGTCCTCATGTGTGTAATTTAGTGCTATTTCATCTTTAGCAAGATTCTCAATTCAGTATACACAGGAATGTGCAAAAATATTTGCACATGAGCTACAGTGAGGAATCCCTGCTTTATTTTAATTGTTTTAATAGAATATGTACGCATATTCTAAGCCCAGCCTTCAGTGCAAGGGGACGAAACGCTTTTCATAATAATGGTCTGCAGTTTGCTCTGAGATTTTTTTTCTTTTCTCTCAAGTGATTGTTGTAAAGAGCAAAAACAGGATACATGCGTCTACCAAGATGTTATGCTGAAACATAGCAACATTGCTTTGCTCATGCCATTTTCTCAGCAAAAGCAGACAAATAATGATGCCTTGAACTCCTCCCTTATTGAGAATTAGGCTTCTAGTTTTCACTCCCAAAAGGATCCAGCATATCCAGCCTCAACATCGACATCCATTGGCCTGCTATACAGCTGTAGCAATTTAATCTTTTCAATAAGAGAAACATGAAAGCATGGTCCTTTTGGGTTTTGCTTTGTTTGAACTTCCTCTCTGTTTTACTATTAGTAAAGTATACTCAGCAGGCTGGGAGAGAGGTGAAAAAAATAACAATAAAGCTTTTCCCTAGGAAGGTGCAGGCATTATGCGTTCTGCACGGCAGAAGCCATGATGGATCCAAAAGCCAAGAGGTGAACTCCAGCTGGCTGCACCCTTTGATAAGCACTGCTTGTGCTCCCTGCACTCGGTCCTGAGTGTCCTTGTCAACAGCAGAGGGAACAAATTAGGCAGTGGTGCTGTGCGTGTGTGGCAGAGCACAGACCTGACTGGAGGGAGCTGAGAAACACAGCAAACCCTGTGCTCAGGCTTCATACTGAGCGCTGTGTTATGGCAGAGCTGAACCACCAGCAGGATTAGGTGTGCTCACTTTGCCAGAACATAAGCCTTAGATCTGGATAAAGGCCAGCTGGATAATTAGATTGCACGTTATCAAAATTTTAGAGCCATGTCATTTGCAAGAGAGTCTTATTACTGAGCCTACTGTGATTAAAAACTGCCATCACTTCCCTACCGCTTAGTACTATTTAAAGGCTGCGTACAACAGTCTTTATATAAAAAGGGCCAGATAACAGGTCTTACCAGAAACAGGGAGGAAGGGAGAAGCAGGTCAGGAAGCATTGGCCCTTGCACCACTTGTGCGTGGGTCATAGCTGCCAAATAATGATGAGAACTTTTCATGGGAGAGAGGAATGGAATAGCCATGAGATCAAAACCATACATCAACCCCCTCCCGCATCAGGAAAGAAAATTGGGAGTAAATGCTCCCAAAGCAGTGGTATGTCAGAGCTCCAGGGGTTGTACCAAGGTACAGACTTTATGAACTGGGGGGAAAAAATAAAAAAAATCCAACTCACCACAGCACAAAATCCTGTAGGGGATATTTGAAAGCTATGCTCACTTATGACTACTTTCTTACGGCAGTTCCCCTCCAATATTATGTCTGACATTTCCCTGTCACTCTGTTTTCTTCCCCAGTAGCGGTACCTACTCTGAATTGTTGTTCAGAAAAGAAATCAGATGCTTACATTCATGTCAGTCACTGTTAAATCCCAGCTCACCTGTAAATGCTGGACCTTGCAAGATGGAAACAGCACTGGATTATGTACTAAATCCCACATGAATACTGGAAAAATGTAGCAAAATACTTTCTCTTCATGAATTTGGGATGAAGAAGTTTTGTTCAGAAAACACAACTGACGATGGCTTCCTAGAAAGGTGAGCAGGAAAGCAAATCCTATTTCAGCAGGCAGTACTCCTTATTGAACCGAATATAAGTTAAATCAGGTTTTGTTAGTGAAATAGGAGAAGGTAGCTACAGATCAATGTGAAGGGGATCAATCTTAATGGAACTGGTGGATAAATCTCCATGCATCAATGACAGATTCCAAACTACCCTAATCCGTAAGTTTGCACTAACACTATTGCAACATGAACTGTTATTAGCCAGGCTATGGTAAGTACACCATTCCAAACCATACTATATCCCCATTTCTCTCAGTTTCTGTTGGTGCTGCAGAAAGCACTGCAGCCTTGTGCGTGAACTGGAATTGCTTCAGAGTAAACTTGGCTACCACTTCACAGAATCACAGAATAGCTTGCACTGGAAGGCACTTCAAAGATCATCTAGTTCCAACTCCCCTGCCCCCTCTTCAGCCCCCTCATCACAGAAATGAACACTGCTCTTTTGTTACACATCCTATATCACCATACTTCCGATATCACCATACTTCATACTACCAGAGATGTCACTGCTGTTTAGCATAACCATACTTGCCTCTAATGGTGGCCCCCAGAAAGGTTCTTCCCAGTGAGAGAAACAAGGTCTACAAATTTAGTCAATAAAGTCTGGAATGACACTTTAATATCCAGTGGCATAAAACTCCCACTGATAACCATTAGAAAGCCATTGAAACTGTTATAAAGGAAAAGCACCTTCAGTCTTTGAGTGTGAAAACGTTGTACCACAAGAAGCAGTTTATTTAGGTTAAACTGGCCTGGTTTAGAGACTTAGTAAAGTTAAGTAAGACCAGGGTGTATATATATCCCTGAAGGAAAGAAAGCATTGAGGGTGACCTCAAAATCTACTGTCATCTCAACTTCACCGCAGGCTGCTGAATCCTACACTTACCCATCTGGAACAATTCCAGCACCAACTTGGAGCTACTGGCTCTACAACACCTTGCTGAAATTAATGTTAATATGATCAGTGTCATGGTTTAACCTTGCATGTGGCCCAGCACCACAGAGTTGTTCGCTCACTCTCCCCACTTGCTAGTGGGATGGGGGAGAGAATCTTAAGGAAAATCAACAGTAGAACTGATGGGTTGAGATAAAACTATTTGCTAAGATAGAGGAAAGGATAATTAATATGACATATATATATGACTGTATATAGCAATTGGTGCACAAGCAATTGCTTACCACCAGGTCCTGACCAATGCCTAGCTAGCCTGCAATGAGTTGAAGAAAGAGAGATGAACTCTCATCCTCTCCAAAACTCTCTTTCTGCATACATCATATGGTATGGAATATCCCTTTGGCCAGTTTAAGTCAGCTTCCTAATTGTTCCCTTCCAGACTTTCATTAGTATGAGCTGAGAAATTAGAATATCCTTGGGTCTGTACCACACTGCTCAGTAACAACTGGAAACATTGGTGTGTTATCAATCAACGCTGCTTTTCTCCTAGAACCAAAACATAGCATCATACTGGATGCTCTGAAAAAAATAGTTCCATCCCAGCTGAAACTAAGACTTGAGAAAACAGAAATACTTTCAGCAGCCGAAACCCTTGCTTTGAAGTAAGAGAAATATTGAGAGTACACTGCAACTTTGCATTGACAGTTTAGGCAAAACCGTCCTGCTAGTTTAATAGGAAAGGTGGCTTTATGGATGAGACAAGACAAACGTAGGCTGTCTACTTATGGTTACACAACAAATTTCTTGCTTTTTCATAAGAAGCACCTTTTAGTTATAGACATTTATTACATAAGAGGTCAAGGAAATACCAAACAGATTTGAATATGAAACACGGTGCTGTAAGCCACCCGTACAATAGTGCAGAACACCACACAGACATGCATAAGAGCAACCTTTCTTTGTTATTTGAAATGAATAGCTCTTTTGAATGGGAAAAATAGACTTAAAATGACATGAGGATTTTCTGTTTGTTTATCAGTAGCACAACACCATCAAAAGAACAGATAACAGCTACTTTATTTGATTTATGACTTTTTTTTTTTTAAAATATGTGCTCTCACAAAGAGCATACCTTTCAGGAGTCACTTGCTTGATGAGATTTCATTAGAGCTATTTAGCAATGCTTGCTGTTTGAGATGATATCATCAGAGCTACCATGGCTCATAGGTCTTGAGGGAGAGGGATAATACTGGATGCAAAAAGAAACATAAGAGGTTTTTGACATTCATAAAGTAATTGCTCATAAGCACTACCTTTGCTATTCCATGCGTTTTCTTAGGCACAGAAACTGGAGTCTGCAGACTTCAAACAGACAAAAGTAAACACCCAGTGATAAGCAAGTGAAAACAGCAAAGATGCAGATTTTAAATGTGAATCCAAATCTTCCATGATCAAGCACTATACGATTCAAATCGTAAGTACTTACAAGGAGCATGGGTCAGCAAGGTATTTCAGAGGGCATCTATTTCCAGCAGCTATCTAGATGTATTTTTTTTTTGTTTGTTAGTTTGAGAGCCTCATTGCAAATACAAGTTGCTACTTCCCTTCCGATTATTAGAGGAGAGCAAGGAAGGGCATATCAGTTCTCTGTTCAATGATCCGTGCAGCCAGAGCAATAACCACAGCAGGCAAACTCAGACTGTAAGAAGTGTCCAGCACAGCAAACATTTTAAATGAACGCACTTAGGCTGAAACAAGGTAATCTGTAAAGTTTGTTCCCAAATCTTCTCTCTTGGGAAACAGAAAAGTACATTACGAACAAAAGATTCTGTATTTATTACAGCTATAATTTTACCATCCTAAGCTAGACAGACGTGGGTTATACTGAATTTATATACACTGAAACATGAAAATGCTGCCTGGTGTTGTTCATCACATTTCCGAAACTAGGAGAACATTTAATTCTGCATTTTCTCTTATTTCTATATGCAACACATTAAAAAGGCTACTTGTCACTACTGACAAGAAACAAGTGCATTATTTCTAGAAACAAGAAGTAAGTGATCACAATGCCAGGTGTCTCCAGCATTACGTACAAGAAAGTGCCCTCACTACTAGTGATTTTTAGCAGTAAATTTTCGGTCTGTCTGGATGCAGCTCACCTGTTCTACATATGCAGAGGGGATTATACCCTGCAGCAGTCATCCTCCTTCCACCATCTCTGCGCTTGCAAGGTATAATGTGAAGATGAGGGATTCATTAGGCCATGAATGCAAATAAGGACTCCTTTGGAAAGATATCCAGGAGTGGTGGTAGCATGTAAAACTTGAGAGGAGGATCACAGGCAGTGCCACTCCACACGCACAGAGGAACTGTCTTCAGAAAGGGTAAATCTCATTTTTGCAGGAGAAAGACTTGCTTGAGGGCCTTACAAGGCTGTGAAGTACAGCCCTGCAGCATCAACACTTTCTACTCTATCACAAGTTTCAACTCTTTCTGCATACATCCAAGAGAAAACCACATTTCAGCCTGCCTTAATTAATTAAACATATGAGCACCATGCAGAAATCTAATAAATCCCAAGCAAGCTGAGAAAAGAAAGGGAAAGAGAGAGGTATGTATAACAGGAGTCAGAGCCATCTCTTGCCATGTGGCTGAAAGGCTCTGGTGCCACAGAAGTGGGCATGGTGTGGGGGTCAGAAGTCTGAAGCAAAGGAGGGCCCTAACTCTTCCCTGCTTTAGAGGAGATGAAAACTATAGCAACACTAATTCTTTCCAAAGTGAGGGAAAAAAGTAGGTACCATTCCAGAACTGCTCTCTTCTTTTGTTTTCCACCTTTGCTGCTTCCATGCAGGTAAGGTGAAGACAAAGCCAGACCATAAAATAAAGAGCGAGCAGTTTAATTCCTTCATTTGTCTGCTTTTGGAACCTCAGGTTGTTTTTGTTTGGTTGGTTTTTCTGTTTTTTGTTTTCCCACTGAAGATCTAAATCCTTATGATTCACACTTGTTTGCTTCTATTAACAGATACGGGCCCTAAGCACTTATGGGCAGTGTCCCTAAGCTGTATTCATCAGGGTGTGAAGTGGTGTAAATCAGAATTTCTTCCTCTGTGTCACAGACAATGATTTGTAGACCGACATTAATGGATGTCAGGAATCCAGCCTCTGCTCCAGAAGGTGACAAAGACAAAGAGCAATTCAACCACAGTGTTTGAAGGGGACCTGCTCCAGCATACTCATATCGTAATTTAGGGCACTTTTGATCTAAGAGTCTGAAGCAAACATTTTTTTTCCCCATGTCATTTTGTGATTCTAGCTGGAAAAATCCAAACAAATAAGAAAGACACAGCACCAACAGAATAACAAAGTGTTTGGTTTTGGAAACAAAGCTACTGCTTAGATGCTGCTGTCTTACTGACCATGCTTCTACAAGTCTACTTGTTAGCTGCATAGGTACAGGTTGAAAACTTCACCTTGCTCTAAACATTGCTATTTCGTTTGCCCCAAGGTACCTGTGGAAAGAACAGGAAAAATATAAAAGGGTCATGAGCATCAACATACAGGTCAGTTTCATTCTGCTCACATTTGTCTGATGATAATCATTTTTATTCTTCTCTACTGCTGCTCATCCAATTAACCCTTCTCGTGGCTTTTATCTGTATGCAGACATCCAGATCTCCTGCTTCTCAGAGATGAGTGGTTCTTAACCTGGAGGTGTTCAAGAAATGTAGAGATATGGCACTGAGGGACATAGTGCACACAGGAAGATGGGTTAATGGTTAGATAAGATAACCTTAGCAGTCTTTCCCAGCCTTAATAATCCTATGATTCTATAAACAGAGCCACCATATCATTAGTTTGTTTTCACTAACTGCTCAGATGTTTCTTGTTTGCTTTTATTGGTAATTGCTTCCTGCCATTGCAACAGGTAAGACACTGATCCAGCAACACAATTCAGTAACAGAACCTAAAAAATTAAGAAACGACGAGCTAGAACAAAGCTCCAAACCCTAAACTCCATTAAGAAGTAAAACCCAAGGGTAATCAGAAGGTGATTATGGAGAACCGGAACAATAATCACACACACACTAGAAAGCAACCAAACCCCCCGCTCCCCCCAATCCTTCCACTGGTTCAGGTTACTATAATCTGCATCTCCACAGTGTTATCTCACTAAATAATTATCAAGTACAGCAGTCTCGTCTTTTATTTTGGAACACGGTTATTGCATTACTTGAGCTCAACAGATAATGTCATCATTGGTGCTTCTTTGACCCCTGCTACAGTGCAGAGTGGTGAAATGAATGTTGGGACAGTATAACTTAATTTCTGTCCTTTCAAAATGATTGCTATAAGCTGCAAAAAAAAAAAAAAAAAAAAAAAAAAAAAAAAGTTCCCTTTGCAGCAGAACCATCCCATAGGAGATGGGAGAAGAATTTTTACCTTTTGTAAGGAAGTGAGAAATTGATGACAAAGAGAACATGAAATGTCACAGTAAAATCTTAAAGTTCACTATGAAATGCAGAATGCATCCATTTTTTCATGGTTTTGACCATTCAGGACCTATGGAAGATAGAAGTGACCAGCACCTCTGTTGACTACACCATCTAGCAACAGACAGCTGATGAGCAGGACTGCAAACTCACTGCCAGTGCTGTTTCTCTGCATATTCATGGAGCAGTCCCCTTGGAATCAGCAATCAAATCTGCTTCAGACTACAGCAAGTTCCTGCTTCACTATAATGCAAGTCTGTGGTACTGAAAACATAAGGCATGGTCTCTTAGGATACACTGACACCTGAGCAAGCAAGATGTTTGAACTTTTTAGATTTCATCATACAGGACTTGTGTCCCACCTGGATAACACAGCACTCGCTACATCTTCCCAGTGTGGGATCTCATTTCAAACATTACTAAGGAATACAATCAAGAGACATGTCAAATGATGCTAGTAGACATACAGCTGAAGACATCCCAGTGCACAAGGGATTGCAGATTGAGTGATTGAAAGAAACAATAATCAAGACAGCTGACCCCAGAAATACTGCATAAGATATCTGAAATGTGAACAAAGTTCTTGTAGAGATGACAGGTTGGGGTTAGCAGTCTGGATCGTAGCTTCATAGCCATAGACAGAGATCAAGAAGCAAAAGGAGAGAAATAAGGCCAAGATCAGAACTGTGATGTAGGAGAGATATGAGGAGAAAAGAAGCAGTACTGAAGAATTGCAAAGGAAAATGGAAAGGACGCAGAGGAGTCAGCAGGCTCAGATCAAGATGTTCCTCACCCAGGTGTGTAGAGTTTTGCCACTGTCCACAGTTACAACGTTGTACTGCAACCAGGCTACAAACTAATCCATAAGCAATTCACCATAGGTTTTAATGACAGTATCCTATCCCCAGTGAGTCAAGTAGATTGTTCAGAGCCAACCTCATTTCAGTGCCCTTCTTCAAACAAGATTTTCCTTTTCCTACTTCATTTACATTTTCTTGGGCCAAAGAAAGAGAACAGCACCTGTAATACCACTGAATTAATGCCTATAATTACAGCTCATAATAATAAAATTGAAGCCAGTTACCTATATAATTAGCTTCAATCTTAAACTTCCAGTTGCTTTTAGCAATCGTGGCTAAACCCATAGTACAGAGTGGGAAGTCTGTACTTCCATTAAGTCTGTTAAAATTTTGGATATGGTACAAACTATAAAGAACGCTTTTAATAAACTTCTTAACCTCTAGACACTTGTCACACAGAGGAACTTGTTATGCTGCTGAAACACAACACAGATGACAATATATAAGAATAGGTTATTTCTATTCCACGTGCTTAGAAAAATACGCTATGCCTTCAAGCAACATAAATACTTCATTCTGCAGCCAGATTCCTGAATTTTGCAAGATCATTCACTGCCAGTTTTACAAACAGAAAACAATTGTGGGATTGCAATCAGACAGAATATACTATAGGACATACTACAAGACTGAAGACAGCTTCATACTTGGATATTTTCCACTTCTAATAAAGAAAGGTAATGGATTGCAACTGACATGCCTACCAACTTCCGCATACTTTTAAGGATCTTTTAGGACCAGGAGAACATCTTCTTTGAGATAGTAACAGAAATAATTTCATTATGCTGACTAGGAATTTACTGATTAAAACCCTTGGAGGTAAGAAAAGGTAGGAGGGTAAGGGAAAAATAAAAAAACACAGTGATTCAGCTACCAGGTTTAAATGAAAGTTTTGCATCCATGCATGATCTATTGCTGTTTACAACATCACTGTGTATAGTGTTGATGTGTTTTGTAATAGGTCAATTTTAATCATGAGAAAAAGGAAAGATTACATGGGAGAAAAATTAACTACCAAAAAGCCTTAGGTTTGGGCTGGACCTTTGCCTTTTGATATTTTTCCCTCGGCAAAGGAGTCAAAGAAATTTAGGGAGCTTAACAAAAAAGTGAGAGAGTGCTAGCAAGGAAGAAGAGAATATACATTCATTTATTTGTAACAGTATTGGAAAGTGTTCAACATATTTAAACCAGGAAGGCACACATTCACTATATAATTTAATCAGTATTTTTGGTAGATACCATAAATGCTTCTAATGCACAATTCTAATTACATGCAATTATAAATAGCATGCTTATTTATAACAGCAAACTGACCGGAAGATGGCCCCATTGTGAATACAATGCAACTTAAAATTCACTTGAGGAAATAGGCTGATAACAGAAAATGCAAGCTCTGTTTATCAGTCCTGAAAACTATGCTAGGTAGAAGTCTCAAAGGGGAAAGGCAAGTCATTGTAGCGCCCCAAAGTATTTTAAAATTCATAACAAAGTAGTTTGGTGATTATCTGTGGATCTGTGCCTTAAAACCAAAAGAACTCACACCAGTGAAAGCTTAATTGCATTACCACGTGGTGTTGCTGCAAATTTGTTTTTTCCCCAGGAATCTCAGTTATAGGGGCTAACCCAATGCACACTGTTGAAAGCCATGGAAAGACTTCTACAGCCACTGGGTTTTGCTTCCTGCTGTGCAGGACCAACAGTTTGCAGTTGGCAAGAATCCATGCAGTAGCCAACAAATGCAACACAGTTTAGTGCTGCTCCAGAAACAGATAGTCCTGGAAGCTGCACTCTTACTGCAGCTGCCCTGCTTGATGGGGTTCTGTGTCTGATAAAGTGACTACAGAGATACCAGAGGTGAACTCATAAAGAGAATTGAGAACACAGGGTGAGCTTGAGCCTCAGCCAAGCAAGGCATGCCTGGCTACCTGAAATATGCAACAAAGTGATAAGCAAGAGTAGTCCTGCACTGCTCACCTAACTGCTCACAGTACCTTGCACTCTTCTGAGGTACTTTCAGAACTGTAGTCACAAATTTGCGTCTTCATTTCCACTGCAATTGACTGGAAGGGATAAAACCTCATTTCACAGCATTTATGAATGTGCTTCTTCCTTTACAATTGGTGTCTTGGGAAGCAAACTGTACACCTGCTATCACTAGTGACAATAAATGGATGCTCTTTTCTAGCTGGAATGGCACAGGGCTCTATTATTCTAGGTTTGTGCATGCAAAAGACCACTTCTACTGCAGATCATTACTATTGCCCAGAATAACAATAGTGCTATGTGAATGTGCTGATATCTGGAAATAGAAGCCACAAGAGTCTATGAAATGCAGTAGCTTCATACTGTAAGATACTTAAAGATTAAACTGCCTTTTTTCAGAAGTCTTTCTCCCTTTCTCTCCCCTATCCCCCCTGCCCCCCCCCCCCGAAAAAAAAGGATATAAAAGAGAATCATTAAAGCAACTTGAATTGAATTTGAATTGTCAAATTGAAATGAATTTGACTTTAATTAGTTGACACTTCAATCCTTAACTCTATAAAGCTCTTTCCTACCCATGTACAGAAAGAATAGTCACTAGAAAGAGTTCTGAGTGAAGGCACAGCATTATAAAATCTGAGAGGTACACATTACAACTTGAAACTAAACGACTGTGCAAGGATAATACTCAGACTGAGTCATGGTATACGTGAGGTACTAAGGCACTATACTAAAATAATTGATAACTAGTGAAAGCAAAAAAAAACCCACAAGCTATTTACACCCCGGTTCCATGTGCTGCAAAGGGCAGCTGAGCACTTCTATTGAAGCCACTGACCATCTGACAATTGGAGACAAAAAAATTCCTCAAAGGGACTGCTCTTGGTTTAGCTCCTTTCCCAGTTTTTTTTATATATTGAAGCATACAAACAGTTAAGATAGAATGCAGAATTTCTAGAACTAATATATGCTAATACAATTATTAGTAATATAATAATATAACATTATTATTATATAATACTAATAATACTAATATATACAGGCAATAAAAATACTTATTCAAACAATAAAGAAAAATCTATCAATACTTATAACACAAACTATTGATTTTAATTTAAAAAAATCAGATAAAGTTAAACACGGTGAGCTCACTGCTAGGTACAAGGAATACTCTTGTTGTCTAGGCAAAAATCCTTTCTGTATACCCCTAAATAGAGAATTCTTATCATTTGTCACAACATAACACAGCTGTTCAGATTATAGATGACAAGAGCACCTATATTAAGGTTTCCTAAGTCCAGAATCTATGTAGCTGTAATTCCACAACTGGAACAGGATGGATGTCCAGCAGTTGGCTGCACAATTACCCAAAACAGCCAACTGACACCAAGCAGCTCAAATTTAATTGCCAAAGCTGGCTTTATCCTGTCATAGAAGAGGAAATTGCCATTTTTTTGCTTCATGGGTCAGCAGAGAGGGACGACCTCAAAGCATATGAGAAGTGGTGATTACCACAGCAGACCTTTGGAGTGCATGGGGTGGAAAGTCAGATGGTGACTCATTCTTAACAGAAAAACTGAATTACTGCTAAATTACTTGTTCCACTCCAAACCTCCACTTATTTTCTGTGTGAAAGGCTGAAGAGCAGAATACGAAGAAACAACCATATTATCACAGAATCATCGGGGTTGGAAGGGACCTCTGGAGATCATCTAGTCCAATCTCCTCTGATAAAGCAGGTTCCCTACAGAAAACTGCACAAGAAAGCGTCCAGGCAGGCTGGTTTTGAATAAACTGTTCTGACATAAGCAATTATTCCTTCTGAAGTGTAGGATTCTACACTTGCTTTTTTGTACCTCATAACATTCCTCTCCACCCAACTCTTCAATCTATCCAGGCCTTGCTGAACAGCAACACAGCCTTCTAGGGTGTCAGCTGCTCCTGCCAGCTTTGTATCATAGCAAACTTGTTGAGAACGGACTGTCTCCTCATCCAAGCCATTAATGAAGACGTTCAACAAAACCAACTCCCAGGGAACACCATTGACTACAGGGCTCCAACTAGACTCTGCATCACTGATCAGAAGACTGAGCTTCTCCAGGCAGCCAGTTCTCAATCCATCTAATTGTTCACTCACCTATCTCACATCTCCTAAGCTTACCTACAAGAATGCACGGGAGACAGGGTCAAATGCCTTGCTGAAGACAAGATACAAGCATCCACTGGTCTCTCTTCATCCACCAAATCAGACATAACATCATGGAAGACTACCAGATTGGTCAAGCATGACATCCCTTCAGTGAATCCATTTTGACTATTCCTGATAACCTCCTTCTCTTCCAATTGCTTGGAGGTGGCATCCAGAATAAGCTGCTCCATCACATTCCCAGGGACAGAGGTGAGGCTGTAGTTTTAAGAGGTCCTCCTTCTTGCCCTTGTTGATGACCAGAGTGACACTGGCTTTCTTCCAGTTCTCAGGCATCTCTCTTGCTCTCATTTACTTTCAAAGTTGATGGAGAGCATGGGTGCATCCCTCTGGGGCCTATGGATTTGTGTGTACTGAGCTTCACTAGGTGACTTCTTATCAGATCCTATTTGACGACGGGGAAGTCTTTCTTTCCCCAGACTCTCTCTCTTACCAACAGGATCTGGGATTACCAAGGCGCAGTCTTAGCAGTAAAGACCGAAGCAAATAAAGCATTCAGTAACTCTGCTTTCTCAGCAAAGGTTAAAAACATCTTGAAGAATTATAATCAGAAAGATAACTAGTATTTTGAGTAACAGAAATTCTTTTGCATAATTCTTGTAGGCTTCTGCAGACAAAGGTTTTGCCTAGCAGTAATCTGCTTTTTTGGATACCAGGCCTTCTGAAGGAACAGGCCATTGTTAGAAGCTTCACAATTTAGATTGAAAAATCAGATTAAATCCCCCTTTGAAACAGATTTTATAAAAGGCTGCCTTAAATATTCAGTGGGCAGAATTTCTGTTGTTTTGAATGAAGAATAGTTCTGAGTCCCCATTATGCTGCACCATATTTAGGGAATATGTAAAGCTCAAGAGGACAAAAAAGATTATATGAGCGAAATTACAGCTTTTCAGATTGCCAAACTGTCAGATTAAAATCACCTTGCTGCAGCTGACTTTGAATGTCTCATTCCTCTCCAGCTTGAGAGGAAGCCTGACTTCCTCATATTTAACTGACAATACTCCAATCCATTTTTCCCAGTACACAGAATCACATATCTTCAGAAGCTTGACAGGGAGTTTTGAAGAATAAAAATAAAGACAGAATTAAGACATTTGAAAGATGAAATTACCATTCAGAGATGTCAAAAAGTGTGTATTTGTAAAGTGTACTTTTCAATTTCTTTATGAAACACTCAGTACAATCAGTTTCATATTTTCCTACTTTGAAATACAGATTTCTTCTCCCATGATATAACTGTTAATTTTAGGGTTCATTTAAATTCATAAACCTGAAGATGGTGATATTTTAGGTTTGTGTGCTCATAAGAATAAGGTATTTCTTTAGCAGTTCAGACACTGACTTTATTCACTAGATGCAGCTAGTGTTTTATTCATTCACATATCAATACCTGCATTTCTCACAGCTATTCCATCATTTGCCAGACATACAGACATCACTCATTTTTCATGGTTATGCTTAGCTCCAAATACTAGATAGCAATGATGATTTTGTACCTTTTCTGAGATTTTCTTTAAATATATTTTCTTTCGTGCATTTGTTCTTCAGTTGAGGACATTTCAACAAGATTCAAACAGATATTAGGCAATTCATATGGCTAACTAAGCCCAGTCAGCATGTATATCTGGAACATGGATAAATGCTCATGGCTTGACCCCACCAAGCTGTTATCCTACTTTGATAACTGCTGTCTTGTGCTCTCCCTAAAGTGATTATAACTGATGAGCTAGGCTGCATACAAGGTTGCAATAGAGACAGCTTGGTAAAGGAGCCCAAAATACAAGAGTGATTTATTAATGTCTTGGACACACAGTTCTTGTAACTGTGGAATGAGCCGTGTGACACCCTCCACAGACCAGGTCTTCCAGTAGGCCCCCTGGCAGCATCCTGTCTGCTGCCTATAACAAGACCTTGGTGCACATCCTTTTCCTGCAGGCCACGATATCTTCCAGAAACTATTCTGGGAACAGAAATGCTGTGCATATAACATGCACTCATCCTGATCTGAATTTACCTAATCCCAATGTAGGCAAAGACATTGGGCTTGTATTTAGAATTGGAGAAACAAACTTGTAATCAGAAGAGTAGCAATATCAGGCTGGAGTTTCAGAAGTTCTAAGAAGAAGAAAACCTGATAATATTTAAGAATTTTATATAAAACAGAAAACAGAACAAAAAAGCTAACTTTGTATGGGTTTCCTCAATGACCCGTGACCACCCAGCCATGATATTTTAGAGAAGTATTCAGTCTAGCTGTCTGGGAAGTAACAAGGAACTGATCACAGGCTGTCCTTGAGTACCTAACTCATCTCTTGACAACTTCATTTTCTAATAACAGAGAAATCATCTTCTCTCACCAATATCCTCTTCAACAGTACTGAAAATCAGGAGCCTTCCACAAACTTTTTTTTTTTTTTTTTTTTTTTTTTTTTTAGGAAAATCATCACATGAATCACGTCAGCACAGAACTTGGGGGCCTGCTAATTCTCTAATCTTGCTGGTCCAGAAGCAACTTCAAGGACATCTGTGTTATTTAATGTCAGTTTCCTCCTGCTATATGCACCCTGATCTCTGACAGATGCCTGGTAAACACTGAAAACTTGTAACACCAACAAAGAACTCCACAACTGAAGAGGAGAAACAAGCCTTCCTCATCAAAAGCCATCCCATTCCAAAGACAAAAAGCAGACCTCATTCCTGCTTACTTTTAGACATGAAGAATATGCTTCCTTTGTCCCACATTTTGTCTCCACAAACCCTTTATTAAATAACATCTCTTATTTTCTTCCACACAAGCAATGGAGAGTTTCCCTGCAAGATGTCAGCATAAGTTTCTTTTAAGACTTTTTCTTTTGAATCCAATGCCTACGCAAGCATTCATCAAAACTATGGAAATCAGAATGGAGTTACTAATAGAGTTTCAAAAGAGGTCACTCAACCATGCTTAAGTAACTTTTTTTTTAATTAAGTATTGAACACTGGGTAGATTACAAGAAGATGGCAGAACAGATAAAGAACAGCATTAGAAATGCAAAGAGAACCTTTGAAAATAGAAGTTAAAAGCCATGCTAAACAACCCCTTTTCCAACATTACAAATTAAGTGATCAAGGAAGGGGAAAATGAGAACATTAGAGGCCAGAACAATAAACTGAATCACGTAGGGTGGCAAAATGCCTGAACTATTACATTATTGTGTTCTCAACAGATTTTCAAAAGAGAATGATAAAAAGTGAATTTTTATTTATTTATTTGTGTCATATGTGTGGCAGCTGATCCTGTTGCATAAGGCTACAAAGAGCAAGGCAGGACTTTACTGTGAAAGACTCAGTTAAATGTGTGCCAGGAACCTAACCTTGCTACCTGCCTCAGATAAGAGGCAGCAAGAAAGTTTTTGTGTTTTCTGCATTATTACTCCTTATTAAACCAGATTTCTGTTAGTGTGTGATGTGAGGAGACACTTACATTGTGCTATGTCAGGTCATGTCAAATCCCATCAAGTCTTATGATGGGAGACAGCTTGATGTAACCTGACGTGGTGCATATTAGTGCCAATGGAAAAAGCCAAAAATGGCTTGACATTTAAATAAATACATCCCATGTGCCAATGCACAGCAAGATCCAGATGTGCCTTTATCCTAAAGCTCTGCAAATATACCACTCATGGAAAGCCATGGAGTTCAGAGAAAAAAATAAAAAACTATAAAACACATTCTGCAGAAGCAGACATCTACTGACATTCATGTCCAGATCTATTAAGTATGATGTTGAGATTCTACGAATTAAGAAAAAACAATTATCTTGGATTTATTTATTTCCAACACTGTTAAAAACAAACCCATGCAGATCTGTAATGAATAAACCAATGGAAAGAGCTGATCAGTTGTACTGAAGGTTAAGATTATCTTTCTCATCATCCCCAACACTGTCTCAGTTATTCATTGCTGCTGCTTTGTCAGCTTACGCTCCAGAGACACTCAATCCATAGAGGTGTATACCTTTTACCTACACTAGTACAGCCCACCCAAAACCCACTCTGAAGAACTGAACTGACTAAAGACTAAGTTTTTCTGCATTTACATTGAAAACTTGCCTTCATTTTGTTACAAGACATCACCATCAGATTGAAAAGGGGAAAAAGAAAAAGTGTAAGGCATACCATAGGAGGGAGTACAAAAACACGTTAAGTGAGAAGCATTTGGTTTTGCTGGCCTCGTCACTCCTTGTACAGGCAATTGTAGTAACACTGATCTTTTCACTGTTGAAAGGACTCCAGTGCATGCAAATGAACTGTCAAGTCCTGGAAAATACTTCACCCATTCCTCAGTCTGAATGGTTTGATAAAGGTCTCAGCAACATCCCACTGTTCTGCATTGTGCCTTCAGAGCCTTACAGAGATGCAGAGGGTACTCCATCATGCCTGCTCTTGGTTTAACCGACGTACCCACTGGGAGCAGATTGGCAAGAAGCCCTACAGAAAGCTCAAGTGTAACAGAAGAAAAGCCTACACCTGGTCTCCAGAATGTTATGTCTGTAATACAGAGAAACTCACCCAGCTTTTGCGTACCTACATCAGACATACCTTACACAGCTTGCCCACACTGTATTTATTCGTGAGAACTCTGCCTTTTAAGCACTCAAGTTGACTTAAAGGTGCAGAAAACCAAGAAACTAAGAGATAATTCCAACAAACACTGCTCAAACTTATTTCTTGCCTAAAATTTAGGGCTGGAGTATGCATCACTATCATAGGCACGTGGAAGGGGTTGGCAATACATAATTTCAGTGTTTTTGAAGATTGCTACCACCTTTTCAAAGAGAAAAGAAAATAACTTACATACACTGCATAGATCTTTCCCCTCATCCATATTAATAGCTGCCCCACAGGACTCCACAACAGTTGCTTTTTTTTTTTTTTTTTCTCCAAGAACATTCAAAAAGAATAATACTTTTGTCCTTAACTTTACCATGAACAGATCTCAAGTACTTCAATAATACTTTAAATATTTAAATACCATTGCTAAGGAAAGTTTTACTGAGCATAAGCCCCTGATCCTTATAGCAAGTTTCTCCTTGCTTAAATAAACACCTTTCCCAGCCACCACTTCTCAGGGATCAGATGAAGACCAAAGGTAGATTTTGGCATCAACAATGATTTATTCACACAAAGCAGTTTAAATGTAAGCAATATATCCCTGTCATCCAGTCAGCTGACAAAATGTCAGTCGTCTTTATCAGTTGTTTCAGTGCCTCCTGCCAGCTGCCATCAATCTTTGAAATAAACACTATAAATAAAACTGCATAGGCAAACGGCTGCCAAAGAAACCAGAGGTTAAAGGCAATTCACCTATTATACAATTAAGTGCCAATGGTTATTTTGATTAGAAGCCTAAATTCAAAGTGAATGGCAGACTTTCAGCTGGGGAAGAAACAAGGAGTTGGGTTTTTTTTTCTTTTTTTTTTCTTTTCTCTCTCTTTTAAAGCACAGCCAGCAGCAAAGTCTACCTAACTCCTTTGGTCTCACCATCCTGCAGACTGGCCACAGCAACATACTCCTAAAGGGTGCCCTATGCCTACAGAGCAAAGCAAAATTCTTACTGCAGTCTGAACTGAGCAAAGACAACAAGACAACCATGTATTAGCAACACCTAGCAGTATGCAGCCAAACAGGCTGGCTTGGCTGAGCATGCAGAGATCAAGCATTGCCCAGCCAATGCCTGCAGCTCACCGGAGGGTGTCCAAAAACATGCTGCTCAAGCTCATCTACAGCCAAGGAGTCCCATCATATTGGCAAGACCTGGCCCAAGTACTCCCTTAATATTCAGCCAGAGGGGCAGGGCCAAGCTTGAGGGATTGCCCCTTAAAAGTGCAGCTCTCATTGCCCTTCTTACTCAGTCAGCCTCACCCATGCATTGGAGAAGTGAGGGAGAACAGGGCCCCAGACATGACCTAAGGGAAGGATGGGAAATAATGGTGGCAGAAAATCAAAATAATTCCCCAAAGGGTCTCCCTTGTAAAAGTTTGCCTTATTTTTCAAACCTTTAAAGTGAAAGTGGGAAAGGTGGTATGGAAAAAAGGCCATTGAAAGAACAGTAAGAATGTAAGCAAAAAGACAAAGAGAAAATTAGAGTATACACCTAATAGAACTGGTAGTTACACATCCACCAGTAGCTATTGGCTGCTCCTTTCTAACTCTTTAAAGACAACATATGCTTGCTTCAGCAGCACATATACTAAAATTGGAATGATGCAGAAGATGAGAAGATCAACATGGCCCCTATGCAAGAATGATAAGCAAACTTGTGAAGAGTTGCATATTTTTTCTCCATGTTCATGCAGGGGATTTGGACCGGGTGACCATTAAGGGTCTTTTCCAACTTGAACAATTCTATGATTCTAAACCTTGGCACAGGAAAAAAAAAATGTCCACCTGTTTTCTTCCTGCTGTATCTGCCATCTTCCTATAGCCCATAGAGTCAACACAAAATAAATGATGTGATATCATCTCCCTTCCACAGAAAGGTAAGTGTTATAATAGCTAAGGTACACAAACAGCTTGCAAACCTCTATGCAGGAATAAATCCTGAGTGTAAACTACCAAAATTTTCTGCATTTCAAGTCCCACATAGATTTTGTTTCCACCTTGCAAGATAATATCTAGTTATTGGCTGAGTTGGCAATTGTCTTCTAAATCCTCACAGATGTTACTGCACAGTTCCCAGCCTAAATAATAAAAATACCCTGCTGAGAACGACAAGGCTCTATTGCTATTGAGAGGATTGATGTAGGAGTGGAAACTCTTGATAAAAAAAAAAGTGTTAATATCCAACTTAATCTTGTAAGGATTACCAAACTACAGTGTTTCCAGAAGCTCCCAACACTTGCTTTTGTCTTTTGAGGCTGTGGCTGTAAAACTTGGGAGATGTTTAAATGACAAATGGCCCTAGGTTTCCAAGCGGCACTGCACAGTTGTCAGACTGTATCTGGAGACTGAAAGCAATAAAGAAAACAATGATTGTCCCTGGGGGGATTAGTTCTTGGATGTTAGGAAGGGTATTATCAAGTGTTCACATCGTCACCTTCAGCAGGGCTAAGTACATTATGGCTCCCGAGTATCACAGAAGAGAAGGCTACTAAGTACTGCCCATATATGACTGTACTTATAGGCAGGAGTGAGAAACTGTCACTGAACGAGGCTTTATGTGAATAAAGGTAAAGGCAAACTGAGTGATATAGAAATTTGAAAGCCAAACATCAATTAAATCTGTTCCAGAAACATCTTCCAATGTCCAGATCTGGGAATAATACACACTCCTTCCCACACACTGGGAGAGAATGGACATACTGAAGCATACTGTAACTGCCATCCAGAAAATCCCTAAGTAACAGAGATAGCAGCACTACACTTTGGAGCTGACCTGCCATTTGGTTAAGTTAAAGCCAAAGAACAGCAATTCTAGTGAGGCTTGCGGATTAGCTCAAGAATGAAAGAAGAACAACATATAAAGAATGCTGAGAATATGGGCAGAAAGTATGCTGCTGAAAACATAGCGTGGCTCTACCATACTGTACATAACTGTATTCCAAACTAGGAGGAGAAGCAGCACAGTTTTGGTTTGGAGTTGGAGAGGAGGAAGATGACTCCTGTAGAGCCAAAGAGACTTCCCGAATTTCAGATGATCCAACAGATGTCCAAGCTCATATATATCCTAGAAAGGATGTACTTCCCAGCAGGGCTACAGCTGCTCATAACCATCAGATCTTCTGGGTTCTCTGGGCATAACTAGTCTAATCCTTCTGGTGGTTTCTAACTTCCATGAAACCCAGCATCTACTGCAAAGACTGAAATATTCAAATGTGACTCACAGAGTTTTTTCTGTCAAGTCTGCTTCCAACCAGCATTTGGCACAGCTGATGGGGCTAACCCTGGAGGGCTTTGAAAGCACACAGTTCCACAGAAACATCAACACAGGGGTCCTTAACTCACACAGGCACATTTCTGGTCTATCAAATTGTCATATACAGAAGCATCCATTAGGGAAACCAGCACCATTTTGTCCACACTGGAGCTACGTTTGGCTTGTTTTCACAGTGTCATTTTGGCAGGACCCTTTTGGCCAGTCTAAGCACAGATTTGGAGAGGAGACAATTACAATGTGTGTCTGCTGTTCAAGGGAAATGCCAAATTCCCTATTCTGTGGATGACTTCTCTAATTACTACTATTATTTCTATCTGTTGCCTGTAAAAATCAGAGTGAAATCCCGGTCCCATGGAAACCAATGACAAGACTCATATTCATGTCACCATGGTTTCACGTCTGGTTTTCCAGATGTTTTATATTCCGGTCTTGCCAGCTTCCTTCCCTCAGACCTTTGTGGTATAACAGAGCAGGGCTTGCCTTGCCATATCGTGTTCGATGAAAATTTCCACCCTAATCATGAATCATCACTCAGAATCCCAGTATCCTTTCTCTAACTGAAAATGATGTTGCCTGACGAACTTTGCGTATTTTGCTGCATTATTTATATCACGTCAAAATTTGATGTGGGAATTGCTAATTGGAAGAGCAGCCACTGCCTGTGTTTTCCTCTAGGCAGACTGGCAGTCAATATGAAACTGCAAGGGAGACTGTTCCACCTATCCATAGTTGGTACAGCCCCTCTTCCTTTTGAAAATCTCCTATTGGCTGTCTCCTTGTCTTCCCTTTTACACGTCACAGTCCCAACACAACTTGTTTCTGTGCTTTGGGAGCTGGAATCTATGAGAGCTTTCGGCATCACGGGTGCTGCAGCCTCTCATGAGTCCTATGGGAATGGCAACCAGCCAAGCCCTGAGCTCCAAGCCTGGAGAGGAAGGCAGGTACTGAAGCACAATCAGCATGTATAGCTGCCCGAACAGCAGGAGGGAGAACAGGGGGCTACGGGTGTGCACTTCACTGCTATGGTTCTGACATCTTAATACTGAATGTATAGTCTGCTTCTGGGCCATCAAAAATGAACCACTACCGGTCATGGAGAATTGGTTTATACACTGAATACCAAGAAGACTTCAAGTAGGTTGCCTACACGTTCCCTGGCAAACATGTTATCCTTTTAAATACTTATAATAGAAACAAATAATTAAAATTTTTGAGTCGATCAATATTTTTAGGATTGGAGTTCTCGTTATTAAAAGGAAATTGTGAAAAATTAATCTTTGCAATTCTTTTTGTTGTTGTTGCCATAATGTGATCTCTCTTCCCATGCCAGTAACTGAATTCCATAAAATCAAGGACTTAATAAAAAAGAAAGCTTGTTTGAGGCACAAGCTACATTCCTCATTTATTAAGCATACAATTAAAAAACAAAAATGTAATTCTTTTTACATTTAATTGGTAAGGTCAATACCAATTATAATATAAGAGTACTTTAATTTAAAGTTTTATCTCCTACATTAGTTTTCATTAAGGTGTTAAGTGAAAAGAAATCATTGTTAAAGACAAAAAGAAAGTGCCAGTGAACCAAGCAGGCAGCATCTGTTAGTACTGCTAAATGCATTACAGGGAGACGGCTCCCACAGACTCAAGTGTTGTAGGAATTATTTGCGTATGAGAAAAAAGGAGCCTGAAAATTCCACACAACTCTTATCTGTTGGACTTCATCTCTGCTCTAATATGAAAGACAAAATAATAACATTAACAGCACAATAATGCCTGTTCTCACCCTCCAAGCATCATAAACGATGATCTTAAAGGAAAGGGAAAATACATATCTGTCACTGAGAAGATTATAGAATTTGACAGCTTTAATCTATTATTTTATTTCTTCAAGATCTATTTCATTTATGCCTGTAAAGAAAAACGTGATTTGTTTTGCTCAGAGACAATATGGGCCAATACAGTCTATGCCTGAGACAGAAATGGAGTGATAGTAACTTGAAGTTTCTCTGCCAACATGATACTGCATTCAGAGATTGAGAAATGGTATGTGCATCACTGGATATGCATATTAGTTAGTTAAATGAAGGTTGGGAAGACCTAGCACTAGGCAGGACCTGTGAAGCCATGGCTCAAGGCAGATGCCACTACACTGGCTGTGCTTTGGCAATACATCAAGCTCTATTAAAATTTAAATTAAAGAAAGCTCTACACGTTATCTAAGTATAACCGGCCACAATGATACCTGTCCAGATCTGTGTACATCTGAAGCCACAGTGCCCAAAGTGCTGCTGGAACGCCACTTGGAACGGGGTGCTAAATTCATCCTAAAATGAATTACACTGGCAGGCAGGTAGGGCACATGACAGAGTGTGAGACGGGCAGAAGAGTGTGCCAGCCCTGCATTTCCTGCCCTCAGAGCTGACCACTCCTCTGCTGAGATACACAGTGGGAACTGCAGTGCAGCTGTCATTGCCTCCTAAGTTGGGTAAGGACACAAGTACCTGGAAGACCTGAACTGGTTCTTCCCCCATCACATCGTGGGATTTAAGGGCTGAAAAATAGGCTGGACTGAAACGATGCGGTGAGATACAGGTTTATGCTTTGGTTAGTTTTATACCTTAAATAGTAAGAATGCCTAAAGTTGAAAACATCTGCCCATTATTTTGGATATACACAAAAAATGTGGTACTGATGCTGCTGCAATTGAATATAATTTAACTTGCAGTACTAAATGCATATATTTTAAATACATATCAGTCGTAGGATTAGTTCCCTTCAGTAGCAAAGAATTTCCAGTAAAGCTGCAGCACTTTTCATTCCCTAGTTAGAGACAGTGGGAACAGCAGTCCCGTAGCTACTGTGAAGCTGTCACGTCTCTAATGACAACCCAAACACTTACATGAAATGTACTGTGCTAGCTGTGCATATGCGATTGTGCGGAGCAAAGCTTGCCAGCAAAACTACCCTTATTAAAAATAAGTTGAATGCAAGATGGAAGAGCCATTACAGCTGCTTCTGTTAGGGAATGCTGCTACAAATTAAGCAAAAAAAAATCCCTGAATCATCCATGTCACTTCTAGACACTAGTATGTGAGAATGCTCGGCTTGGCAGATAGGGAGGTGGTATGCTATGTGTAATGGAGAAGAAAAAGATGGTGAGGTTTCCAGGGGAAACAACAATAAGAAAGGGAAGGAGACATGGTAGAGATGGAAAAATAGGGAAAAGTTCTATCTAGAAAGGTAGGAAAAATAAAAGACAACAGGAACATGAGAATAGGACAAACATAGAGATTAAAAAATTAGGAATAATTATACCAATTATTAAAAATCTATGCTTTAGTATAGTTAAAATTACTGCTTTCGAAAAATCTTTTCTTCAGGCAAATGTTTTTTGCAGCTGTCATATACTTCTGCTTTGGGAAGCTCGATCAGATTTTAACAACATCAAAGATGATTCTAAAACTCTCATTAAGAATACCCCCATAGTTTTGCAACAGTTACAATTTCACGACACCATTACTGTCTCCAAATTCTTGGTGTGCGTGCAATGAAATAGGCTTTGATGACAAGTTACAGTGCAGGGTTGCATTGCTTGTGGTTTTCTGTAGTGGTTGTGGGCCCTCCTTTGGGCTCTGGATCTCTTTTCGAGTCAGTGTTGCTCTCTGAGCACAAACCACTGGAGATGAGCTAAGACTGCTGGATGAAGGAGTTGTTCTGGGTCACTGCATTATACGTCTGGTGTCAGCGTGGGCAGATAAAGCAGTTTTAGCAGGGTGAACAAGGAAAATGACAGGAAACTTAAAGAAGGTAGATTTAGGTTGGGTATAAGGAAAAAGTCTTTCTCTGTGAGGGCCTTGAGGCACTGGAACAGGCTCCCCAGAGATGTGATGGAGGTCCTGTCCCCGTAGACACCCAAGGTCAAGCAGGATTGGGCTGTGAGCTCCTGATCTAGCTATAAGTGCCCTTGTTCATTGCAGGGGAGTTGGACGAGATGGGCTGTAAAGGTCTCTTCCCACTGTGTAAAGATGGGTGATTCTACATTTTATAGATTGCATATACCCAGACCACCTTCTCTGGTTTTTTGTTATTGAAAGGCCTCAAATACCTGTTATTACTTGAAAGAAATCTGATACTGGAAACAGAAGAGGACTCTAACATGAGAAAAAATACAGAGTTTAAATAAGTCAAACGTAACATTCCTCTGGGGTGAAACTTACCTGACAAAGTGGACTGAATCAAAGCTTTGACTTACTACATCACATGATTAAAACTTTCAGTAATGTTTAGGGCTTAGGATGATCTTCTCCCCGAAGTTAGTTCCACTTCATCAAAGCCTTACTGGCTGCAGTTTTTGTCAATGAGATGGGACATGCCACGTAAAGCTGGCAGCCAGGTCACATCCTATACACTCACTGCAACGATCTCTGTCTTTGCACAGGGCAGCAGACACTGACATGGCAAGGACTGCAAAATTTGCTCTACCACTGCATATGCTGTAATTGGGCAGACAAAACCTTTTAGTCTTTGACACTATCAACCTGACAACTTTATGAGTAATAAATTCCAGGAAAAGCAGAGAAATTATGGTACTTCATGTCCTCCTGTCTCCCCCACCCTTATAAATAGAAAGATACCTCTGTTTTGGTACCATTCTGTTCTATCAATTATCCTAGGCAAGACTGCTGATTTATGAAGCAAAGAAAAAAATTACGAAGTCGTGAGATCTAAGGATCCATCGTGGGTCTTTGCCAAGACAGTTTAAGAACTACCTGATTACTTTTTATCCAATTACTCAGATATATCTCTCTAGTGCATACTTGCACTTTAGCAGACAGAAACAACAATAGGATTTCCACTTCTAAGTTGTTTTAAGAAAGAGGTCAGGTTTCAAACAATGACAATCTTGTCCCAGGAGCTATGTTTGAATATTGTCTAATGCTACCTGCAGCGTAGGCAGACAAAAATAAGGCTTGCCATTCTTATTACACCTATCCTACAGCTTGTGACCACTCAATACCAAAGAGAGGGCACAATGGACAACAGTGAATAGGGCTGTATCTATGGAAAGCATACCTAACCTCAGCTATTAGAGAACAGTAGTTAAGCGATAGATTCGTTTGAATAAACAGAACTTGTCTTTTTGCCAAGCAAATGCAGTTTTTGCAGGTTTTACAGTCACAACCACACAGGGTGAAAACTGTATCTGTTGGGAAATTACACTTCTATCTACATATGTCTATCACAGGTATGTTGCTACTGTACTGCTTTTATAACTGTTGCACAACGTATAAACAGTCTTAAAGGTACAGATTTTTTTTTCTTGAGAAATCCAAGGAATAATTTCATTAAAAATTGATGCTTTTTCTCTTTTTGTATGGGATTGTATTTACCTTATGACAGGCATAAGTGAGAAAGGGAATTTGAAATAATTAAATGGAGCATTTTTGCATAAGCAAAGCCAAGTGGTCTCAAAATTTACTGAAGTTAAATCTTTGTCATCCTCTGCATAAGGCTACATTTATACGCTAGCCTGCCATGCTGATACAATTCTTCCTACAGCTAAACAGACCCATGAGGATTAAATGTATGCTATTGGTTTTTGAAAACATTCAAATACATTTTTAAGGCTTTCAGTTGTATCCCCTTTCTTCACTAACTCAACCCCTAGGATATTATCTGAAAATTGTATGAATGGAAAGTAGCCCGCGCTTATCAGTCTAATAAACTGATGGCAGGTAGGTAGCAGGTGCTGGTGCTCCACCTTGTTTTCTTGCTTTACCAAAAGGCTTGCGTAGAGCTGCTCCCTCTACTCCAACTGTTCCATCATTAGGAATGGAGCTGCTAATCCACCACTAGCCAATCTTGTTTTCCATATGAGACCCAATATTTTTTAAAAAGAATGCCTCATCTGTATAAATTCAACAAGGGCAGGGAGGCAGTACGCTGAATTGTTTGGTTCTGCATCTTCAATACAGTGAAGTGCTTCAGTGCAAGACAGCTCTCAGAACAGATCACTTACTCTGCTGGTACTAAAAGTTAAAATATAGAGGGCGCAGCTGACAGTGCATATGAAAACAAAATCTATATCTGAACGCCAATCCTGAATCTTTGTCTGGCAAAATGAATTTAAATGGTAGAGGATTGAAAAGGTACCATATAAAATATGCATTTTACTGCTTGAATCTTAACGGGGTTTCTTTTTGCATTTATATAAGTTCTTCAAAGATTTATTCTCTCAATTATCAATCAGAAGAACTCATAAAGGTAAAGTCAGTGGACCATGAAGGATTAGAGCTGCCTGAAGAGACAGATGCACATTTGGCAGCCCTTGTGCACTGAAAAAACCGATTTGACACCAATCCTTGGCCCAAACAGTGGCTGAGAAATGAAGTTGGTTATTATGAACTCTTTCAATTATAAAAAGAGAAAAATAGCAAGCCCCAATAGACACATTCGCCCAAAAACTCACTTAAACATATATTCAGGCAATACTTAATATAAATATTTAATTTAGGGAAATTTTGTATATTAGTAAGTCCTTATTTTCTTTCTTAGGTTTCATAAAAGAAGCTAATGATGTTCAACTCCAGCATAAGAGTATCCCATTTAATTACAGCAGTTTCTACGTTGAAGAAATCCATAAGTTGAGGTTTTTTTCCCAACGCAGGTCTGCTTTCTTTCCCATGGACTATGAGCTCTTGAAAATACTCAGCCACAGGATCACAGAACAATTGAGAAATTTTCATCTCTGGAAATCATTTAATCCAATCCCATCCCTGCTCAGAACAAGGTCAGCTGGAGCCCAGGATGAAGACCTTACAACCACTCTGGGCAACATGCTCCAGTGTGTTTTCATAAATCATTTGCTCTTCCAGAAAATACATACATAACCTGACAGGGGCATATCAAAAGTTAACAACCATTATGTGCTAAGCTATTTTTTTTTTTATAAGGTTTATCAATGAGCTTCATGGATACTGATCAACTGATTACAGTTTCTTTGAATTGCTAAATAAAAATTGGAAACGCACAAAAATCAGTCCAGTACTAAATATTATACATACTTCTTCCATCCCTGAATTACTGCTAATGCCATGCAAACGCTGTAAGTACTGTATCCAGTAGAAAACTCAAGGTATCCCAAGCCAATTCTCCTCCCAGACAGGAATTTAGCTGGGAAACAAATATTGAAACTCTCTCAAATTCAAAAACACCCAGAAATGTAAAAATGTTCAGTACATCACTTTCTCATTTCATAAAACGCACTTCATAAATAAACAAACAACAAGACATAGCCTAACCAAAAACAAGTAAGCAAACAAACTCGGGCGGGTTTTGAATCCATCAGCACTTACAACGTGATTTTCTGTGTCCACATTCGCAGTGCCTGAGGCAGCAGAGCAGATCTTGCACTAGCAACACATTTGCTGGCACTTTTCTGGCCATCAGTGCAGCTATTCTGCCTTTCGATCAGAGGTAACACCTCGGCTCTGCACTGTGCCACCGGGTGGGCTCAGATGAAGAAAGCTTTAGTTAAATGAGACAGCAAGATGCTTCATTGAGCAGTGGAGATCTCCTCATTGACTCTGGCATTTCCCCCACAGGTCACTAATCCCATAAAGCTTCTTGCCTCCTCTACTGAAAAGCCGGCCTTTGAGTTAATCTGTTGGCTTGCTGAAAACATTGTTCTTGGCTTGTTACTAGGGAGCGATAATTAGAGGAATTTTCGAATCCCTCTTTGCAGTTCTGCTTATGCGACATCTTGCCAGATCTGCAGGTTCACGATTCCAGCTGAATGTCATTCTGCCCTCATTTCAAACATCCTTCAGACAGGTGGCAATATAAATTATCCGTGGAGATTTTAGCCATAAATCAAGAGGCAGTGCAGACTGCCTCTCTACGCACAGGATTGGACAGGGACCTGGAAAACTGGTTGTCGCTCCATTTCCCTATGATCCTTCTCTCTTCCCATATTTATTCAGTTAACAAACACCTTAGGTCACTCCTATGTACTACTCATACCTATTTTACATATAGAAAATAGCCATCCTTAGCAGTACTTCAATGCTAACAATATTTATCATTAAGATAGTACAAGGCACGGAACTATGACATTTGGAGATAACAAATGTCTGAAAAACACAGTTATCATAGCCACTCTTCACAGCAATTTTCCAATGATAGCATTATAATATCCTCCCAGTCTAATGATAGGCTTTGCCATGTTCAAAAGATCCATTCCATATTTACGTCCCTTTTTCTCCCTTAAGAAGTTCTTTAAAGAGCTATTCTGCTAAATTGTGCAGAGAAGAGCCATCCTTTAACTATTTCATCACATTAAGTAGGATTCTAAAGTAGGATAATTTTTAAGATAATGGAAGCTTTTCTTCTCTTACCAGAAAAGAATGGAAAGAAACTAGCATTACTTTTTTCACTACTTTTGGCCAGCATTTTTCCCCTCTTTTATTATTCGGAGCACTGTTACCGATGATATGGCAGGCAACATATTGCTGTATTAACAAGGTCACTCAGTTGCAAAATCCCATTAGTGGTGAAAATGACAGAACCGAGTTGTGTAGTGACAAATAGGACAAGTTCTCACCTTGCATAGAAGGTCTGAGGTTCAAATTTACACCATATAGAAGAAAATGCTTCTGCAACTTGTTTCCACTCTGCACTACTCATACAGTGGCATTCTCAACTTTCTTACTCAAACAAGGAGAATTCAGTGAAGTCAGTATCTTCTTTAAAGATCACAGAATTGTAGAGGTTGGAAGGGACCTCCAGAGATCATTGAGTCCAACCCCCCTGCCAAAGCAGGTTCCCTACAGCACAGGTAGGCATCCAGGCAGGTCTTGAACGTCTCCAGAGAAGGAGACTCCACAACCTCCCTGGAAAGATGTCCATTCATACCTATAAAAACCCTATAGGTATGCATAAATGAGACAACATTGAGCAAATGAATAAACTACTTCCTTTGGTGTTGCTGTGTGATACCAGTGCTGTCACAGATTTTAAAGCAAAGAGTGCAGCAAGCAAGAGACTTGCAATTCAATTAAAACAGGTTTCATACAAGAACTTCAATATTTAATGCAAAGACTAGATAGCAACTTCACAGGCACAGCCCTGAGCAGAGGTCCAACCTGTGCTGCCAGCAAGCCTCTCCTAATCACAATTCCTACCACGCGTCCTCCCAGCTTTCATGCATAGCAATACAGCACCAGCTATGGGGCAGCATTCTCCCCACTCATCAGGGCAGCTGGGGAGGAGGTGGGAGCCCTTCAAATCCTCACTGCTGGGTGGTGCCACAGTGCTTTGCTGAACACACCTGACTCAGGCAGAGAAACTCCCGTTTGGAACCAGATGAAAAAAGCAAACCGATTGCAATCCTTGATTCCTGTTCATGTCGTAACTCCCTACCAATTTTCAAGGAATTCTTCAGCTTCAGTGAAAACACTGCTGCAACTGAGTTTACAGAAAGCTTTTCCTGATTATTTTTGGTCTTTGTAGACAAAAAAAAAAAAAAAAAAAAAAAAATCTTGTTAGAATAACATGCTGTATTAATCCTTTATTTAAATATATATTCTTGAGGAAAATATATTGAATTGTTACTCAGCTAAACATTAATACTTGCTGGGTAAAAAAAAAAAAGGACAAATATTAAGGTTCCTGTAGGATATTATCCCCGGTTTGGGAAACACTTTGAACCACCACATGCTGTAGTCTCCATCCAAAGTCTGTTTCAGAGATATGGCCCATCAAGTCCAAAGGGGAGATCTCCCTCTACAATTATCAAGCCTCGTATGTTTAACAAGAGATTAGACTTCCTAGTCCAAGAATTAGTGACTCCGAACTCCTATAGAATTTTCTGTCTCAAGATCTCATTGAATTTTAAATTCAAAGAAATTTGGTCCTATAAAATCTTCATTTATTAGAGAAAGAAAGCACACGACAAGGAATTTTGAGATTTATACCTTGAAATCTTTCTGCACCCTTTAGATTCATTGGGAACTTAAAATGTTTAGGGCTTGTTTTATTCTGTCATACATCATCCTGTCTAAAACTTATTCAGAAGCAGCTCAATGGGAAATTAGAAAGCTCTGCACTCACCAGAATCACCAGCCATGCAAGCTCCTGCATACATAGCTACAGACAGGTGCCCATTTGATGTGCTGTGATATTAGGTGCAGACATACGTTATGTTACATAGAATCATAGAATCACCAAGATTGCAAAAGACCTCTAAGTTCACTCAGTCCAACTGCCCACCTCTCAACAATATTTCTCACTAAACCACATCCCTCAGTACATCTATGTGTTTCTTGAACACCTCTAGGGACGGTGACTCTACCATCTCCTTGTGCAGACTGTTTCAGTACCTTACCACTCTGTTTTTCCTCATATCCAACACGAATCTCCCCTGAATCAACTTGAGGCCATTCCTTCTTGACCTATCTCTAGTTACCATGGAGAAGAGGTTAACCCCCCACCTCTCCACAACCTCTCTCCATGTCATTACATAGGCCTCCCCTGAGCATCCCCTTCTCCAAACTGAATAACCCCAGCTCCCTCACTGGTTCTTCCACATGCTGAGGTTGACATCAGAGCATGGGCCTACTGAACACCATCTCACCAAGAAGCAACCCAGTGAGCACTTCAGTCTTTTCAGTGACAGCGAAAGCTACAGAGACTCATGTTTTCCAATTTTTACTGATGTCTGAAGTGAAGATGGGGACCAAATATAAAACCTCTTTTCCCATGGATCTTGTCACCCCATCTGTTCTCACCTGGAATGACTGAAGGGTCATTCCTATGGCTGGTGTTTGTGTAGGCTGGACATGTTATCAGACACTGTAGAAAACTTCTCAAATCACAGAAAATTCTTTCCCTTCATTAATGTTCTGCTGAAGCTTTTAAACACTATTATTCTTACCTCGTGGAAACTTTGTAGGCACAACTGGCCTTTCACTAAGAAAGAAAATATTTCTATCGCAAAGACATCTGTCACTTACAAAAATATCTTAATTCTTTGAGACATTTTAAAGCACACTGTTACTTCAAAGAAATTTAAAGAGAAATGTTAGCGACCTTGTAAATGAATCAGGGGTCGTGCATCATCTGAAATGAGAGCTGTTCTGAGAGCCTTACTGAGCACTTAAATAACCCAAAGAGGGGATGCTTTCCACTAGGTACCTACTTAATGCTGAGGAAAAAGGGATTATGAACACAGCTTGGCTCTTCAGGCACTGCCCTTTATGTTATTGAATACTTTACGCTAGAAAAAAAACCCCTAAGTTTAAAGTAAAATTAATGCAGTAGAAATCAAGGTTTTAAAGAGAAAGGATGAAGCCTTAATTCTGATGCCATCAGTGTGAGTTTTGCCCTTCACACTTCCACTGCAGCATCAAATAGCTCGGTAACTTTATAAAGCTTTCCTCCTCACAGCCATTTAGATACACAATTCCCGTGAACTGCAAGAGGGCATCTTACACTGCTAACTTTGGAAAGGGAGAGGTGCTGAGCTGACAGTGCAAGCCCCATATGGAAAGTCAGACTGCAAATAGAAGTCTTTATATTCCATGCTGTTCAGCATAGAGGCCATTTCCTGTTCAGGGTTTGTTACGGTCTCTGGCAAGCTATGCAGCCCTGTCATGCTCATCAAATAGGAAGTGATTTTCTCTGGGTTCTGTGAGATGCCAGGATTATTCAACAAAGGCTTCAAGTGGAACACTTTGCTCCTGAGAGATACACAGAAATGGTCTGCTGAGGGCAGCCCTCTCCTGGCTACTCAAATACCTGGAGTTCAAGGGATAGAGAACTTGGGATTCCCACAGAAGCCAGAGCAGCTCCCCACCTTGTGAGAACCACCTGGTTTCATCTGACCTTCATCACTTCTTACAGCTTCTCTTGTGGCTCAGGAAGTGTCAGCACTGTGTGTAATGTAACAAAATTATGAGTGATGAGACTTTTGTATGCTCAAACTTTCTAAATCTGCAAAAGGGGTGGATAAGTTTAGCTAAAAAAAAAATTCTAATTGACAAAACATGTAATAATAATTCTTCTCTACATTACTATTTCAGGTTGGTAAATTATTTTTGGCCAAACTTGTACAGATAAAGTTGAAGATAAATTAATCTAATTTTCCAATTTTTATTTGCCCTGAAATTAGATTTTACTGCAACTGTATTTACAAAACTTGTGCCGTCGAATATCTTCCCTCCACAGTTTGTCATTGCTAATGAGAAAAGGACATGTAGAAACTTCTTACAGTTTTTTTTCTCTCTTATCATTCCTCAAGGTGAACTATGATTTCTTTCAAGAGCTTTGCTTGCAGAAAAGTAAGGATTTTTGTGAAAGACATTGAGGCAAAAAATATTAATTGCTTTTCCCACTGTACTGACAGTTCCAATAGCACCAAATGTTATTGCAAGGGAAGAAAAAAAAAATCTCCCACCGTCAACTGCAAAACCACATCAGTCCTTAAGCCAAGGCAGCCTTGGCTCTTTCTCCTAATTTCTTCCCACGGAAGAGGGTGCAGAGACATCCTTTCCATTAGAGGATTTTTTTCACCAGAAAAAAATAAGTGAAGCTGTAGATGCAGTTCCTTAAGGAATCTTTCAGATCCCAAATGGGAAAACAGTGGATAGCAGTGATAGCAAGGTGGAGAGAAATTATGTTTTTTCCTTTTTCTTCACAGGAGGTGAACTTTGCTCCAAAACATCTGAGTTCAAGATAGAGGTTGCAATATTATATGCTGACTTCATGCCTTGAAATAATATGACAGGACCATATAACATTTGCTATCAAATGCTAGAATACTGATTTTTTTCCCCTAGTTTGCCAAACAAAGCCTGACTTAAAGTAGACAATGCGGCAACTTCAGGTCACCATAATTCTCTCAAATGCTTCTCCTTGTCAAAAGCCATGATGCCAACACTGCCCTTCTGTTCCCCTTAATTCTATCAAATGCACCCTGCATCTCCAAGCTTCCCTGTCTCCTCATGCAAAGAAGATGAATAACGTAGAGACTTGGGCATATCTTACAACCATGACCTGATGTTCAAGAGCAAACAGATCTTTTTGCACAACTCTAGCCTGAGTTTTGCTGGGACTCTGTCCTGTGCTGGAGACACAGGGGTGCATTGAGGGCGTAAATCAGACTCTGAAGCATAATTACTGACAATGGCTAGAAATAAAAATAAGTGTCAGATTCTACCTAACTTTTTCACAGAACATAATAATTAAAAAAAATTTAAAGACAATTTTAAAGTTGAAAACTTACCAGCTCCTGCATAAACCTGCCAATATCAAAGTCCAAAGGTAACTACATATTTTGTATCCTGTGTTTCCAGGCACATACCCAGAATAACCTCAGACTGGAAACAAGCCAAACAGCACAGCTCTAACTCTTAGTTTTTCCAGGATTCACAGAATAAGAGGTCCCATGTATCCATCCCCTGAGGCCCAGCAGCTGCCAGGCTTACTGCATGCCAGCTTTCTCAGGCTTCACAAAAAATACACCTCGCAGAAGGCTTAGAATGTGCTTACAAGAGAAAGGTTTTAGTCCAGAAAAGAGAAGAAAAGCCACTCTAGTCATTAGCTACGTGATCCTGGATGTTATATATATTACAGAGCAAGTGAGTTACAGCCCTGTACTAATTTACAACACAATTAAATAATAAATTCTCCTTTCGTCCACTAGTTCAGTTCAGGTTTTTCACTCAAAACCAATGTCCCACATTTAAAAACTGGCCACATTTTGCAGATGACCACTATATGCTTTCATCTGGAAAGCAGAAACACTGCTTTCTTGTAGTTCTCACTGGGAAGCTCATAGCACACACTGTGCCTGGGATCCTCCCCCATGGCCTTGGATGAAAAATAAAACACTCAATAAAACACTCAAGTGTTTGCAGGAAAAAAAAGCAGATGGAAGTTAGCATCTAGAAATAAGTTTTCTGTGAAGAACTTTTGGATTGTTAACGTTAAGATGGCTACCATCAGTAAAGCTTTAATATTCAGAATATTCCCAGGAATATGTAGGATATCATTTCCTAAAGGAGAGGAAAAAAAACCCAAGAATTACTTTGAATTCAGTCAGCAGAGAGATCCAAGCATGCAGTAGCCATGTTGGATCCAGTATTGGTTCTAACCCTAGAAGCAATGATTTAGAACTTTTAATTAACATTTTTTTTAAAAAAATCAGTATTTTCACAAGTTACGTTTTCCATTTCTTTTCAGCTAGACAGACAGAAACTGGCTTTTTCCTTTCTTCTCCTCTCCTTAACAATGGCAAGCTGAAATACCCTATGAAGTGCTGTTGGAATAAAACATCCAGCACCATAAGACTTGTCTACAAGGCATTCTGCATCTCAAGCAAATAATGAATCACTGGTAGAGCAGGGAATAAATCCTGGAAGTCCCAGCTCCCGCTTCGGCATGTCATGGCCAAAACTCTGTTGAACAAGGAGATCCTAGTGTCATGCAGGCCTTCGGTGTTCATCAGTCCCAGAGAAGAACATAGCAGTGGACTCAAACTGTCAGGAGATGCAGTCTTCAACAGTCAATGCATCAAAATTGATATTGTTATCACTAAAACGTCAAGTGGCAAACCTTTTTCTGCAGAAAGAACATTACATAAGCCAGGTGATTTTGCAGAAATGACAAGTTGTAAAATACTTGAGAGCATCAGCTGCTGCAAGTCTTTACAGTGAACCTCACAGGAAGGACTGCCCGATTATTCCTGAAGACTCAGAAATGCTGCAAGCTTTGTATCATACATCTAAGTTGTTTTCTAACTGCAAAAAGTAGATGCAATAAAAATATATTCAAGAAAAAAATGTTCCTGGTGACTAGTAAAGTGTGAATAAGTGGTTCTGGTTGACTGTTACTAGCATTTATCATCCCTTTCAGGAAGTATTACAAGATTGAAATGACTTGTGTTTCTTCAATTACGTTGCAATGTAGAAATAATTTGGAAGAATGGCAAGACTCTTCTTGGCTAGAGCACTTAAAAATACAAGAATTCCTTATTCTAAAGCGTAATAATTGCAAAGCAGTTAATTCACTGCAACCTAAAACATTTACTTAAAACACTTTATAACAGCGAGAGTTCCTGGCTTAAGGATTTACATAAAGAAGGTATATTATTCGTCAGTTCAATGTACCTTAACTACATAATTACTGAAATGCTTCCTTTTTGTTTCCTTTTCAATATTTAGTACGCCTGTACTCAGAAGAATATATTTAATCAGAACATGCACTACACAGAGTGCATCCCAAGAAAAAAGCAAGAGCAGGAAAACACGGTATTTGCTGAAGAAAAAGGCAAAAAAAAAATGTCAGCTGTCTCCGCCCTCTAACACAAAACAGAGACACAAGTACATATACAGCCACTATAACATCATCTCCCAGAGTGAAATCCTGCCTTCCCACCCCCAAAGTCAGCCACATTGCTTCCCCTGACTTCAGTAGGGCCACCAATATTTCCTTTGCCATGTCTTTCAGCAACGTCAGGGTCAGAGCACAGCAAAAATAGCCAGATCATTAAAATTAGCAGTTTTTAGTCTTCATCCCCATGTGATCCACGCAAATTTTGTCACAGTTAATTCTGGGAAAAACCCCATTACATATGGACAAATCTTTTCAGATGTATCAGTTTAAGAAGAAAATTTAGGAGTTGGCATAAATCCACATTTTTCGACATGCTTTCTCTTTTTTGATTTATTTTTAATCTTGCACTTCTCCTTTTTTCTGGTACCTTTCACCCCTTGTTCCTCCCAGGGAAAATGCACAGTGACAGTATAGGCTTTATGGCTGCAGTAGGAATGAAAGGTCTATTTCAAAGTTGCTCTGTTCTTTTTGTGTGTGTGGTTTTGTTAAGTACATACCGTGTTTCTGAAATCCAGCTAGGAAAACCTAGAAAAGTCTTCCAATTATAATCCTTGATATTTCCCCTAAAGCTAAACCAAAGCCCCTTTGAACTAGAAAAGTGTCTTTCAAAAATGAGAAGGGCAAGACCTGAACTTTTCTACCTGTAGTCCTGTAGTCCAAAATTAGAGGGTTTTTTTCCCCCTTTCCAAGGAAGAAAATACACTGATTTCAATACAAATATTTTTAGCTAATCCAGCTTTCCTTTTTATCTGCTGTAGCCAATGCCTGCACAAGTCATTTGAGCATTAAGTTATATGTCTACATCAAAAGTAACTGTTTCCCAGGTGTGAATTTGTTGGCTGTGCAGATGAGATAAATAACATTTTGCAGTGTTTCCTGTCAAAAATCCCATTGTCATAGGTATGTCTATTGATTGATTTTCTCATGTTTGTAAGTTACAGATTAGCCTTTTCCTCACATTAAAAGCAATTTCCTTTAGGAAGTCAATGCCCCATAACGTGCAGATGGATTTACTGTGTGTGTATTCATTCTCTGCTCTCCCAAATGGTTCCACAGTGGGACTGCAGGGTGATTTCAGGGAGGAAAGAATTCATCATTCTTGCTTATATGGGAGCTAATAGGCTTCTCCCCACAGGCTCGGGTCCTGCTTGTATCAAGACCATAAAGATGGAGACTGTATGTTGGTTAGCATAACCATCTTAATGTGGGTGGTTTAGAAAACTTATAGGTAGCATAAACGTGGTTCTTCCAGCATGAAATACCATAACAAGGTGCAGGAAGGGTTTAATGCACAGAAAGGGAATCATTCCAATTTTTCTAATGGGCTTTCATAGCCATATGAAGAAAAGCAGTTCAGCTTCTTATATCTTTTAAAACTAGCATGCTTTACATAAAACCTATCTGCTTTCTACTTGATCTACAGTTTTAAATATCACATTATGCCCAGAATCTGAACTAAAAAGGTAATAAAGATACTGTCTTTGGGGGCCAGGACAGCAATGAAACTTCCATTTTCATAATTCAAAAACACTGAGTCCTACTTATCAAATTTATTTTCATGGAGAGTTTAACAAATAAACTGAAAGAAACACATTCAAGTGAAATAATGTTCAGTGTTTTAACTTGAGGCCTGCGTAGGGACAAATAATCATGCATTTTGGTTAATTGCTTCACACTTATTTCTGCTTTTAACACCTCTCGAGAAATTAGACATGAATCCTCAATGTGTTATTGGAGTTGTGTCAAAGAACATACATTACCCACTTTGTACGCTCCAGTAAATGTCCAGAAGCTACAGAAAAGGCAGAGTGGACTAGAATGCACTGAAAAATCTTCCGAAATGTTTCTGAAGTTAGGAATAAATATTCCCAAGCACTCAAAGACCTTAACCAGAATAAGTCATCTGTATATCCAGGGGAAGTTGGGAGGACCATTGGTTGAAGTACAACATAAAGCTTTAGATTTTAACTCCCCAGGCATCTCAGAGCAACGAGGCAGCCAGTAAAATCCTCAGCCAACTGTGTAAGAGTTTGGGTATTCTTAGGTAACCCACAATTTTAGCCTAAGGACCTCATAGAGATCAAAGTGCCTTTCCCATGCACAAAGAGCATTTCTATGTAGACTATAGTGGGCACCAACCCACAGGCACTAACACCGAGTGCCACAGTTTAGCCCCTCCTGGTGGGATTAGCACTTCTTCACCTCCAAGAGACATCACAAAGTTGCACACACTTGAAACAGGGCAATTGGGTGCTGTAGGGTTTCAGCGACCACTTAGACAGATAGCTTGTGCTGGGCATATTCAGGAAAGCAAGAAGCCGAAATGAAGGAATTCAAGATGAGTAGCAGAGTGTGCTTAGAAAAGTATTGAACTTCACCTGACCTACATTTCTGTGGCCCTTCTTCTCTCTGTCAAAGTCCCAAAAAATAGGAATTGGAGCTGGAGGGAAGACTTTTAATGAGCTCTTTCAAGGACCACAAGGACATTGGTAGGTTCAGGGCTCTCTCCTTTCCCATCATTGAGAGGTGAGAGTCTCTGAACCACAAGCACTGCCTTTGCAGTGGTCACCCCGGGAGATGAATCACATTGGCTTAACGGTATGAATAATATGTTCATCCACCAATATGTTCTTTTGTGCAACAGAGATGAGAGAAAACTACACTACGGTAGTCAAAGGCTCTTTTCTGGACAGTATGAATATATCACGGAACAGCTCAAACATTTTATGGCTACCAACAAAAGGAGACAAGAGTCTCACTCAGGACTTAAATTAGCTACATTTATAGGTATGGAATAAAAAGGAACATTGCTTTATTTGTTCAATATAGAAAAGATGGACAATTTCCTGCTCTGAGCCAGTAGCATCTCAGTGAGAGGTAAGCCTGGTGGCAGCTTTCAAGCTGTCTATTGTAAGGTACGTGTTTCAAAATAAATATGTATTTTAGCAAGTATCAATTAAAACACAGGTAACAATTTCATGCAGAAAAGAAAAACTGACAGCAAAAAACTGGCTGGCATTCAGAAGCACAGCTCTTTAATCTGGTGTTGATTGACTGATTCATTAGATGTGCAGAAGTACTGCTAAGAGGGCTCTTATCCACATAGGCACTCAACATAACTCCAGAACGCCTCTCAAAAGCAGGCATACAAATTACAGCTATCCCACCACAAGTAAACTCAATCACGCCACTTTAAACAGTTCCGTGACCTTTCAACTGTCCCTCATCTACTGTCCCACTAATTTCAGGGGCCAGCAGCAGGGCTTTTTGGCTTTCTGCAGTGTGCCCTATCCCAGACTCACTTTTATTCAGACTGAGAGGAGGCACTGTAAGACCAGGTGGCAACAGCTTCCAAAGTATGCCAACGCTTGGCCTTTTTTTTCTTCACTCATTTAAGTCAAGGAAGCTCCAGCTCAGATACCCCAACATTGATCACAGCTAATCTCTAATACTGTAAAAAAAACAAAACAAACAACAACAACAAAAAAAAAAAACAACAAAAACCTGCAGAATGCTACTGCTGAGTTATGGATATTACTCATACACACTAACATACGCACAACTCCTGAAACAGACTGAACTTGCTTTAAGTTCAGGACATTTTTACTAACTGAGGCAGGATTTCCACCAAATGTTACCAGGATTGTTATTTAACTTGAAAAAGCAAGTCTGCATTTTCTGCATCTACCCAGCAAAACATCTCAATAGGAGATCAATTCTGACACTAACACTGAATAGATCTTATCTGAAAATTACCCTCTTGTGCCAAAGTTTCCCCCGTGAAGCCTCGCAATGTTTGAACTGATAAAGCTGGAATTGGAGCTTCATGATTATTATGCAGCATTAATCTCCATCTGGGTGACCTGGCAAGGCTACGCACTGACATCTTCATGAACTTCGAACTTCACATGAAGGAAAGGATGTGAGCTTGTCAACTTGACACTGGCAGTGCAATCTCCTTCCAATTGGCCTTTAAAAATCATTACAATACTACTTGGAAGCTCTTCATAGTCACACAAATAGGATACCTTCGATTCCGGTGTTGCAAAAAAAGTCAGAGGGTTCCAATAGAGTCCCTTCAATCAAAATAATATCGTTGCATTCACTTACCAGTACTTCGAGAATGTTGGTGAAATGTCTTTACCATCTGTTTGGTTCATGTGTACACATTAGAAGGATTATTTCATTTTATCTTTACTGAAGCTGTCCTTCAATTAACACAGAATTTCATGAGAGCTTGCCAGTTATTAATAAAGTTACAAAAGTGTGTCCAATCCTTAAGAAATGTGATCATCTCATTAAACTAAATGGATATTTATCTTGAATTCATTGTAATAGCATGATTTTGTTTAGAAAATGAAAGCTCTTAGAATTATAAGCAAAGTTATGAGTATTTAAAAACATCTCACTACTAGAATAGTCCATGTGCAATGTAAACGATTAAAGATAAGCCAAAAAGAACCAGATCTTGGAACATTAAAATTAGATCTCACATATGATTTCATTTTTCCTGATACTGAACTACACAACTTATTAGTAATCTATATTTTAGCTTAGGGAGAAAAGATGAAATTTGTCTCAATCGTGATCTCTATCTCAGAAAACATTAAAGAAAATATGAAAGTTTGAGGATCACAAGGCAGCATCCCACCAACAAAAACTATCTTCCAGGAATTCTCTACACTTTCATCGTTTGTTAATACCAGGGAGTTCTTAATTCTAGTTCTTCACATCACAAAAACAATGCACGAGATATAAGTATCTTTTGGTGTTTAATGCTCTGACTTCCTAACTTCATATCCATACTGGCAACATAAGCCAAACTTCTGCTTGCATAACAGGTCTGATTTCTTACATGGGAGCTAAAACACTCAACAGCACATGGAGAAACTAAATTTATAAAACTGCAAAAGGACCACTTCTATGCAGTGGCAAAATCTAAGGAACCAAAGGCTGAGCGGCTTGGTTCAAATCCCTTATCAAACTAAGGAGTTTAAGCTTTTCTGGCCACGTAAAACAGCCCCCAGGAATCGTGGATGAAAAAAAAAAAAAAAAAAAAAAAAAAAGAAATCTGTCATCAAATGGTACCCAGGCATCCTTTCATTTAATTACTTCCTGTCATTTTATTAGCTCTCTGCTAGCTGAGTTGTATAAGTTCCGCTGCATGAGAAAGATCTGTAGCCATGGAAATACTTTCCTCTGAAAGCATACTTGTTCACTTTGCAAAAAATGTATAATCCTCCCTGGTAAAGCAGTGGAGATATTGGCTATTTAAGGTATGCAAATTGAGTACAAGGTATAACTTTTACACTGCAGCCCTCAGCGTAGCACACAGAAATCTGCACTATTCGTGGGAGAGTCCTGGAGCAGCTGCTGTCTGAAGGCAGCCCTGTCAGCCAGGTTTGCCTGGAGCAAAATGGAAGCACTTGGTTTTCCTTTCTCTGTGCCATCTCTGCACTCATCATGAGCCAAGAGAAAGAATCTGGCTTGGCCTCGTGGCTGCTTCTCTGCCTCCTCCCTTTTGGAGGAGCTTACACCTCAAGGCAGTCAAAGAGGAATCGCTCATTTCACTCATCCAAAATTCAAGGAATGCTGTCTGCAGAGGAACTCACGGAAATGGCAGCTGCTGCCTTTTTGCAAGAAAGAATATGGCGCGAGGTTTATCAATTCAAGTACACTCTACAAACTACTGAAGTTTTAGATACTAGAGGTTTTTTTTCTTTTTTTTTCCACTGGCAAAATCAAGTGTTAGCATACTATATTTCAGCTGTTTTCAAGAAGCAGGAAAACACACAATTGATAACACTATTCTCTGTTTTGGCATACGGACTCCAGCAGGAGAGTCCACAATATGAACTACATGACAATAAAGCTGTAGGCCTTCACAAAGCCTAATTCTGCTGCTCTCACTTGGCAGCACACTGAGTGTAAAACAGTAACAGCCCCTCAGATTTGAGCCAAAACATCTGCTTGCATCCTACAGGAGTTCTTATTGAGGCAACAGTGCAGACTTCAAACACAAGTATTTCTGTTCTGTTTCCATCACTTCAGAGTGGCCACAAACACATTAATGAGCTCATAGAATGAAAGACGTTGTAATTTGTCATCAGGAAAGTTTACTTCTGATGTCAAATAATAGACAAGAAAATCTTTCTTGCTAATCACAGTTGCATTGCAGTGAAGTGCCACGTCTGGTTGAGCTCAGCTAAATTTCAGTGCCCATTAAAAAACTACACTATTTCACCTTTCAAGAGCAATGGATACGTTCTAAGCACATTACAAGCTCCAAGGAAGCAAAAATTTATTATTTAAGCAGGTGTTGCAGTAGGCCAGGAGTCAAACTGAGATTCTGGTTATTAATTACCCTGCAGTTTCAAGGATGACAGGAGGAAAAGCTGTCAGTACTTTGTGTGTGAACACCGAAAAAAGAAAAGGGATGAGCATTTATTTCCCTCTGCTTGAAAACCTACTTGAGAACAGCAGAGAGGACCTGCATCAAAGTTTACCCTTCTCTCAAAGAGCAGCTTGGAGTATCTCCAGCAGCTAAGGGGTGTCAACAACAACACCTTGCCTGTCCAAGAGTCCTTGCCACACGTAGAGTGCACACCCTTCCTGTGCTAGAAGTTAGATATTTCCCCCACTTAGAAGTCACTGTAGGAAGGCACATTGTGTTCCCGTATCATGATTTCTTCCACATTGAAAAAACAAATGACATAACATGGATTTACATACTGGCAGTTTATTCTGGGGAATGGCTGTAATGTTTAATTTCTAACAGTTCCAAGCAAGCTCACTTGGCTTGCAAGCTCCTGGTGAGATGCAATTTCTTCTCCTCCAGATAAAGAATTGATCAACTAAACATGTCTAAACAGCAAGAAGTAGTTAAACATGGGTAAGATTGTGCTAAACACATTACCAACGTTTTTTTTTTCCCCCCAGCTTTCACCCTGTTGATACCATTTCTTGTAAAGAAGTAACATTAAGTTTAGATAGGACCTGTTACATCCTTAGTTAAAGCAACAAATCTTTTTCCTACATACACAAGCGGTGAAGGTAGCAGGAGTTGATGTCCATTCAAACACTGCACTGAGTGGATGGATTGCTTTGCATTCCGTATTACAAGCACAAAAAAAAGACACCACATTCAAAAAGATCAAAGCCTCTTGTATATATTATTGACTGCTAAGCTGGCAATTGCCTGGAAAAAAAAAAAAAGCAAAGCAAAGCAGAGAAACAAGGAGAGGAATAAAGTCCAGAGCCAAATGTGATGCCACAGGTGGTATTTCTGCAAACCACTCTTGCCCCAGAAAGACTCTTTGCCTTTAGTGTACATCATTTCTTCTTCAACTGCATTTTTGTCCAAATACGTAATATCTAAGTATCCAACTCCTTTGTGAGAAGCACATCATGTTTAGTAATAATCACAGTGGATTTTATTCCTTTTTTTTTTTTTAAAAAAAAAAAAAAAAAAACTTCCTCTAATATCTCTTCTTGTTTCTGATTGGATCGGCTATAACTGTTATATGATTTTAGATTTTTCCATCTGCAATTTATCAGCAGCATCTCTTCTATTTGTTACTGCTCTGGCTGCAGGAACAGTCTGAATGAATCAGAATTAGGTCTAGTCGCAGCTGAGCTGTGGAAACCTGCTGAGCCATCATAGCTAGAACCCTAGGTCCTAGAAATTGCCATAAATAAAAGCCATTATGAATAATACCTCATGCCATTTCTGACTGTGAGCATATGGCAGCAGACTCTGTATGGCCAGGAAAACAATATCTATGTTATGCACCTATTTTAATGTTAATTCAAGGAGCTTTTCTCTGATATTCCATAAAAACATGAGTTCCTAGTTACTGAATAGTATAATTCTTCTTCAAAGCTTCAGTGAATCTCCTTCATCCTGTCTGTGAACTGAAAAGTCGTTCTCAGCGTGCAGAATAATTTCTTTTCTTTTAGAGAAACTGACTACACGATGAGCATGGTTCCTGCATGTGATTCTACAATGCTGAGTGAAGTGTAGGAATCTTTGTCCCTTTCCAAAGGCAAGCTTGTCCCAGGAAAAACTGGCCAAGTTGTGTGTATAAGCTGAGACGAATGCCTTTGTGTTTGCAAAATGCCATTCAATCGAACCAAAGATCAGGGATAGCTCTGTTGTGCATTCTTGGTAATATCATATGAAGTCGAGGTAGGTGGAATAACAACATCAGAAAAAGCAGAGCTTACCCCAGAACTTTTATTAAACATATTTTGACTATGAACAACTTATTCTTGCTACTGAATAGGTTTTCCATCATCATTTTATAGTATGGCTTAGGCTGACTGGATATTAAAGGTCAGCTAGTTCCAACCTCTCTGTCTCCAGACAAGGTTGCTCAAAGATCCATCCAACGTTAGGGACAAATTCTTTCCATGAGAGTGGTGAGGCACTGACACAGGCTGCTCAGAGAAGCTGTGGAAGCCCCGCTCCTGGAGGTGTGCAAGATAAGGCTGGGTGGGGCCCTGGACAGCCTAATGCAATGGGAGGTGTTCCCATCTATGGCAGGGAATTTGGAACCAGGTGATCTTTAAGGTCAATTCCAGCTCAAATTATTCTATGATTTTATGAATACTAACTAGCTTTCTCGGGCCTCTCTTCCCTCCAGACCTTTATTCCACAATATTCCAAGCAGATATCTGAAGAGGTCAAAGCAAGGAAGCACAGTGGAAAATACTAGGAGTGAAGAAAATGCAGGTCTCCAGGGTGAAACTTGGAGCATGGAAAGTAGAGGGATATCTACAACCACCTGTGTGCAGCCTTGAGCTGTCCCAGGCAATGAGGTTTAACAAACTCTTAAACAGCGCACTTCTTCCTTTCTCAAAAAAAAAAAGTTACAGGGGTTACACCATTTTTACTATTCAGTTCTTCTACCCACTCACTGTAAATTAATATTAAATATTTAATATTATTTTTCTGAAAAATTATACACAAAAATCACACAGCATGGAGATCACTACAATAAAGCTAAAAACAATTGTTTAGAAATCCAATGAGCTCTTTTTGCAGCTACATCATGCAAGTGTTCATGAGCCTACAGATGACAAACACACAACTGGGTTTCTCTGCTTTCATCAGTTAATGCTTTAAATTATTGCTCATAGTCCCAAAGTGCATTACTTTGAACTTTGTACTGTGATGTTCCATCACATTTATAACATTCCTGATCTCAAGGTCATCTATTTCCATATAATATGGTAATTCATGTTTTATTGATATGTTCCAAATTTATGCTATCAGAAAAATTCATTAATTCACCCCTACTTCTGATACTGAAGTCATTAATGAAAATATTAAATCAGATTATACCCTAATCCAATAATTCACTAGATACTTTCTAACAGTTCTACTTTCAGTTCACTTCTGACAGCTTCCTCTGCGCCACTTCCACTGTTGCATTATAATTCTTACACATCAATCTGCACTTTACTTGATTAACTTAGTGCAAATTTAACTAATATTTTCCCATTTGGCTCAACACCACGTTTCATGGCAACCCAGGATGTTGCTTACGTGTACTTTTCTTTCCAAGCTTTTCCCTGCATTAGAAATTTGGAGAACTGAGCCAGCTACAAGTACTGTGTGGTTCCACAGACGTGTTGGAGCTGTGCTACCAGGAAGATACTGCAGCTTATGTGGCAATACACTGAGAAGGCCTAAACTTCACTGCTTTCCATGGCATCATCTTTGCTACTCCACAGGCTTAAGTATCAACTAGTTTTGTAATTTAGCCTTTTCAGAATCCTATACTGTGAGGTTGAAAGGGAAGTATTGTCCTCTTCCCTTCTGGAGCACCTCTCCTGTGAAAAGAGGCTGATAGAGCTGGGACAGCTCAGCCTGGAGAAGAGGCTCAGAACGGATCTTATCAATGCAAAGGGAAAGAGCAAGGCTCTTTTAAATTGCACCCAGTGCCAGGGCAAGAGGCAATGGGCATAAACTGAAATACAACAGACTCTGTCTAAATACCAGAAAGCACTTCTGTGGGTTCTGGAGTACTGGCATAGAGAAGCTGTGGAGATTCCTCCTTGGAGATCTGCAAGATACCTGACATGGTTCTGGGTGGCCCTGCTTGAGCAGGCTTCCAGTAGTCCTTTCCAACCTTAACCATTCTGTGATTCCTCCCTGAAGGAATGGCAACATACATCATTGCAAGAAGGTACATCTGAATACTTTCTCCCTAATTTAAATTTATCCAGAGTTCAGTGGAACAAATTTTCTTTCCACATATATACATGTATGCCTTTTTAAACAGTCTTGCTTACTATGCATAATAACTGTCTCTGAATCATCACCCTTTGACATTTATGGCTCCTAGCAAACACAATAAAGGAAGGGAGGCCCACTTGCTACGTTGCTCTCAGTTCCTCCAACAACTACTCTTTTACTGCAGCCTCCTAAAGAAGTTGAGAATCCTATTCTAATCAATTTCAGGAGTGCAGGAGCTATGTAAGAAGCTTAAGTCACATTAAAAGTGTTTGTAAACCTCATTTTATAGTGATGTCAGAGTTAAGATTTGCACTTCATGTTGTTTTCCCGAGGTACAACACAAACCCTGTGAGATTCTCCTACTAAATCCAATGACCAGATACCTTACACCTGGCAATAAAAGACATATCTGTGCATGAGTCATAAACACAACAGTTGCATTTCTTGGCCTGTTACCAGCGGTGTTTGCATTCATTTGGCTTTTCTTAAAAAAAACCTATACTGCAATAGTGTTTGGGATGCTAAAGGGGAAAAAATATAACAGTTTTGATATATACAAGTGCATGAGAATGAACGCTTTTGTATACTGCAAATTCAGTGAACTACATTTGACTGCTGATTTGCATTTGTCAAAACATTCAGGATTTACGGAGTTTTCTTCTATGCTCCCTATCATACTCCCATCTATGAATCAGATTTATTGTTATTCTTTATTGCAGCTAATGCTCTTTAATGTCAGAGTATAGCATGAAAAAAAAAAAACCCCTTTAAAAAGCATGAGAGAAATATTAGTTTTTTTTGTTCCAGGTATACTATCACCTCCCTCTGGAATCATTTACCTTTGAAACTCTGGAGTTCAGAGCTAATCATGTTATGTGAGCCACTGAGGACACAACAGACACACTGCCAGAAAACATTAAATATCTTCCTATTCCAGATCTCCATATTCCCCTTTTATCCTCCTCACCAGCATGGCTCGAAGTAACACAAAGTCCTTGAAAACATCTTAGCTACGCTTATGCCCCTGCAAAACGTGATCCACATTTCTATGGGATGGCCTACCAAGTGAGTTCAGAGAGTCTGGAAAATTTCTGATGTTTCTTCTTCCTCTTTTTATCCTACGGATGTAAAGGAAGATGACAAACTGTATACAAGGATTTCTTCAGGAAGAAATGTAAAGAGCTCCCCAGCTTCTTGGCATGGTGATATACTTAATGAGAAGCTGCAGTAGATACCACAGCATAGTACAGTTTTGACTTCAATAAGACTTCTGACCTTATCTCCTATAACATCCTAATAAGCAGCCTAAGAAACAATCTAAACAAAACTTGAGAACAAAGACCAGGAAAAAAAAAAATCAATAAGGTCTATACATCCAGAAAGTGTACACTGTCAAAGAGCAATCCCATTCTCTACGCAAGAAGGGCAGGAAGGAAAAATCCTACACTACTTCTTTGTCCAGGAAACTCACTCAGCTAACACTGCAGGATTTATCCCTGTGTTTCATTACAACCAAAATATTAAGTGAATGAAGGCTATGATGTTGGATTTGAGTGCTGACACTTCTGCAGGAAGTTTTCATCACTGATTTCAGATACCTGTGCTAATATTGCCAGGCCTGAATTTTTGAAAGCATGAGATTTTAGTCATCCTCATTACATTCAACAAAAATCATTTCCAAACATCTCCGAAACTTCAGTGCCAAGTTGATCACTTCTGATTAGCATAAAGTACTTTAAATGTGCATGCTTGCCTGTGAGCACCTTCTCACTCTCAGCACATCTACGCTGATGCTCTAAGCTTGTGAGCTTGATAAATAAAAGGCAATTGCTGGAAGACCATGGGAACATTTCCCCGCATCTGCACTCTTTAATTAAATAAACTGTGATCGCTACTCAATATTTTTTAAGAAGGAAGCAATAGATCTTACTTGAGACTGAAAATTATTTTGTTCTGGGCACAGGTCTTGAACTTATCATCTATTTTAGAAGCTTGTACTTTTTGACTGTGGCATACTTCATTTTGATGTGTCCATCATTTTTCAGCTGGATGTATGCTGTTACCCAAAAACCATTACTTGTGCCACAAATGGCATAGTGATCTATTATTTACTTCCAGCATGGTAATAATCAGACACATGAATCTTTGTTGGTTTCGTTCCCAGTTTTCACTTTCCAACAGAGGAAAATGAATACCGTTAACATTTTAATGATATGTAATGGCAACTGATGCTTAATGAATAGAATAGTTTTGCAACATGCTACTGTATCGGGAAACGTACTAAAGTGCTGTCCAATACTTGTCAGATACCTAAGAAAACATCAGAAAAGCATGATTTTGCATTATTTTTATTAGACAGGTCTGGATAGCAATTTAATGACCTGTATGCAAGAAAACAAAACAAAACATTCAACTGCTCCTATTAAAAAGTCTTGCTACGTACTGTAACCCAAACAAACAACTTCCTTTCAGTGGCTGCTTAAGTCACAAAAGAAATCCCTACTAAGATGAAATGAAGGGCCTTTTTCCTCTCAAAGCACTCATTGTCCGAGCAGAGTATTGGGATTCTTCACTCATACATCTATGACAAAGTTATTCCACACTTGTAAAAGTAGTAACAGCCTCTCCTCTTTACTCCTTCCACACGAGTACAGAACATGGTGTATTGAGACAGAAGACATTCCCTTCAGAAAAAACAATGCTGCAGTTCAAGACACAATGAATCCAAACTTGGTCTTTATCAGAAATAATCCTCCATCCTACGTTTTGCAACTGTTCAAAGCCATAGCAAAAAGATGGCTGAAAATGAATTTCAAATAAGAATTAGAAAATAGTTTTAATCTCAACAAATGCAAAAAGCAAGGAGATATATGTAAGTTTCCATAATCAGACTGAATATCTGACTACTTGCTCTCTCCCACCAGTAGCTTCTGTCACCAACCAGAAAATCATTAAGCAACCATAGATTTATTCAAATTCATATTTTGAACAACATCTAAGCACATTTCTGAAATGCATCACCAAGAGAGGCCATCTGTGCATTTTCAACTGTACCATTTATATTTCATAAATCCAAGCAGCTGTTTTACTGTGATTTTTCTGAATCTTTAAAAGCAGCTTTCAAGACCCAAACCATTGGGGCTACAGAACATAAACCACAACATGTCTGTGTTTGCCTGGAAGGGAGATGATGAGAAAAACCTCACAAGATGCACAGAGAAATTTTTAATGCAGACTTACATCTTCACAATCTCAATTAGAACGAGAAGTAATTGCTGTGGTTATTTTGAGCCCTATCTTATTTGCTCAAAGTCTCCCCTTCCATTAGAAAGTGTCGGATACTAAAGGTAGGAATAAAAACCTCAACTTCTGATAGGGAAAGCAATCAGACAATATACAAAAATAATTATCATGTCTAATTCCCTCAGAGTGCAAAGCTTAGGTTAATATTGAGCCTGTATAATATGAGTAAGTAAGTGGGAGAAATAGCATTTCATCTACCGTGTACTGCATTTCTAAGGAAGGATGAGCTGCATTTACTGGAGAGCAGCTAATATTTATGTTGAAGAACAGCAAGTCACTGTTCTTTATCTAAGACTTTATTCACTGTTGCTGCCTGAACCAATATAAGCCATTTTGATTAAAACACTAATGTATATCTCAGTACATATGGTGATGCAGCCAGAAAGCATAACACACACAATATTTAAATGCTATATTCTATGATTAGTTGCATTTCATCTGAATAAGATATAACTCTTCATTATAGGAAAGAAACTCTAATACCTATGTTGATGTTGATTCACAAGTCACCACAGGGATGGAGTTTTAAGAGATTAGATGCAGGTAGAAAGATTAGGAGGAATAAAGAGAAATTCTATCTTCCAGTAGAATATAATTTAAGAAAAATCACAGAATAATTCAGGCTGGAAGGGACCAGGGCAGATCTCTCACCTAAACTCTTCCTCAGAGTATGTTTAAAACTAAAGTCTGACCCTGTTGCTCATGGCTTGAAAGCCTCCAGAACACCCTTGAGCTCTGTTGGGTAGCCTCTGCATTTGACCATAGAGGGAGTTCTCCTCTCCTGGCTACCCCAGTGGCGTCCCTTGAACTTCTTCCAGTTCACCAACCAGGATGTGTTAAACTTGATATGATCTAATGAGCACAAAGATGAAAGGAATAACTACTTAATCTACTGCCTATGACCTTCTTAATACATCCCAGTATGCTGTACCAAACCAGCTGGCTTTCTCTACAGCCCCATGGGCCCACATTCAACTTAACGTATACCAGGACACCCAAGTGCCCTTCAGAAGTGCAGCTTCCCAGCGCCAGGTTTGTTCTAGATGTAGGACACAGCGCAGGATGAAAAATGTGATGAGGGTGCAAATCTGCTCCTACTCCAGGTCACAGATATGAAACAGGGTAAGTCCTAGATCAGTGAGACACTCCCTCTTGCTGCCATCTTCATAGTGGGACACTAGCCATCAGTCATTGGTATTTGACCCTCCTGAGTCAGCCTCACTCACCCCTCCCCAGCTTTCATCACCTCACGGTAGATACAAGGATAATGTCAGAAACCTTGCAAAAGTCAAGGTAGAGGGCATCCACTGATCTTTCATTATCCACAGCTCTAGTCAAGCATGACCTGCCCTCTGTAAATCTATGGTGGTCGCTTTCAAAAACTCTCTGCTTTACAGGTTCAAAAATGGGTTCTGAGAGGATTTGCTTCTAGAAACAAAATGAGTCTGATTGACTTGCAGTTTCTCTAATTGTCCTTCTTGCCACTTCTGAATACAACTGAGACAGCTATCTTCCACAGGATCTTACTAACCAGTTTCCTGAATAAACCAAAGACTGCTGCCTCAGCTCCAGGGTCTGCACTTTGCTACTTTCCTCACACCAGTCACCAGCCTGGCCCATGAATTGTCACAACCCACACCAGTTCTTGTGAGTAGAACATCTAAGAGAACATCACATCTAAACTTTTCTCATGTCTACATGAAGAAACTACTACTGACAAGTTCCAGAACCCTCCTGCACTGTTTGCATCCCAGCTTGCTGTCTTGCTAAGACAGAGGTCACATAAGGACCAGGGCCTTTTATCTGCAGACTGCCCGAACTGCACATAGCCACACCAAACTTTGCCTCCTCATTTAATTACAAGCTCTTATCACCAACATTCATGCAGTTTAGAGCCCTCCTTGCTATTCTGTCAAGGCTCCTGGCAAAGATGATGTTATCCACATTCTCAACTGATGACTTTGCAGAACATATCCACTTGTCTCCAGTCTTTTCCTTCTTGTATTGGATCAAGAAAGCCTAATCAGGTCCTTTATCTTTGTCCCTAAAGCAGCCATCACTTACTCTGTGCCACCTGTAGAAGCATCACTTCTGCCCACAAAGATGAGCAACAGGACCTAACAGCCCAGGAACCATAGCAGAAAGTGAAGGGGTATTTTCAGCTTTCATCTTCCAATGAAACTGAACCCACTCTGCAACAGAGCAATACACACAGGGTGGCACGTGGGTCTGCTCTAGTCCAAGGAAAAAAAATGCACTGAGGAAGAAACTGACCCTGGCTCTTCTTCAACTTGGGCCTGATCCCAGCTGTGTTTGGCTGTGCTAGTTGTAGTCTGAGGTTGTCTTTCCCAAAGACCAAAGCAGAGAGAGTACTGCTGGAAGTTGGCCATTTCACCAGAAATCCCCAGGGAAGGGCTCAGTGTGGGGTGCTCTCCATCTCATTTCAGTAGGGTTAAGTACTGCCCTTGAAGCAAAGTAAAGCTTGGTTAAGATTTTTAGGAGTACTTTGTCATTTAGGTAGCCTCATACAATGTTTAAAACAAGAGTAGTACCTAGAGGCTGCACAATAATATTTAAACAATCAGGTTTATCTACTTGTTTTAATTAAATGCTATTTTTTTTTTTTCCCCTAGAGGAAGAAAATTTTAACATTCAACAATTTAATTTGAAGTAAATGGGCCTCTAAAAAAATATCACTACTTCTGATTTAATTTCCCTGCATAGAAGATTCCTACTCATGAACTGTTAATATGACTTAGCCCAATCAGATATGTTTCATTTCTATCCTACTTGAAGTCTTTAGGCTTTTCCATCTGTCAGAAATGTTTGGGCTGCTGACTGATAAAGTCTTGTTGCTACAGTGATTAGTTCCATTACCTAGGTGACAGCGCTGGCATGATGTCACAGCTAAAATGATCTAACTCTTGAAATGTTTTTAGTGTCTGTTGTAGATGGACTGCACTAAAAACACCATTTATCAATGACCAAAAATACCTATTGCTTTTTGAAGGGAAGGAAGGTGTAACTTGACCACTCTGTCACACTACTTGGAAAAGCACAGGTAAAAAGCAAAACACACAAGTGGCCCATCTGCATTCAACAGCACTGCATCAGAAAGGCAGGCACAAACACACATGAACAAGAATGTATATATATGTATTTTAAACTAGAGCTTTCTTGTTTTGGCAACAGCAGGGTGAACTTTGCTACTCTGCTCCTGATGCATCATTCTTACCTATTACAGTTGAGTAGCACAAAGAAGTGTTCAATGGATGTATGTATTCCCATTTTTCCCCATATTACCATCATACAGTCACCCTTTAAAGCCCCAGTAACATTTTAAAATCCCAGTCAGAGATGTTTCATTGCACCAGTAACTGTACAAGCAAGCAATGCCTGATAGATCTCCAAGAGTTAAGCATCACTGGAGAGTTCAGGCAATAATGCCATTTTCCATTTGCTGCCATTTGCTGTCAAGGAAAAGATTTTATTAAAGCTTTTGTCTTCTATCACACCAATTCATAGAGCCCAAAGTGGAGTGGAAGCCCACAGGTAGCCAAATCAGCAGAGATTAAATGGACGATCATGGCATCATTTGTCACGTTTGGGTCTTTTTTGCCTCCCCTGCCTTTGCCTTCTATGGCACTCTGAAGTGAGCTAGTAGTAGTTGAGTAGTCAGCAGCTGGACCACAACTAGATTTGACTGGAAACCTGTATATGACACAGAAGGATTTTTATTTTACAGTTCACTCAAATTCAACTCCACACTTTGGAAACCAGCCAGAGAACCAGTAGTTATAGGAATACCCATAGCTGCATTAATGCAGATGAAGGACTTCATTAATCTTTAAATGTTCAGATCAATTAACAGAGATGTTGTTTTCACTGACGCATATGCTAGGTCTCATCTTCCCCTGCTAGGTTAGTGTTTAGGTGACTAAATACAACTGAGTGAATTTGATTCAAATAACAAATTAGAAGTATTCTCTTCCCTTTTTCTCATGAAGAATTACTCCCTAAACCAATAAATTATTAGTTTATTCATTACTCAGAATTATAAGGCTATGCCTACAACAAGTAGCCCTTAATCCATAAATTATTGGCAAACAATTAATTATGCACGCTCACAGCTTGCTGTCTTGTTTAGTCGTATAAATCATATGGCAACCTGAACAGGTGAATGATAGTTCCTAAGCTTTGCAATTTGTTGCTTTTCTGCCACATATTTTCTTCTATTGAACTTTTGTCAGGAACACTAAGTCCTGCTTGCTTACAAGCAGACTTTCTTCATTCATCTTTTCTCTCCAAATATTCACTGACCCATATGTTGCTCTGAAAGTAAAGCCTCCTATGTATTTCTACGTAATTCTCCGCAGACACAAGGAGCACAATAACACTATTTGATAGAGCAAGTTTTCAGCTACAAAACACTATTTTTCAACACAATCACCACCATTAGATGCACATTTTCACCAGCAACAAACAAGAACCTGAAAGATGCACTCATGAAAATCTGCACCAATGGAAGTGACCCACTGTATCACAGCTGCTATGATTACACTGCTGCTAGGAAAATGTTGCCTATGCAGCTTGTCTTTCATAGGCCCAAAGAGATAAAGTCAAAAGGAGCCAAATCTGGACAACATGGACAGCCCAGTCAAGATCCACAATGTGCTCCAAAGTCTTCAAACTCATGCGTGTCCTGGTGCTACTGTGCTGCAAGAGAAAAGTTGCTTTCTCCTTTGATCCAGCTCTGGAAGTTTGAGCTCTCAGCTTAGTTAATGACACACAGCAACAGAATGAACTGAATATTGGTAGGAAGCTTCAACCTCTACTGGCATACCAGGAACATACAACTCCGATGCCACAGGTTAACATAATGAAATAGGAAACATTGCTTTCAGAACAGCCCTTTTGCAAGTCAAACTTACAACATAATTCCAAGCCTGCCTAGTTCAGAATATAGTTTGCTAAGTAGGGAAGGCCCATGAACTACTTCATGCTTTCACCCTAACCAGCTACCATAGCAAAGCTGATAAAACAAAACAAGAAAATCTACATGCAAATGCACTTCCAATGTGATCTAAGGTCACATCAGCAACATCTCTCTCACAGAGATTAGCATTTCATATTGTTCTTCTGCTGGGACACTCAAGTAAATTAACACTAGTGACATGCCCTTTACCTACTGCTCTGTGGACTTTCATTAGTGCAATAGCAGATCATTGTTCTCTACCAGAAGCCACAGCAAGCCTGTCATTTGCTAACCTGCCCATGCGTTATTTTTCGTGTTTGATCTGACATTGAAACTCTGCTCTCAGAATATCAATTACCCCATTTTCAAAGTGCGTGTGCTCACAGACAACAAATGCAGGTGTCAGTGCCAGATGCCTATTCTGCTACAAAATGCAGGTGGGCAATTCTGTTGCATATTCTGAGAACTGTAAGAAGTTGCATACAATGCTCAGCTTCTGCATTTATTGAAAACTGTCATTTGACTAACTGGCTGTCTATAAACTACTGAGAAGTGGAACAAGGATCTCTACCTGTGACTGAGAAACAGGGACTACTGAAGATCATTTGGTGTTTCTGAGCAGTTGTGGCTGAAGCTATGGCTAAGTGCATATATCACAATCACAGAAAGTTATTTAACCTAGCCGTTCACTTGAAAATTCTTTTATCCATCCTGTCTGAGATACTATTTCTTACGTTTTGGGGACAACGTTTGCATAGAGAGTAGCAGATTTCTTACTTTTGATTTCTCAGAGCCCATGCATTACAACTTACACTTCATTCTGTGGAAAATCTGTTTTTAATTCATGACAGCCTTCACCAGACCGCATACTCTCACAGTGGCAAATACTCAAGAGAGTTTTACATGGTAGAGAAGGACTCTTAATTACTTGGACACATCTTTCTTCAACTCCGAGGCCTAAGAACTTCACCGTGGCATGGTACACAGCTCCAACCTCAAGGCAGATGTGTACACTGAGAGTCAGGACATTTCAAAAGGAAAAAACAAAATGCTCAAACTTCACCTAAGGGTCACTTAAATAAGACTTGGCTACCCAAAGTGGAACCAACAGCAAAAGTTGCAGCAATTTGGTTTATTAACTAGAAGTTACAATACCCAGTTTAAACTACAGAAAAACATTTGGGCAGGCAGGGAATAAATCACAAGCAAGAATGGGTCAGAACATCAGCTCTGAGGAATATTAAAAAAAAGCAATCTTAAGTGGTCAGAAAAACTCCATGCCAAATATCAGATGGTCTCTTACAGCTCTGACCACTATTGCGTGTATTTGAACCTACATCTGCTACATACATAAGTTCTAGTTAAGAGAGAAAAACATTTTGAAGGTTGTGAACTGTATAGGATGACATACCAAATCAAAACTCTGCTGTCTTTGCACCTTGTCATGGCAAGCTCGTTAAAAGCAACTTACGGTTCTGTCTAGTTCCTATCATAGGTAAAACACTGAAATCACAGATTCTGCACAGAAACTGACATCAGCTCACCCAAAGGAGTAACATTCAGGACAGAACAGCTTGTACCTGTGACACTTATGCTGCAGAAATGAGTATAGTCAGTTTTGTACACAACTACTGATATTTAATAGCAAAAAAAATATTGTCCAGACAAAAATTCGTCCTGACCATGCCAAAACTGGCATGTAGATGTTGCTTTGTGCTGCAGTAAAAGTGACTTTCAACACAAAGATTTTTCAAATGTTACCAGTTTACTTTGTGTAATATTCAGGTTAGGAAATAGTTTTAGCTTCACCTCAGAGACAGCCTAATTCAAACTGTGCAGATACCATATTAGCTTAGGTGCAAACATACCAAAAACCACTGGCTACAGTACAGGGTTTAACTTATGCTTAATATTGGAAAGAGACTGGGGGGAATGCACATATCTAGATTTCTCAAATGGTAATAGATATCCAGTTAACTCATTTTTTTTTCTTCCTTTAAAGATAAAGTCTCAAAAACTGACATAATGCAAACATTATGTCACCTAGTATCATCCAAGAGAAAATGTTACATGTGCGCAACACCAACAGAAATACCTTTAAACCCACACTTCATGTTGCCCTTGGTAACCAAGGCAGCATTGCTATCCTGCTGTAAATTTCTTTTTTAAGACTTCTTTAAAAACTAGAGCTTTGGCTATTTAATGCCTACTTACATATGCACAAATTACACTTAAACCGCTTTCATGCAAATAGCACTTGCATTTTCAACTACAGACATTTTATTTCTTGGTTTACGGGAAAATAAAGGCTCCTTTAGTTAGCACTCATACAGGTCACTTTATTACTGGTACCTGAAACACATGGATGTCTCGTTTAGGGTGCAAACTGTCATGAACTGGAGGGGAAGGAGAGACAGAATACTTAGAATCAGTAGGCAATGGGGGAAATTCCTTTCTCTTCCCAGTGCTACAGCCCAGAGAGCAGAGCATTGATAGTAGAGGGACCGTTTTTACAGTAAGATCAGAGGGCTTGTTGTTTCCTTAACCAAGTAGACACGAAAATGTCTGGTTAGCTTTTCCTCTGCTTCTTTATCGTCATTTTCAATTGTAATTCTACTGTATAGCATGAGCTCTTATATATTTGCTTGTGCTTTCCCACTGCCACAACAACTATAAAAATTAAAGAAAAAACTGCTTTTCTTTTATAGCTATAAACTTTCACAAGTCTCAACTATTCCTACTATTAAGATGTGCGTTGGCTTCTACGTACTTCACCAAACACTATCTGTATACATCCAAGGACAAAAATGTCCCTTTTGCTACTAATAAGTGGCCTTGTACAGCTCTTGAGTTGCTGAGGGAGTTTGGCTACACAAGAGACTAGTTCTCTTGCTCAAGAACATCCTATTGTGACAGCTGTGCTATTCCTTTCTTTTTAAAAGATAGATGCAAGTAAGAGGCAATAGAAAGATTACTGACGACTCACATAAACAACCTAATAGTGTTTAATAGATTAACACATGCTTTTAGAAGAGAGCACTGCTGTATAGTACTCACTAGTATTCTCACTCTGATTCTCTCGCCTATGGCACATGCAAGACATTGTAATAATACACAATAATGTAAGATCTAACCTCAGCAACACATGCATCTTTTTTCCAGAAGTTTTCTGAATACAGCCTGCACCGCTCATGTCAGCATCTTTTCATGGCACAGACAGCCTAAAAGACTGAATGCCACTGAGTTTTATTTTGCTTCTGTTGTGCTTCCATAAAACATTACCCAATAGGAATAACAGCAATCAGAGCAACTGAAAGTCACAGTCATTCTGGGGAAGTTCTTCAAGTTCTGGGTATAATAGTGTGCTTCCTGCATATGCACAACACATGCACAGAAAGGCATCTTCTTGGCCTTTCACTGCTGCACTAATGCCTTGGGGATAAGAAGATTACTATGCTGGCATTAACGGATGGAAAAATGGGAAATCTGACCAAAATTTGGTTCTGATTTTAACATTCTGAAGTTTGAGTTTAGTTTTACATTTACAGAGGTGCTGGTGCTCTGGTTAGCTGGAAGGCTTCATCTAATAAAAAAAGCTTAAAAACTATGAAGGAAACTAAGATCTGGAATAGGATGCTGACAGCTGCAGTACAAACAATGTGCAGAAAAAAAAGTAGATTGAAACTGCAATTCTAGAGTTTTAATGGCATATTTATTGTCACCTTGAAGAGAGGAGAATTAGTGGGCATGGCCTGAGAAATGCTGAAAGTAAAAATCAGAGTTTTACTTGCATTCCAAAATAACCAGTCCAAATATTTTAATTCCCTTCCTTCACACAGTAAAAACACTTTTAACTGACATATTTTTGAGCACTCAGTTCCCTCTCTCCAGTCTATCTGGGATGCTTATTTATAACTAAGGCATGAGAGAATAAAAAATAAAGTACAAGCAGAAGAGAAGTCTGAGTAGGCTTTGGTGGAGTAACTGAGTCTTATTCAAGAAACTCAAGCATCAGATCATTTGAAAACTTATCAGCATTCAAAATATGTTAATTACTGTTCTTGCACAGTGTTTTTTGCTTCCCCAGAAAGACCATCTTTAAACTGTCCGATTGATCTTTAAATAGGTATAGAGCCAAAGCTTCCACTAATGCAATTTCACAGCTGTTTTCAAAACTATTGAACTGCAGACCCTACATATTAGATAACTGATGTGTGAACCTCACATTTTCGTAATCTCTCTTCAGAGAAAACATATTAGTAGGTAAATTTAGTTAAACTGTACAATTAGAATATGAAAAAGCAACTTGTTTCACAAAGTATGGAATACTTCATATGCAACATTAGCAACTCAACTTCAGCATTAGATCCCCACATACTTCATGCTGTACGTGTTGGAAATAACCTGTATGCTTCAATCAAAAACTCCTCAAGCTGCGTTGTGTGCAATTCTCATCACATAGTGTATTGTGATAACCTGATATATACAAATTATCAAATTGTATGTATCAAAGAGCAAACTGTAGATCTGAAGTTATTGGTGCTTCAATGTGTAGTTCTCAGGTATTACTGTTATATGTATTTAAACTAAATCAACCATGATTTTTGAATATCCTCAGACTCTTTATTTCTCCAACACTTTTAATGTGGCATTACATTGTTACTCTGAACAAAAATCATGAATATACAAACTCCTGAAATCCACTCAATTTGCATTTTCAGCTACATAAAGGGTTTTTCCTCGTCATTTATTTTTATTTCAGTTAGTCCATAAAGTTCAGCATGCTTAATATTAAAGACGAAAACATAAAATAGCTGGTTCACCACACTTCCCAGTGGTACGGTGGCAACTGTGGAGAAATCTTTACATCAGCATTCTTTGGCATGCTAACTAATCTTAAATCCTCATTCATTAAAAGGAGATTTGTGAATTATATGCTGTAAAATTGACACGCGACAAAATAATTAAAATATGAGGTTTGAAAATAATGAAATTAAAAGCAAAATTGGGAATATGGTGTCTGAGCTAATTGCAACACATAGAACATACGGATTAGTCAGTAACATGAATTGCTTTAGTGCATCTTGTTATCTAAACATCAGGCATTGTCCAGCCCCAGGTAAATATTAGAGGATTTACAAATAAGTTATTCATACACTAAGAAAAAAAGTATTCTAAGAAAATCATGATTCTAGACATTGTCAATGTTGACAAAACAGCATTCAGCTGGCCGTCAGTATACTGTAATTCTTTGATTTCACACTAATTGGGTAAAGGGATTTTGTATTTGGCAACTCAGACATCAGCAATGATGCACCAAAAACTCTTAGCTGAATATTGCCTTGGACACACTGTGCTTCCCAAAGTAGTTCTCAGCTTCCCTAAGCTGACCAAATACATGAAGGAGAAAACAGTAAAACCAAAATGAAACAGCCCATTCACCCAATTAACTTCCTTCGACAAATTTTCTTCTCCTCCTTCATCTCTCCATCACTCACCACCCTCTCACCCATCACCTCCAAAACCCAGTGGTTATGACCATCACTCCTTTCATACAAGATACGGGGTTTCTCATACTGATATGCTCTTATGCTCAACACCAGAAAGTTCCATTAACTCCCTTGCTTATGTCAGTGTCAGCAATGAAGGTATCAAATGAGGTCAGCCCTGGGATCAGTCCCTGTACAAGTTGAATTTTAGCTGTCCCCTGGACTTGATGCCCTTGATAATTCTGCCTCACTGCCATATCAACCTCTATCTCTTTAATTCTCTACTCATGCAGTTTAACCAGTCAACTGACACACAGCATCTGACTCTCAGAATTTAAACATACCTGATTTGTAGGAAATCTACCAATATTGTAAAGTGATAGCTTAGACTGCTCTACTCACATCTTCTGTCCAGCTGTAAATTAAATCTCCCGGGCACAGCTCTGCAGTTTAACTACAGTTAGTGTCCTCTAAATCAGATAGATTCTTCCTCCCACAGAAAACCTTTTCAAGTTGTGTAACCATGCCTACCTTGCTAGTGAGAGAGAAAGCCTGCTACGTAGTTTGCTCAGTGATCTGGTTAAACACATGCCTGTTGTGCTTCAATATGCAGTTCACTGGGCTACTGCATGACCGAGGTAAGAAGAGGATCTCCCTTTCTTTTTGCAAGGCATTACTGTCTGCTGAGTAATATGAGAACAATACTTCATGTAAGCAACCTCCTAGCTAACGTGCTGATTAGTGCAGATGTTTTGACATATCTTTGTGCTGCATTTCTTCCTTTCCTTCTCATGCTCCAATACAGCACCAGCAGCATCACTTGCTATCTTTTCCCCTGAACAACACTTCTTTCTAGAATCACAAACTTATCAGAAGCCTTTGACATCTTCTAGCAAAGAAAGATGGTTGGATGCCTCCTTTTTTTAAACATTGTAAAAAGCACCAGAAAAAGAACAGTTAGTCATGGAGGTAAAGCACAAGGGAGAATAAGGAGAAATGAAATGTAAACACTTTGCTCAAGTGGAGGCACACACAGGAAAAGTGCTCCCACTGAGAAATTCCAAAGGAGGCTCTGATCCTGAAATTCAATGGCCTCAGTTGAAATGATGTCATCTCTACATGAGCAGATACCCACTGTTCTTGCCTCAAAATGAGCTTTAAGTATCTGAACGAGGAGCATCCACCCTTTTGTTATAATTCTTATCATTATATTCACTGCCAAAACTTCTGAACTAACCAGGGAACACAGCTACACTTGTTCTGAAAGCATTTGCACTGCACAACCACTAACATAACACAAAGTATTTGGCATTTAGGGAAGTGAATGCTGTAGTTCTAAGCAACAGCTTGTTCAGCACAATTATTAGCTAAAAGACAAAGTCATGAACCATCAGTACCAAGATACAAGGCTTGAAAGGGACATCAACTAACTGTAATATTGATATTTCAAAAGGTGTAGCTTTAAACAAAAAGCCAACAATTTTTTTCCTTAGAGACACTAGGAAATACTGTGTTCATGTAATTATACAGTATGTACAGCAAGGCAGATTTACGCTCACAGCACCTCTTTAAGGGACAGATTCCCTCAGCATGCTTGCATGACTTCACTGCTGCCATAAACATATTAATGGCAAGGGGCCATTCCTACACTCTCTCCTTGTCCGTGGCCAACATATCTGTCCTGAAAAACAGGCTGCTCTGTGCCAACAAAACTTTGAAGGTATTCTTTAAGCAATCATGCATGATTGAGCCTTTGTCTCCAATCTGATCTGGATTTCACAAAAGGAGCAGGGGTTACTGGTGAACTGGACATAGGCAACAATATAAGCAGCTTGATTTTCAGATACGATAAAAAAAAACAAACAAACACCACACAGAGTTACTGCATGAAAAAAAAAAACAAACACAAAAACAGAAGCAGCTAGGAAAAGTTCTAAGTACCCAAATATAACTTCTTTTTCTTGATTGCCTGCCAAAAAAAGCAGTATTTGCAGTATTACTGATCCAGCTGTATTCTAAGGCATCTTTTTCCTATCTTTCAGGCAACTGATTCAATTCTGCAGTTCTAGTTCGACAGCATACACTGGTTCCTGAAAAGCCATGTCTATATCAGATGATTCATTTTCTGCAGATAAGGCACAATAAGAGCACCCACCAACAAACCACACACACTCTGGCGAGTGTAATGCCTACATTTAAGAGTTTTGCACTATGAAAAGCTATTGGTTTTCAACACAGGTGCAGACTCAGTTTCTCCACAGAGAATTCATAGAAGAAGACTGTTCATTTTAGGTTTGCTTGGATTCAAATGCTACCAAGGAACACGTCCTCCTGTACTAATTGATGGTGTGGGACTTTGGATGGAACAAAACCGTCTTTGCAGTCTGTATTTAGAGTGTACTGAAAAAATAATTGACAGGATGCTTGGCTTGAGGTTAAGGGTAAACGCAAAACAAGTAGAAATTCTGGCATTGCCTCTCATAACTATTTTGTCACTATTTGGATTTTTACCATGACTGTAACCACCCACAAATAAAACTATTTACCAGAAGTACATCAAACAGACATTATCAGGAAAATCAGAGGGACTGCTTCAGCTGTAGACAATGTTACCTATCTAAAAGGCTCAGATTTATGAGGCAGAAACATTGCTCCGGGCAGCTTTCAAGAATAGGTACAGGAGGCGGAGATTACGGAGAGGAGGGTGTCGCATTGTGGTTAAAGGTTATAAAGCTGCATTTACACCACACTCTTCAATAGCTCCAAAATTAACTTCGATATTTCAGGAAAGGACAACTACAAAAATCATCAGTGTAGCAAAGACAAGGGGAAAACTTTTTTCCCTTCCTCCCAGTGAAACTCCTCTGAACAGAGAAAACAGACAGTTTGTACAGAAGTAACAGAAAAAAATAAGTTTCATTTGCAGAGGCTTCAGTTTCAAAGTGGGCTGTGGGAGAGGGTGAGGTGTATGAAATTGAGCGTCCTTCCCAGGCATGTACTGCCACAGTACCATTCTCACCTCCTAAAGCCTGTGAAAGGAAGTTACTGAAGACTCAAGTGTTTTTCTCCCGGCAGTGGGTGGCCTACTCCCTAAATCCAGCTGCCTTTCTGTAAGAAAAAGCTGAAACCATCTTTGTGCTCACTAGCTGCATGCTATTATGCAGATCATATCAAACAAATGTGCTTTGGTGAGTTTTCTTCGATGATGTCTCCAAGCTACACCCATCCCATCACAAACCACCACAGGCATACCCCTACATCAAGCAAACATCCCCTCACGAGGTGCTGACGTGAGAATATGCAGCAACCTTAAGCCTCCTGCTGTGTGCTGGTAGGTCCCAAACTGGAAGACTTGCACCCTTCTGCTCACTGCTAGCATTGATTTGGTTTCACAGCTTCCCCTCTTATTTCTGTACCAGGGAAAGCAGTTAACAAAAGTCCTCATCAACATTTTTAATATTGTATGTGCTCTCCCAATGCACTCTCATTTTCATGCGTTTCTCTTCAATGAAGAGTCTAAATACACAAGAGAGAATTTCTGTACTGCTACATACTTATGACGTACGTCTTGACAGGTGCTCAGTTATAACCCTTCACCTCTGGCTTTTTCAATAGCCCAGATTTGATCACGGTTTACACCCTTACTTCTCAGGAAGGTCTGATCCTTTCAGTAAAGAGAACAGCATCTCCATCAAAAAGCCAGCACACCAGCATTTACTTTTTCAGATGATTTCTTTATCATTTACTTAATAATACAACAGAGTCAGTGCACAGGCTTCCTCTGCTCCTCCTAACGTCCATCTCCCAGCACAGCAGTTCTGCAGCAATTAAGCAGAAATAGCTCATTATTTAGTGATAACTTGTTTTAGTTGTGTTAGCTTTTATGTGCTGATAATCTAAAATGGGTACGGTGTGAACAAATGCTGTGCCTCCATCTGTGACTGTACACACCTGATTTAAAGAAGGGTGCCTAAATCAGGATTTAGGGGGCTAATTGGAGATACTTTCTTTCTAAAACGGCAGTGCTAAAAAGCTGCCGTTTCACTTTAATTAGCACCAGACTTTTTAGCAATTCTACAAGTGCAATTACCCATTATTCATTCAAATATAAATCGGAATGAGCTCAGTACCTAGAGATACCAATTTAGACACAAAGGGAAAAACAAAGTGTTTTTATTTGGGCATCTAATCCTTGGGAACAGCAGCTGGTGGCCAGGTATTGCCAGAGCTTCATTTAGATACTGAAGTAGCATTTGAGCTCTTTTGAAAATTAGATATTTAGTGGAAATCTGTAAGAATTCAGTTCAGCAGGAATTATCATCTCTGTTGGGAAGGGCATTTGTTTTACTAGATAAAATAGCAATCATTCAGCTGTTTTTCTCAGCAAGAAATCCCACATTCCATGCATTTATAAGCACATGGCCAAATTGTGTGCTTTAACTTCTCCTTGTTTGCTTGGCGAAAGAAACCAGCAAGGTCTGCAATGGAGCAAAGAAAAAAAAAGCTTGCTAGTTTAAAATAAAATAAATGTTTAAAATTTTAATATTTTAAAGTAAAATACAAACTGTAGGCATTTCAAGTTAATTAGCTACCCAGAATTCAGCAACAGAAACATTTGCTTGAAGGGAATAACCTCAGATATTCTGGAAGGCTGTTAATTCAGCAGGAGCAGACATCTGAAGACTAAGGGCATCAGCTGAAAGAAAGCCCTACATAAAGCCCAGGCTATTCTGTAAAATTGTTTCTACTCTAGTGATACTATTGGAATAGTACTTTAGTTATTGCTGCTAAGGTCTTAAGCATATTGAGCAGTTTCCTCTGAGAAACTTATTCAACATCTGTGAATGGACCACTTATATATGGCATAAACAGCAAGTAAATATTGATTTATTGGCATAGCAGGTTCTCAAATAGAGCATTTCAACTGTGTATATTTAACTCTGATTTATCTACTACCCTGTGGGAGGAGTAAGGGGGCACAGTTCACGCAATTGAAGAAAAATATCATTTATTCCATGCTGCTTCTGAAAAAAAGCTTGTATTTTACAACCGCTGCAAATAATCAACGCAATTCACTGCTGTAAATTTATCATCACATGTTTTCTAGCAGCAAGCTTTAATTATCCTGAACACGAGGCTGACAATGCTCTGCTCATACCTAACACCTTTTTGTGGAGACATTGTCTACCCTATTAAATAAGAATTTCACTTCTTTAGGTCAGTACATAACCCTTAAGGAACAAAACTGCCAACGCTTAGCACTTTATGGAGTTTCATATGCTATTTACTGTTTCTTCTTAAGGCCATAAGCCTGAGAATATTACACTACCACCCACACATACAAGCATATCTTTCCTTTTAATTATGTTTATTTCCCTAGAGATTACGGATATGCCTGAAACTGTAAACTATGTGCATGCTAGAAAAAGAAAAAAAATCACAACCCAGTATCTGTGTAGTCCCAGGATCTTTTTTACATGCTTTTCATGATTTTTGAGGACAGGAAAGGGAAAAGACTTTGGCTTGGGAACATTTCTAATAGATAAGGTTTACCACCTTGCAACTTATGCAGCAGCTCTGACTCACTTGTTGCAGCCCATCTGCCAGGATTGTGGTCAAAAGAAGTAAACAGCAGAGCAGAGAATGCACTAGTAATGCAATAGGCAGAAAGTCACACTATGCTGCTGGTGACCTTGAAGCAACATCTATGCATGGAAGAACTGGAAGCCTAAAAATGACCAGCATGTTACACCGATGCATCACAAAATGCCTTTCTGGGGGATACATATTAACACACCAATGTTTCCTTAACATACTAGTAGGCAGCATGAAATCAAATGAACTCCAAGCTCTGAGGCTGGACACACAGCCTAATAAAATAATCATTTGTGCTGATATTTCCTAATGAAGGTGCCATTACGACCACTGCCTCAGCTTGCTGCTGCTTTTTTTTTTTTTTTCCTTCCCCGGTGCAATAAAACCATGGTAGAGTTGGCCTTTGTTTTACATTTATTGCGATATAAAAGATTTCTTTTCACACCCCTTTTTTTTTTTTTTTTTGGCAGTAGAACATATTTTGAATCCCCACCCATTCCTTTTTTTAAAGCTAGATCCTTTAACAAGCTAGCAATTTTAGTGAGGAGAGGAACATTAACTATTTGAATAAATACAAACCATGAAAGAAGTGAAAAACGAATTTTTCCTCATCTCAGAAGCTGCAGATAATCTCATATCTGTGGGAGGTGCTGACTGCCCAACTGTTTGACTAAACATGTTACTTAAAAGATTCCTAAAAAATTCAGAACATCCAGGTTCTCCACTACCCTAGCCATCAGAATTATTTGCATGCTGAACAACACAGCACAGCTCATATATTCTCACTCACTTCATTACAAGATACAAGGGTAACACAAAGCAGACAGAAAATCATGAACAGTTCTACAGTGCTCCTATGATGCAGGAAGAGTATGAATGGCCAAGAAAGCTGAGCTCACCATTTGTACAACTCCACCATTCTGAATTGTTACATTCACAATCACTATGTAAAACCAAGATAAACCTGTTTTTTTCCTTTTGAGATGATCCCTGAAAAATAAATATCAGCAGCTTCAGTATATGATTAGTGACCCTCAAATTCTAAGCCAAAAATAAAGTAAGAATACATGTCTTTGTAAACAAATTACACTGATGAATAAATGGCATCCTCATTAATACCACCAAAGACAAAATTTGGACCTAAGAAAGCGAATCAATCTCATCTACTCTGCTGTTCTCATACTGCTTATTAGTGCATGGATTTTTGCCCCCATACATCAATTACTACCTGATACTTCCTTCCTCCCCTCTCCCCCCCAGTGAAAATTTAACACATAGCAACTTTCCACTGAAAATAATCATGTTTGCCTGTCAACCCAAAAGCACAGTCACCACAAATGACAGCGCTATCTGCATGCTCTGCCCTCATCAAAGGACCTTCTGATTGTACAGCAGAGATACTAACAATCAGAAAAAGGTCAACACAGCTTCAAAGAAATAAACAAGCAACAACAAAAATAACCATCGCCAGTCCACAAACTGGGGCTGCACAAAGAAACAGGATCGGCTTTTATGATTTTTTGACAGCCATATGCATCTGAGGTGCTGTACCTTAGGAGTGATACACAGTGCATGTTGGATAGGTGTGACACTGCAGCTCCTGGCCTGCACTGTATGCCCTCGCTCTGGTTTAAGCTTTCTATTTCAACAGGACCAACTGAGGATAACACCAGCAACGTAGGCATAACCACTGCCTTCAGATCTTGCTAAAGGCTTTGGTGGCAGGGACATACAATGGTCACAGAGGAGGTCCTGCCACCAACTATGTGGCTCCATTCCTCCAAAGCCCCACTGGAAGGACACCAATGAACAACTAGGGGCAGATGAAATTATAGCTGCCAATTCATCCTGATAAGATCAGAAGTGCTAACATATGATCTTTTTGCTGTTTCTCTTTCTCAGCGATATTTTCACATATGAAGTAGTAAAATTAGGCCACAACTAGAACTCATGTTGTATGAAACTCCATTATTACTTGAACCGTGCAAGCAGCAGCCATTCTAGTCCAAAAGTGTTTGGATGAGCAAAAAAAAAAAAAAATACACCCCTCCTCCCCCCCCCTTCCCCCATACATTCATGATCTTTATTATTTTTACTTTTTAATTTAAATTTATCCCAGGCACAAAGCAGACCCAGACACCACCAGGTCTAACACTTTCAGCCAAAGATATCAACTAAAACCTAATTAAGTCTTTACAGAAAAGAACTAAGTTCAGGACTTCAGCTAGGTTTGGGGAGGATAAGTTGTGTTTGTTTTGTGGCAGGAAAAATTAAATATTTGTAGGTGCTTGTAAGTTTAAGCAAAAGCTATAAGTCTCCTCTTATATGTCAGCTAACAGTTAAGTTCCAGGTCTGGTGCTCTACTCAAATATTTGGAAGGATTATACTTCTGTGTGTTACTTCCTAATCTGGCCATTATGGCAACTAATTTATTTGTATGTAATTTAATTATCTTCAGCTGTTCTGCATCCTTGGTGCTCTCCAAATACCCCAGCTATTTAATTTTCTTTTCGCTTTACTCCTGCATTTGGATGACTGCTCTTTACAAAGACTGCTGGCACAGAAACGTTGTTTAACTTGTATCATCCACAGGCAGAGTTATTATTTTATTTCAGTGCGTTGTTTGGACAAGGAGGCAAACTGCAGGACTTGGAACTTCGGTATTTAGTGCTAAGGGGTCATATAGAGAAGTTATTGCTATCTCGATGCAAATGAAGCCGCCCTCTTATTGTTTTCCCCCCTTCTGTTGATTCTTATTCCTTCATCACATACAATTCACAGAGCAGAGAGCTCCCTGATCTTTGCAAATCAGCCTTTAACTCATTTATTTTTGTTCTAAAATCCTTTCAGGCTACGATTGGGGCATTCAAAATGAGAAAGGATCAACTGCCCTTTCTGCTGCCATGCGAGTTTCACAGCTGAGCTCTATGGAGGCTAGATTTTATCCACACCAGCAATACTGATGCTACTGTACTTGTAAAAGCATGATAATATAAGAAGTGGCATTTGGATAACAGAGGAATCTCATGCCAAGCCCTTGCCTTTAGGGCAAGTTCGTATATTTGTGTGTTAGAGGAAAAGTGTTCCCCACGTCGTCCTTCTCTACATTTTTTAAAATCTGAATTATTAATTTTGAGAATAGAACAACAAATTTACTTATTGAACAACAGATGTCAAAGTTTGCTGCTGACAGACCATGTGCTGTGGTTCAACCTAGCAGGCAGCTAAGCACCACGTAGTTGTTCACACTCAGTTGCATTCCTTTCCATTTTTTAATGATTTTTACCAAGTTCCTTTCCCACCGAGTTTCATCCTAACAGATCATGTACGTCCCCTGCATTGTCAAAACTGAGCTCTGCCACTCTGATGAGCTCTGAGCTTAGATGTCATTTTCCCAATCTGAAAAAGTATTCAAGCACAAGAGAAAGCTGAACTAAAAATGTAGGAAGGAAGGCGGTGGGACATAAGAGTTAAGCTGCGTCTGGTAGACTGTCTAATAGTACAAGCAATGCTGGTATCTATGGACAGAGAAAGATAACAAGCATAAGCAGACAGCCTTTTCTGCTGTCACCTAAGACTGCAAAGTGCTGCAGGAGCCTGAAGTTACAAGAAGGATTTACTTTTTGGCAACAGAAAATCAGTGAAGTCGATACTTCATCCTGATCCAGGGGCTCACTGACATCTATGACACCTTGCCACAGGTCCCTTCCATTTCGGTAGCTCACACAACAGCTTTGTACCATAAATCTCCCACAGTAACATAACCCATAGGAAGGAAAACCGTTTCCACAAGATGTATTGCGTTTTCAGAAACCTCACCAAAAACAAAGCAAGCAAGCAGACAAAATAGTACGCAAAAAAAAATTAAAAAAAAAAAATAGACAACAAAGAAGGAAATAAACCAAAACAAGCCTCCCCAGCATAAAAATAAACAGTATCTCAGAATCAAGAAAATGCCAGAACTGATTCCAGCAATGCAACCTCAGTGTGGTTTCTTTTTATCATGATGTATAAGCTGTCCTTAAATGCAAGAGAAAACATTAGTTATTTCTGATAGAAAATACCTAAAACTACAACATATATCTGCAATTTCTCAGAAACACACAATGACATGTAACCTTTTTACTATGCATGTATACTTGAAACATCTTCTGGGATTTAGATGCACATTTGGGAACCTTGTGTATCAACTACTGCAAGTAGACTTAAATACATCCTGGAAGGCATACCTTGGATCGCTTCGTGTTGTCCCTCACTCTGAAGTCAGTGAGCAGACACCCAGCCGACTAAAACATCCCAATGTCAACTACGGATTGATTCTATTCTCTAATGATTTATCCCACACTCCTCAGCAATACCACCAGCCCATCTTGAAGAGCAGATCTGTGAATGGAATCTGCTCTAAAAACAAGGCTTTTTTTGTCCGACTCTTGAGCTGGAAAGCAGAGATGTGTCAACAACTCTGCTTTTGACGAAGTAAATTGTGAGCAAGGCAATATGAGAAGATTAAATATAAATTACATGCTGCTGAAAAAATAGTATTTGCTCCAATATTGCAGGTCACCACAGTTTCCTTGCATATGTCCAGAGCAGGGAGCAATTTCTTGGTGACATGCCTCAAGAATTATTGCCTCAGAGCTGCTCATCTTACCATGGCTCCTCTCACTTCCCTGCTAAGAGCTCACACCCAATCATGAAACACCAGCTGTTTTATAATTAAAATGAAGACTTTCTTTCCCCAACTTCATTTGCCAATAGATCTTTTCCGCATACTTACAACTGAAACCTCAGATACAAAAGGAACAGCAAACTCCACCTCAGCAAAGACACCCTTGTTATACACAATTGAGGGTGGTAGCATCCAGTTCCCTGTTTACATTTCACTAACTACCTTGTAAGCCCATTTATGTTTTTATATAGCAAACAGACATTCCTACATACCGCACGATATGGAATGCCTGGATTTTGATGCAGGTACCAGCATACATCAGCAGAAGACTGGTAGCAGCATCAGTTTCTGCAAGGAGGAGCTGGGGCTGCTATGCACTTCAACTTCTGAAGGTTGCAAAAGAAAGTTGGCACTGGTTTTTATGCAGTTATTTGGGAATACTTAAAATATCCCAGGGCACATTTAAGAGGTATTACTAGCAAGTGCTAATTTCACATAAAAATGAAGCGTTTTTCAAGGGGAAAAAATAACATAGCATCAGTTAGGTAATGTTTGGCAACAAAAAGATAATAGACTAAACAATCACCTTTTGCTCTTCAGCTGTCTTCAGTAACTCCTAATGATGAAAATAACCAAATAAGATCAGCCCAACTAAGGTGATTTCTACTTACATAGTTTTCTGTTAAATACTGAGATTATCATTATCTACCAAGGTACAGCTTAACTATACCTTCCCCTTTTCTTCGGCCATGTCACAGTACGTTACTAGGGAATACCTAATGGCAAAAGCACTGCTCAAGGGTTGAGCAGGACGCCCAGCATTGGCTGTGCTGAAGAGCCGACTGGCTGCCTTTTGATCACTACCTATACGCTGACTTGTGGCTGGCTGCCCCACAACAGAGGAGTCAACAGAAGCTCCTAACAGTATATCCTCAATTATCTTCTTATGCTTCCAAAAGAACTGCCCAGATAGATGTCTCAGATGGTCATATGAGGTTCAAGTAGGATTGTATTTCTCCTGTGTCCTCGCTGACTCCCATTCACAATTCAACTCATTATGCAGTCCTTCAACAGTGAGGACCTGGAGAACCAACCCTTACACAAGGCATGTTTAGTTGAAGTTTGCTACCATTTACTCACACCATGAAAGCAATGGTATTTCACTACTGCTGAGTTCAAAAATTAAATGAGTTACCAGTAATGCTAATGTAACTGAAATCCGTTATTTTTTTTTCCTACCTCTTCCCTTCCCCAGTTTTCCCCACTGCATGCGAGAGCCCCCTTTCTTTAGAGCCCTTCCTACAAGCTTGCAGATCATGGTGAGTAGCAGACAATGCAGAATTGTCTGTGACCATGCTGTTAGGAAACTGTCAAATTAGCAAAGTTAAGATGATAGGTTGTGATAAACTGAATGCTTAGAGTATTACGTGCCTGAATCGTGCGGTGCTGCATATCACTGCAAATCTATTTCATGAAACCTCTAACTGGGCAATTTCATCCATATAAGATGCTACAAAATATGCCTCTACGTGTCAAACAGTTTCCTCTCATTTTCAGCATCTATAAAACATATGGGGTTTATGCTGCGAGATCCTTCGTAAATCATGCTGTAATACCTATTGGCTGTACTTAGCTGTAGACAAGCCTTCAGCTGATGTCAGTTGTTGCAGCTGTCTTGACATCAGAGCCAAAATTATTTACAGCAACTGAACACCTCCCCTGCCATGCTCAGCAATTACAAAGGTAGGCAAATGAGATGTGGTTTTACTTTAGCAAGACTTGTAACCAGAACTCTTGCTCAAGCAAGTAAGGCTAGACAGACACTCAAATTTTAGTCCTTGTTTTTAATCAGCTTTCAAAGAGCAGATTCTTAGATACCAAAGAGTTAACTTCAACCCTCCTGCTTTGCCAAACACAAACCTAAAGTAAAGTCTTTGGCAAAAACATGTATAAATATAAGTATATTCAAAAGGATTTACCATTTGTCTCCCCTCCAAAGAGAGGAAAAGGCAACAGCTATTACCAGGTACATTTAGGATAAGCTTAAATCATCTCACTATCTTCCCTCTGCGGTCGATGGGGAGCACCAAAGAGTATCATGGTTTATGCCACCTGACAAGGGAAAGCTCAGCTGGCTCCTACCAAGGACAGAGGAGAATGACTTCTGCTCCGTAACCACAACAGGTCTCCAAGTGCCTGTTTCCTTTTCTTTGGAAGGATTCAGTACAAGCAGAGACTCCACAGCAAAGCACAGCATTTTCCCAGCTCAGCAGGTTCCCTGCTGTGCATTTGGCTCAGGTACAAGATGGGGATGTGATCCTCAGCCTGCATCCCACATGGAGCTAAGCTTCTTCTAGACTGCAGATACACTGGACCACTGGGGTTCAGAAAGTTTAATTTGGATCTACTCCTCTGCGTCCTTCTGAAACCTTTCATTATCCCTTCCCATACACCAATTAGAGAATAACTGACAAAAGATAATACATGAATTTCAGTTCTTTTCCATAGGTTTAAATCCCTTAATTAAAAGAATAGCTCTAACTTCCAAAATACTGCTTCCACATTTTTAATTTTATCGTAAGGTTTGTAATTAGAGCTTTGCATTAAGAAGCAGCTCTAGAAAAAGCTCAGCTGTAGACAGCCCTCACAATATTCATCTTTGTATAGCTGCACTGCATGTAAAACACACAATGAAGATTTTTGAAGTTTTCATACTATAGTTTTGGAACAAGACAACCCAATAAAACACTGGGGAAAAAAAAAAGAAGTATGAAGTATATTAGAACAGGCTGATACCAAAATAAAGCCAACCTTCCCTACCTGCAGGAAGCAAAAGACATCACAGGGTTAAACTCATATTTTATCTAATCTTATTATGCATCCCACACACCAGAACTTATTTGACATGAAAGAGGATAGATAGATATAAATATAGTACATGAAGTACAGTATTAATTTTAGTACAGACAAATTATGTTAAATACTGTCAACATCCAGTCTGGCAAGACTGTTACACAGCTACAACATTTGGGTGAAAAAAAAAAAAAAAAGGAAGGAGTTCAGATGGTCTCATTTGTCTCTTGCAAATGGGTCATTTAAAATTAAATTCTGTGCTAACCCCACCTTAGGCTTTTGGGTACCCCAGTCAGAAGATGTTATTTCTGAAAGCACTTACGCAGTATTTCAAAGCAATTTTGTCATGGCATCGTGGGCGCAGCATCAAGAAGTGCCACTGCCCCATGGAGCTCCTTGCAGGAGTGCAAGAGCTCCTTTGGAGATGTCTGCACCACAGCACCTACCGAGAACATCACCTCTTCCTGTGCAGTGCTGCTTTCAGGGAGTATTTTCAGTTTAGGTGCTTCTTGGTTTTGTCTCTGCTTTAACAACAGTTCTCAGATCTTAACAATTCCTTTCATTTAAAGGAGGAAAATAAAACAACAACAAAGACCAGAAAGCCCAATTTCCTGTTTATTTTTAGTGCCACTTAATGTGTATCCTGCTAAGCCAACAATCATCACAGCATGAGCTGACTAGAAGCAGCAGCAGGTATCTGCCTGGCTAGCTAGCAGGGATCAGATTGGATGGGAGGAAAAAAGACTGGGCTTACAATGCAAAGAGAGGATATTAATTTTGCTCCCCTTAAGACTTTCAGTACCCTAAGCTCACATGACAGGGACCTTTTCCTCAGGTCATGAAAGACCACTAAACCCCCCAAAGCTATCTTGCGTTCTGCAATCAAGACTACACAAGACTCATCTTCTAACAGCTGTGCTTGTAGCAGGCATGATTTGGTATTATCTAGAAGAGGAAACACAGAACTTCTGGTCCCCAGCAGGAGCAGCTTCTCCTGAGCAATGGCAGGATGGGAAGTTTGCATCAAAGCCCTGTATTCTGCAGTGATGGCTCCAGATGCAGCTTGCATCTGTTTGTCTGTGTACCAGGTAAGTTGCCAAGCCAACACTCAGAGTTGAGGCTTGGACTGATACCTGATGCACAAACATTACCATAAAATGATTTCTTTTAGAGGCATCTGCCTACAAACCTACATATATCAACTTGAAACTGAGGTCAGCTCTCTATTCAAAGGTAAGTGTAAACTTAAGTAAAAAAATAATAATAATAATAAAAAAATCCCACATTCAAGTTGCAACAGCATTTCCAAGTTTTCCCAACAAAAGGAATCTTGTTTTATTATACACTTTGTATAGTGTGGAATGGTTGGCTAGAAAATCATACTGATAAGTATTTGTAGTATAAGCTAGGCTTCCAGTGAGGCACCTTCCAGCCAAAGTAATACACTTGCAAATGTCTTACTACTAAGACTTTGGAGTGGAGTTTTGGATGTAGGACTTAAGAAATCTAGATCTTGGAGTCAAAAATCCATGTTTTATTTTGCTTAAGTTTCTCAGCAAGGAGTAAGAAGTAAAAACAATCTTTCCTAGTATAATTTTTTTCTAAACATAATTTAAGGCCAATTTTACTGATCCATTTTTTCTTCCCTCACTATTCTACTAAGAGACTTTCAAGTCACCAATAAGCAGCAAACAAGATTCAGAGGAAGAACACAAAAAACCACACACTTTTACTTATAGTTGAAAGTATCATTTCTCTCAAAAGTACATGCTAGCAGCTGTTTAGGCATGGATCTACCTGCTAATAAAAAAAAATCACAAGTTATTTTTCAAAAAAAGTCAGAATACAGAACTTGAACAAAGTCAAGAGATTCTAACATTAATTTCTCCTCAGAACTCATTAGTAAGATAAATATCTTATGCAATAAATTATGCAGATCCAAAGTAGTATCTTCTTCATTTCATTCCAGAAGAGAGTTATTCTTTCATAAAAAAAAAAAAAAAAAAAAGCAGTAGGGAGCAACTATGCAACCTCTTTGTGTTCAACAGGACTCCTGAACTTTCCCTCTAGGTTTACATCAAGTAATACTGTTATTGCCACCAACATTCCTGCACTGCAAACAATGCAGCATGATATACACACTGCAGTTAAATACTACAACTCTAATAGACTGCCTGGATGGTTTTCTAGCAAAAGAATAAAAGCATCTCCTGCTATTGCAAGTCTCAGCACAGTATATTGCTTTCACCTTGATAAGTCACTCACTGTGTGGTGTGACTTCACTAGCAGCCAGGACACACCGCTGCCTCGTGCTCAGCTTGCTCCAGGATTCCCATATCCCTTTCCAAGGGGCTGCTCTCCCTAAGTCTCCTCTCATCCCCAAGTCTGTATGCACCTACAAGCTTGGTTCTGTGAGCCTGACTCATCAGCCAATTGTTCACCTATTGTACAATGTTTTTGTTTTCTATGCTGGGCATTTTGTCCAGAAGGATACTGGAAGAAACAGTAACAAAAGCATTGCTGTAATTCAAAAAAGAAAACATGAAGCGACTTCCCTTGGTCAGCTAGGTGGTAAACCTTGTCATAAAAAGAAATTAAATTTGTTAAACAGGACTTTCCCCTCATGAACCCATGTTGGCTGTGACCAGTGACTGCATCATATTTTGAGTATTTTTCAATAACTCCCAGAATAACATTCTCCATAATTTTGCCAGGCTCTGAAGAAGTGAGACTGACAGGTCTGTAATTACCAGGGCCTTCTTACTGAAGGAAGCTGAGACAATATTTGTCAGTTTCTGGTCAACTGGGACCTCTCCAGATTCATAAAACAATTGAAAAATAATTAACAGAGGTCTTGTGATGACATCAGCCAGTTCTTCGAGTACCCTGGGATGAATCCTATTTGGCTCCTCAGACTTATGTGCAAGATCTGCTTCTCCAGTTGGATGCATAATTTCAAAATTGGCTGGGAGTTCATTGTTAACACAGTCATGGTCCTCAACTCAGAGCTCCACGGGTTGCAGAGCCCATTATTGGTGGGGAAGACAGATAATGCATTAAATGTTTCTACTTCATCTGCATCCCAGTTTGTGAGGTGACTGTTCTCAACAAATTACAGATCAACGTTAAGTCTGATCCTCCTTTTGCTATTAACTTTTTTTTTTTTTTGAAATCCCTTTTTATTGTCCCCTAAAATACTGACCAGCTTCAACTCTGAGTTTTGGCTGCGTGAATTTTCTCCCTACAATGGTGAACAGCATCACTGTTGACCTCCAATATCATATGACACTGCTTCCAGTGATCACACCTTTCTCCTAAGCTCTAGAAAAAGACCACAGCTCAGCCAAGCCAATCTGCTGCTCTGATCCACATGAAAACTTCAGACATTTTGGAAGTGCCTGTACTCTTAAGAAGTGGTACTTAAGAGGTCAGCACTGATGGACCCCATCACCTTCAACAGCAGTTTGCTGGGGCACCTCACCAACTAGTTCCTGGAGCTTCCTGAAGCTCACTCACCCCATATACATTTCAAGGCATTCCTGCTCTTCTGCCCATCTCTGCTCTGATTTTTATGCTTCTGCACCTGTGCCGCTATAGCATTGTAGAAAGCAAGCCCAGAAAGCTCTGTGGAGTGGGGAGAAGATAATCATAATAACAGTAAAAAGATCCAAACACCAACACTTTTTTAAACCTAGTATACTAAAACAACTCAGTAGGGAAGGGCGTATCCTTTAAGTAACCTGTGGTGAATTGGGTGCAGGCACAAGAGCAGGAGCCCAGTAATGGAACAGGTGGCAGAGGACCTCGTAATCACAGCTATTAACAAGCTGTAACTTGACCCAGTACAATAACCCACCCACAAAGAAAGCACAGGCTTGCTCTTATTGTTAATGGAAAACAACGATTTCAGCTGAGGCTTTGGGGCACACACCTGAGGCTCTGTGCTGATGGTCTTGAAAAAGACTATGATTTCCCTATAGAGTTTATGATCTTTATTATACAACAGTCCAGTACAGACACTGAACAAGTGTAATAAAGCAGATAAAGCATGAAGAAAATGCTAGAACAAGCATGTGGCATCTCACAGACCTGAATTCCTAACATGGGACTAGTAGAAAGTTACAGCCTTGCATATTTGCCAGAGCAAGCACATAATCTCCAGACACACAATTAAGTCTTTCCACTGTAAATAAGCACCTTGGGACAAAACACAAAGAAACCACAGCTTAAAAGTACATTTACAAATTACAAAAGTAACTCTTACAGAAGCATGCAGTGGGCTTGCAGCTGGCTAACTTAATTGCCAGATACCAAGTCCAAGGAGGCCAGAACAGGACTTTGCATTTTAGTAAATAAAAAGAGAAGCTTGAGTTTGCACCTACCAGAAAGCTCTTGCAACAATCTGCAACTATCAGAAATACCTGTACTGAGAAAGTAGTAGCTGAGACTCTTTTGTCTTCCCTCTAAAAATTTAAAGAGGCCCAGGTGTGTCCCAAGCAGGCCAGCAGGCAGGTGGTAGCAATCAAAAGCACCTCTAGTTCTGCTGATGTTTTGAGTAATGGGTAGAATTAGGGCCTTCACAACCCTACGTTTCTCTTTGTTTGTTTTCACATATTCTCCCTTAGGATAAAGCTATCATCTGCCCTAGCAAAAGCCATGCAGTTAACCAGGCTGGACATCAATCAGATGGGTTAGCGATTGCTCACCCCAGTGCATCAGGAGAACGCAGGATGAAAGGGAGATATGTGAGACCATCTTAAATCATTTGCTCTTTATTTTAATAACAGCAGATAACGCTCTAACGGGATGGAAAGTACCACAACAATAGCGGTACAACAATGAAAGTCTCAGGCTACAACAAATGAGAAGAAACCCAAATGCAGCAGCTACAGAAATGAAGGAAGAAAAAGTTTCTTACCTTGGAAGGCCTCTGGTAGGCAGCAACAGACCCCCTCATCTCCACTGCTAACACTGAAATGAGGTCTGGGAAGGGGTGGATCCTGGCTCCACCCCCTCTGATCACCCAGCTGCTTTGCATAATTGCATGCACCTGTGCTCCCCTGGGTTGGCCCTGCCTTCTCATCAGGTGCTCAATCAATGGTTCAGGCTGTGACTCAGCATTTCTGCTACACAGTCTAACACCTAGAACTTGCACTGAAAGCAAAATACAGGAGCAAAGAAATTCATAGAGCCCTTTCACTTTTCTCTCTCTCTTTTTTTTTTTTTTTTTTAATTAAGTGATAAAGACGTGAATCTCCAGCCTCTCCTTGTCCACTCAGAAGGCAGTCTGCCCTCAAAAGCCTCAGATTAACCCCTAGTTTGCCAGGAAGCTGAATAAGAGCACTGACATTATCAACCCCCACATTTTGCAAAACTGTTGACAGGATTATCAAGAGCAAAGGGACACTTCTCAGTGCCAAGGCATATGCAAGGATGCGGCACACAACCCAGCAAACTGACAGCAAGATTTGCTGCATCTGTCAAACTACTGTAGCAGGACCTATTTTGCACAGCTCCAGTCACAGCATGACACCTAATGTCAAAAAGCATCTGAAACCCTTCGTCAGTCACAAGAGTCAGCCTGTCTGAGAGGCGTGTGCCAACTCATAGGCAAGGAAAAGAAAGGACAGCAAGTTAAGTTTCCTGGATGGAGAATCCAAAGTTCATCCCAGGATATCAGGTGCAACAATGGCTTGGTGAAAGCCATAGAAACTTTACATATTCATTGGCTTGCTGATGAAGTGGAAAAAATACTTCACTGCTGTGGCCTTATTGTTTGGCTAAATTCATTCACACATGCATTCCTCCTTGAGCCATGAGTGTACATTCTGTTCAAATTTTATATGGCAGCTCTGGATGAAAGCTTTCTGGGCATTGTCATGCTTGCACACTGCTTAGAACATAGCTCACCCATGGTGACAAGTTCTAGCTGTCAGTATGAAAACCCAGAGCACAGAAGCCACAACATCCCCAAAGTATTCAGAGACATGAACAAAACCCTTTCACAGAGACAACATTAAACAGAAGGTATGAAAGCAGGAGGAATAACCTGCACTCCTTGAAGACCAAAGCAGTTCCTCCCTGGAGAATGCAGTGTTGAATAAAAGAGGACATGGGACTCTAACAGCTTGGCCAGGGTGGGCAGCTGAACAGTAGCTCCAGCTCCGTTGAGAGATGGAAGTATGCTGCTCTTAGGAGATGGCTTACCTCATACTGTGAGGGCAGTAACTCTCCCCTCCTTCTCTGGCTTGGAGTGTTTGATCCATTGGTCCATTTGATAGACGTTGCAAACTGCACATACTGATCTCCAAAATGCATCGCATAGCTTCATTTCAGGGAGGTTGTGAGGGAAATAGGAGGGAAAAGATACAAAATAATTAGAATTACAGAATCCTTAGAGTTGGAAGGAACCTTTAAAGGTTATCTAGTCCAATTCCCCTGCAATTAACAGGGACACACATGGGTACATCAGGTTGCCCAGGGCCTGATCCAATCTTGCCTTGAATATATTGCACCTTTGCAACAAGCTCTGCTTTCATGAAAATCAATTAGACACAGATTTTCTGTATTAGCATTCATTTCTATTGCCTTGTCTCTTCTGAGACTGCTTGGTCACAAGTACTGATCTCCTCCAACATGAGCACAGCCATTGGAAACTTTCCACTGAAAGGAAACCTTTGATATCTCACAACAGTGCCTGAAAACACTGGTAGTCAAACTGAATTGTTTCTGTTGAAAATGTAACCTCTCTGGAAATATAAAATATCTGAAAAAAAAACAAAACTTTGGAGTTCATTGGTTTTGCAATCAGAAAATTTTAGGCAGATAAAGGTGGCAAATAAGTCTTTTCCTCTTATACTACTTTCCTCCAGAGGGACAAAATGGGCCAGTAGTGCAACCAAAAGCAGCCTTTGGGTGATGCTAGGCAATGTGAGGAGAAATGTCTTGCTGGGACATCATAGCCCACCCAGAACCCCTGCCTGGTTTGTGTGAGGCAAGCAGTGGCAGTGCTGCACTGAAAAACCTGCCTGCATCCAGTTATTTCTGATCTCCATCACTGCCAGTTCTGCCCTCTGACTTGCCAGGTATGGGAAGTTGTTGTTTAGGGGAGGGGAGAGGCAAAGTGAGTTTAATTGAAAGAGTGTAAGGTTGTGTCTGCCTCTTGTCTTCAGGTACAAAAAAAGGAAGTATAAAGATGTAGCCACAATCTTCAATGAGAGGGACAGCAAAGATATAACAATAGTTCTCCATCGAAGGTAGCAATAAAGAGTGATTGTAGAAAGCGTCAAACAAAATCATTGTAAGCAGATCTCCCTCTCCTCTCTTTCTTTTTTTCCCCCTAATTTACATGCTAAGTGGGATTTGACATAAGGAAACATTTTCACACATTAGTTTCAGAGCAAAAGTTTCATTTCATCCCCTGAAGTAGAATACTGATTGCTTAAACCACATATTTTCCAATACATGCCCCAGCTTCAGGCCAACTAAATTTTCACAGGCATCACTCCAGTGTCTCTCAATTTTCGTTCTCACTTTTCTCACTCTCCCTATTTTTGCCTTTGGGAATCTGAGTACTGCTAGCAGTGCTTCTGGGATTTATCATCAATATTTGAAGATGTATTTGTAAATCTAACAAGCTTGTTTAGAACAAGAAATTCTCAGAAGTTGATTGCAGAAGATAATACTACAACAGATATGAGAGTCAATTTAGAATCTATTTTATGTTCATCTCAATTCCACATTATGAAAAGAAGACAAGCTTGTTTTGCTTGGACTTCCAGATGCTCACTGGGATATTTCACTATTACATATTGTTTGGGCCAAGAGCTGGAGAAGGTTATAATGGCTAGGCACTGAATAACCCTGGAAAAGGAGGTTTCCAGGTGGCAAGAATGGAGAAGGTAGATTTTAAAAAAAAAAATTGAGAGGTCAGACATCTGTCATAGGTAAATGGAGGAGATGGGGATGCAGTGATTCTACTGTCCTGTATTAGTGGTTTTCAAAATCACATGTACTGAAGCTTCTTTAGCTACACAAAATCTCACAAGACTCCTAATATCTTGCATTTGATAAATATAGGAAGTGCAAGACAGACATGCATGTGAGCCATGCAAAGTCATGATTACCTAGCTAAATAATTTGTGGCTCTGAGGATCAGAAAAGCCTAGAGAGCACAGGGTGTCAGGGATACCTTAGCCTTCCAGGTTACAGGAAAGATGGAGAAGGCCTCTTTATCGAGGAGCATAGTGATAGGATAAGGGATAATAGTTTTAAATTAAGAGAGGAGAGATTTAGATTAGATACTAGGAAGAAATTCCTTACTCAGAGGGCAGTGAGACCCTGGCACTGCTCCCAGAGCTGAGGGTTGGCGGCCCAGGTTGGGTAAAGCCCTGGGCAGCCTGATCTGATGGGGGGCAACCCTGCTTATGGCTGGGGAGGTTGCAATGAAGTGATCTTTGAGGTCCCTTCCCACCTGAATCATCCAGTAACTCTATGAAGTCAGATCACAAATTTCCTAAAGCAGTTTTTGAAGCTCCCATAAAAGGAACAGGAATTGGTCTAAACCCCTGAAAGCAGGGGAACCTCAGTTTGTGTGCTGCACCCGTGGAATGGGAAGTCTTCATAAAACAGTATTTTTCTTTTTGCAATACATTCACTGAAAAAATAAGGTATATAATCATAAATGAAGTCCTGCTACACCTCACTCTGCCAGGTGAGACAAAAGCCCCAAAGCTCTCACAAAAATTAAAGCAAGACAAACTGCGCTTCAAATCCCCAGAAAACAAAACAAAAAAAAAAATTTGAACTGAGAAAGGTAATCCATTTCAATCCTATTGTGCTGCAGCACCAGGTATTCATGTTCCGATGGAAAATGGTGGTGCATAACGTCAGCACAGGATACGACCCCCCAGCAACACAAACAATAGCCTGCAGTGACTGTATGGCTGCCTGTTATTGCATCGTGTTTACTAAATTTTATCATGTTGGTGCACTTGAAAGTTTAACATATAATGGTTTAAGTGCAGCAGCCCCAATTTAACTTTACATATCCTTTCCACGCTTGAAAATGCACTTCCCACTTGCCTTTCCTTCTTCATAGGTCTTAAACATAGAAATGTGGATTTAAGGAGCTACATCCTAAATGTCCAGCTAAAACTGTTCGTTGAGAATAGAGAACTATCCTGGTTTGCATTTGTATCCTCTCTCATAGCCTCCTATTATACAAGCATCATTTCAAAGCACTCTGAACATATCTGTTGTATCAGGCTTTTCTATGCTATAAGAAGAAACACTTTATTATTTTTCCTTGCCTCTCCCACAGAAGTTACACCAGGGTTTGGAGATATATGGCTATTGTTTCTAGAACAGAGCCTGCAAAACTGCTGCATGTAAGTTACTTCAAGCAGCTGATCATACACCATTGTTCATAATGCACTGCCATGTATAAAAGGAGCTGTGCGTTCAGTAAACTAGTGGATATTTTATATCTTCTGACTCCCTTGTTCCTTCACAACTCTTCCAGTGAGCTAAATTTAAAGGTATTTCACACTAAAAGGACTACACAGCAAAAAACACATATAATAATAAAGCTGCTACAGCAGTTGTCAAAGCTCACTATTAGTTATTTTAAAATACTGTTAATTACTTAGGCATTAAGATCAGTTTAGCACCTCTGCATTACCTACTATGAAACCCATTAGCAGCTGGGCATTTGATGTTGCTGTTTTGCAGTTTTATTAAGAAGCTCTTTCTTAATGCTTTTAGTTAGCTATACAATCCCTTTGAACTCTGTTACTTGTCCCTTTTAGCCAACAGATGGTAAACACCACATCACTTGTATTTTTAAATACCTGAGTCACTGGACCACACTTTGTCTTCTCCCACAGCACAGCTGATGACAGATTGCAAGCCGAAAGATTCCTTGGATGGCGCTTTCTCTTGGTGTGAACGAAGCCACGGGACTCACGTGGGAAAACAGCCCTGGCAACAAATCTTTGCACTTAGCACAGCATCAGAGTGGAAAGCCCTTGAGCCGAGGAGGTGCTTTAGGAGTGCAGCAGTGAGCAAAGTCCATTAGATGGCATGATCCTAAACACAGCTAAGCAGTGTGCGTGCTCCTCGTTGCCACATGTGAGATCATTGATGTTAATACCTTTGGAGGGAGGCAATCATTATTATTCATTTTACAAGTAGTGCACCAAAGAAGAAAGAGAGATCTTTGCAGATGCAGTCATTGGGGCAGCTACTGACTACAGATGTTGTGTCCTGAACTACAAAATTATCATCACTATTATCCCCAGATTTTGATTAGTCATACGAATAATTGCAAAGGAATCTGTAATCAGCTGCATAAATGATGTTACAAGAAATGTAGGAAATGAAGACAGTAGAGCTTTTGAGTTGGCTTTGCAAATACCATTTGTTTAGATAAACTGCCATGAAAATTCATGATAAAGAAGTTCATGGAAATTTGCCAGCTGTATCTTGGGCTACATCCAAAGAGGGGAGGCTAGCAGGGTGAAGGGATTCTCCCCCTCTGTTCTGTCCTCCTGGTGCCCTACCTGAAGTACTGCATCCAGGCCTGGATTGAGTTGGAATGGGGCCAGAGGAGGGCCATGAAGATGCTCAGAGGGCTGGAGCACCTCTCTTTCAAAGAAAAGTGAGGGAGTTGGGCTTGTTTAGCTTTGGAGAAGAGAAAGCTCCAAGGAGACCTCACTGTGGCCTTCCAGTACTTGAGGGGAGCATATAAACATATTTAATATGGCTATTATCTTTTTAATACATATATATTTACTTCCTACAGATTTCAACTACAATCTACTTGAAAAAAATCACAATAATTCTTCACAGAGGGTTAAAATCTCATCTCCCATTCTTCTTATTCCCCTCTTCCCCTTTAATCTTAGGTGAGCCTTCAGTCTCTCCATAAAATAGGAGCAGTTACATTTACTTATGTTATGTGAAGAACAGGGTAACGCTCTAGGGGCACCACACTGCAAGCAGACATGTTTGTGAAAGCAAATGAGCAGAAGTGGTGCAGATCTCAGTCCTCACTTGTTCCTTTCACCACATGCTAGTGAGCAGAATGAACACCCTTCATTGCTGCCTTCCCCATTTAGTGGAGCTCTTCTGAGAGCACAATCCACTCTTACAAATAATAAAATGTAACAAATTCAAGTCTTTTACCAGCTGTAAATGTTTGAGCAAGCAGCAGCTTAGTTAAAAACCTTGCCCTCAAGGCTTTAATGACCAGCCTTAGATAAACTGAAAATGCCAGAAAAACTGACTAGAGACAAAAGAATAAATAAATAAATTCCAACAGGGAACTTCACACCAAAGAAAACTGTTTTCCCGGAGAAAAGGTCTGCCTAAGACTTGCATGGCTACTAGCTAGGTAACAGCAATAGCTCTTGCAATTTCCAATCAATGCATAGGCTCTCTGAAAAAGCCCAGGTGTTTTAAATCACTGAGTCAAACACCTCTGTATATATCCAAGGAAAAAAAAAATCTGGAATAATACGTGTTGTTTTAGAATAGCTAATTTCAAAATCAAGCCTTTCTTTCTTTGTTCTATTTGTAAATCTTTGCAAGATTTATAAAATGAGACAGTTTAAATAACTCAGCTCTCCCATTGTTAAGTTACTACAAGGATAAACAACAACATGTGTTTTGGGGGGGAATACATGGCGTTGAAGCACAAACAACTCAAAGACTCCTGAGTGCATTCTACTTCCAGCAACCAGATGCTCTGCCTATGAATTGAGTCCAAGCATGCAAAATATCAGCCTCGATGCATTGGCCAAAATTGCAAGCACCTAAACAATAGGGGCTTTGTTGTGATAAGGACATAACACACACCTATTTATGCTATAAACAGAAACTAAGCCAAGTGAGGATTGTTTGTGGATTCTCTTCTCAGCCCTATGTGTTAAGTATGTTGACAAAACAAAAGATATATAACCTCAGATGAAAAAAAGGTGAGTGGAATTTGGACACTTTGATGGGCCTGGCTAATGGTGACTGGCTGCATGCAGACACAATTCAGATCTACCCCAAATCCTGGTTTTTATTTTGCTTCACTGTCTGATGCTTACAAATGCAATGAATGAGTAGGTCTTACTTCAGTCCTGAAAGCACAATGGGTGCCCTCATGGAAGCAGCAGCTCCAGCACCAAGGGCTCCATTCCAAGGCCACTAAATCCATCCAAATTCCCTTTGTACTTTTGTCATGAACACCTACTGCTTGTGGCCCTGGTCCCTTACAAACCCATTAGCCTGCAGCTGCAGGCAGCCTGCTGAGGCAGAGCTGTGTGCAGCAAGAGCAGGGCGCAGGGCAGGCAGCAAAGCCTGTCCTTCGGGGCTCCATCCCTGCTGTCTGGCAGCAGCTGACCTTGCACGCTCCCTTCCCCATCACGGCCCTGTGCCTCACCCCCAGGCTGCACCAAGTCTCACGCTCACTGGACTGTGAAATAGCTCTTTTTTCATTTGTGTCTCCTTGAGGAGCTGTGAAGCAGACACAAAGAAGGAGGCGAGGGGCTGTGCCAGTCCTGGCGAGAGTTGCTCTTCCAGCCCTGCTGATGGAAATGTTTCCCTGCAGCAATGCAGTGGTGGAGAAGCAGCAGACACAGCCAGCCCTATATGAATCTCAGAGTAACATATGGACCCATGAAAAAAGAATAAAGCTCTGCCCACTGAGGCAATTAAGGGCACAGCAAAGATCTCTCCCACTGCTACTTATGCTATGTTCACTCATCCCTTGGGATGTGCTAGCTGGCTGTGTGCCTCGCTGTGATGGAGACTACTATTTCAAGGTAGTGCTTTACCCACAGAAATGACACTACCATCGGGACTGAGAGAGGTGGAAGAAGAGAGCTGTTCTTGTAACAAATGCAAAAACACTTCAAGGCAGGAAAAGCCTTTCAAAACTCTGGATCTCCCTGCTCCCGGGCTGTCAAACCTGTCCTGAGATTCAGTGTTGTCAGTGTTATCCAGGCAGAAGCATGGTCTCTTCCTCATCCTCCAGGTCCTGGGCTGAGTTGGGGAACAAGGTTTGAGATGGTTGCCCCCAAGCAGCTGCCAATGGCATCCCGGTGTCCTGAGTGGGAGAGAGAACCTGGCTGCAGATAGCTGAAGACAGAATTAATGACCTTTTCTTGCCTAATTATCTGGCAGTTTAGGCATTTGGTTTTGGCGGAGTAGAAAAACACTTAAAGCTTTCGTTCTGTATCCCTTACAGCTACTGGGATTTTAGCCTAGCACTTTTGATGAGCCCTACATTCACCAATAAGTATATATCTTGGCTCATGTAGAAAGTGTCTTAAAAGGAACTTTGAGGAAACCTTTGATAACTCTTCCATTGCTTAATAACATCCCCTTTGGATGACAAGGTGATATCAAGTCTTCAAATTGGAAGCTGGTTCAAATGAAAAGGATGAATTTATCTTAACAGTAATCTATATCTGCTATGTCAGACACTGTGCTGCAGCGTGTCCTGCTGTGTGCAGCATGCCACTTAGAGAGCAATGATAAACCTTTCTAGACGGTGCCTAGCACAAAGCGTTTACCAGAATATAGATTGCTGCGAATATAGTTAAAAGTTGCTCAGAAATAAGAGATCACAGAGGCTGACCATTTGCGAGGAGAACAATGCTGATTTTTGTTGGTGTTTTTTGCCTTTTATTTTCTTTTTTTTTTTTCTTTTTTTTTTTTTTTTTTTTTTTGCCACCAGCATCTAAGTGCAATAAAATATCAGTGAGAAAGAATTGCTATAGCAACAAAGTATGTTCTCTTGATGGAGGCCGTGTGTAACAGCAAATTGCCGCTAGAACTTCAAGGGGAAGGAATAAAATCCATCACAAAAGCAGGAAAAGGAAAAGCATTAAAAATTAAGATTTTATTGTTGCATGATTTATGGTTACTTACTTCACATCTCCCTCCAGATGATCTAGAATACTTCTAGGACCTCACTGCTCCTATTTACTGATTCACACACACAATTTTGAAATCTCAGCAAGACAATGGTGTGAATGATCCCTCTGTATTAATATAATGACAAAAATTTGCATTCAATAGTAGTTTTACTGCTAGAAATACTAAGAATTAGGATCATAGAATGGCTTGAGTTGAAAGGAGCCTCAAAGATCATCAAGCTCCAAACCCCCTGCTGAGTGCAGGGCCACCAACCTCCCCATTTAAGACTAGACTAGGCTGCCCAGAGCCCCCTCCAACCTGGCCTTGAACACCTCCATGGATGGGGCATCCACAACCTCTCTGGGCAGCCTTTTCCAGCACCTCATCATTCTCATAATAAAGATCTTCCCCCAGTATTCAACCTAAACCTTCCCTCCCTCAAAACCATTTCCCTTTGTTCTGCCATTATTCTATTCCTATTGTTCTAGCCTTGTAAAGAGTTGACTCTCCTTCTAGGTGTTATATACCAATACCTATGCAGAGCAAGAGACTCTGTGGGGAGATTTACCACGGTCAAACAAGAAAGATGCTGCCACTGGGAGATGAAGTAACAACCTGAGGGTCATTCAGTGAACTAGTGGCACTGTCAGGACCAGAATGAAGCCAACTGGTTCTCCATCCCTTACCCACTCCTAGAAAACTAATCATAATAAATTCAGGTGAGCTACATAAAGCAGGGAAGCTGACATGTAGCTGAGTTTGCAGGGGGAAGATTTTGCCTTCCATAGTCATGACAAAAAAAAAGCTGGAAAAAAAAGAAAGAGAAATACTTTAAGGAATCCAACTAGTCACAACTAGATTTCTCTTCTGCTTTTGGGCTGATGGAGCTTAAAACACCTTCGAAGCTTTTTTACTTTGTCAGAGACAGCCCTTGTCCTGTGCTGGTCCTCAAATTAAAATCTAGGTTAAGAGAAATTCCTTATTACGTAGATGAACAAATGGAAACACGCACTAGGGTCTGTGGCACAGTGGGGGAAAGCAGCAGCACATTCTAAAGAGCCGAGTCTTGCTGCCCTGGCTCAGCCTTGATAAACCCAAGGCAGAGAGTAGCAGAATTATGTACCGGAGCAGGAAAATCAAAAGGCTCTTTGGAAAGATTCTTCCCCACTGAGAAAATATTTTCTGGAATATTTTGCAATGAAGCCCACTTTCTGTGGTCCTATTTATAACTCTCAAGTCTCCATAACAAACAAGCTCCTTAGAGGAAAGCGAGTGTGATTTGAATAGCGCTGTATATCACAGTTCCGTGTTCCCAGTCTGGCTATGATTTATAACAAAAGCACAGCATCATGGATCAATTCATGAGAGGCATTCTGCAGCAAACAATATTGAATAAGTTAAAGTTTTCTTATGTATATGAAGGGCATTTTTCCTGAAAGTTAAAGAGAAAATGGCTTCAGTCTCACCTCCTACTAGACTAAGTATCAGGTTTTCCCCATGTTTTCTGTATGATTTCTGCTTAAGAGTTCCTCCTCTAGCATCCTTTGAACAAGGCATTGTAGCCACTAATACAAAGGCTGAAAAAAGAAAATTATGATTCACCAACAGAAAAAAAAAAAAGAGGATTCAAACAGTTTGGAAATTACAGAATAAAACGTTTTGGCTATTCACTGTCAGTAAAAGAAGGAAACAAACTCAAAAACCAACACAGGAGTTTCCCATAGACAGTAGAGGCTCAGCTCAGGTTGAAGTCATGCTGATAAGAATGAGCCCTGAGCAGAGCAGCCAGCAGCTCCTTTGGAGCAAAGGGGCAGTGAGGAGGCAGATGTGCACTCCTGTGACTGCTCTCCTAAACCTGAGGCACAAATAGCTGCATCACTATTTATGATGCAGCGAACACAGAGGGAACAGACAAACTGTCTATTTGCAAAGAAGAAATGCAGCATGTAGCCTGTACTTCACTGACACCGCAGCTATAGGACGTGGTGAAGATCATGATACACCCAGATAGAATGAGGCCTGTTTTTCTTCACCAGTGTAAATGCACAAGCAGTGGGAAGAGCAGGGTTCAGAAAATCAGGGGCTGCCTTCTCCTCTCACAGCGTTGCCTAGTGATTAGAATTATGCTGTTTTCATCCCTCTCTGGTCCCATTAAACTTTTATTGTTTTCTTGTTCGTGGCCTGGCTGCTACCACCATCAGCTCATCTGGATAGATGTCTCACGAGGAGAAACGTACCGTGGGGTTGCCTATTTCAGAATGTTTTTCTGAGTGCTGACTTTCTGGGGGGAGATTCAAGGGACTGGACAGAATGCCTTCCCAATGCTGCAGACACTGACAGTGTTAATGAAACCTTGCTGGTTTCCTACTGGTCCCCAGCAACCTATTTGAGGTGTCACAGTGAAACACCTATTTCTCCTTAATGGAGAAGGCCAACTCTGGATAGCGAGCTCCAGTAAGGAAACAGACAAGTAAGCTACAGGCTGTCCAGCAACATTTTGGGTTTAAGCTACTACCCAGCAAAAGGAGCTTTTAAAGAATCTCTTGCCTGTGTGCATTTTCTTTGTATTGACAAAGCTAGCTTTGTTAAGAAGCTGAGCACATGCTGAGTTTCCACTTGATGGCTTTGCAAGTTTGTACCCAGCTGGGAACTGTTTTTCCGTTCCCAGATGAAGTCTACATGATTACAAATGACGTTATTTACAATCTCATACGTGGAAGAAAAAACAGAATGCATAAGTGGTTTGGAGAGTTGAAGAAATGGTCCCATGTGCTTTCCACCACCCTTGTCCTGTTGTCCTGGGGATTGGCCTCTTCTCTCATGTAACCAGTGATAAGACTAGAGGGAATGGCTTCAAGTTGCACCAGGGGAGATTCAGGCTGGAGGTTAGGAAATGCTACTTCTCTGAAAGAGTGGTCAGGTGCTGGAATGGGCTGCCTGGGGAGGTGGTGGAGTCACCAACCCTGGAGGTGTTCAAGGAGTGTTTGGATGTTGTGTTAAGGGACATGGTTTAGTGAGAACTATTGGTGATCTGTGGATGGTTAACTGGATGATCTTGTAGGTCTTTTCCAACCTTGATGATTCTGTGATTCTTATGTGCTAAACTCATGTCTAGGCACCACCAGGATCTGGACTTCTCGTAGCCAGAAGATTTCCACAGAGAGCATGCATTAGAGCTTTTGCTCTAATAGTGCTCATATACATCATATACATCAGCTCTCAATTCCTAGAAGAAGCTCCTGTCATTGCAAACGCCAGAGCTAAAAGGACCAGCACAAGCACTTTTGAACTCTGGCAATATGGTAACACTGTTACCATACTTAAGAGACAACTGACCCAGTTTAGCTGGATGTAAAGGCAACCAGTGCCCCTTGAGATTTCCCATACAATGGTCTAGCAGCTGTGAAACATCATCTACAAGACACAGATGCCCTTCTCCAAACAAAGCAACAGTAGGGGACCAGCAGGACCCCCTGGAACGCTTAAAGTGCATGTGCAGAGCCAGGCAGCTGACTCTTGCCTCATTTGTCAATGGAATATAGAATCATTAGAATCATAGAACAGTTTGGACTGGAAGGGACCTTAAAGCCTATCCAGCTCTAACCCCAGCTGTGGGCAGGGCTGCCCCAATCAGCTCAGGCTGCCCAGGGCTCATCCAGCCTGGCCTTGAGCACCTAGGTACATCACACCTCAGCATGGTCCTTTTCTAAATATCCTTGGTTTTGGTGTTTTGCTTATTTGCCCATGAATCCACAGCCATCTCAGCCTGGATCTGCTGTTTCCTCTTTAAGAGCTTTCCTCACTGAAGAACAGAGTGATAGAAAGGTCTAGCTCTTTGAAAGAGTCACACAGAGGTATTAGGATTTGCTGGGAATAACTTTTCTTGCTCTAACATGACTAAATATTAAATAAACTGCAGGGACTCCTTATGTTATTGTTGACATAATTGACATTAATTGAAGTTATAACAGCCTTTGCTGTTTTCCCTGTCTGCAATTCTACTACCACAGCTAGTGCTCAGTCAAGCTTTTCTAACTTATTTTCCTCCTCAAAACAAAACAAAAACAAACAAACAAAAAAAAAAATCAAAAGAAAGAAAACAAACAAAAAAACCAATCCTGCTTTAATTGGAGAATTATTATACACTGTTTACTTTAACATGAAAGCATATGAGAAAAACATCAAATAAAGACTAGTTCCTCAAAATGAGTGTTATAAAACAAAACAATAAAAAAATGTCCCTTCCATTTACTTGGCTTGCAGATGATCTCATTTGTATTGCAGACACAGATTTACACTGTTCAGATCAAATTTCTATGAATAGAAGAAAAAAAAAAAATCTGTAACTGTGATAAACACCCACAATTATAGCACTTGATTTTCTCTTCCATAATTCAGCACAGCTTCAGCCAGTAAACTCTCTCTTCTCAGGAGAGGAAGATATAATGCTGGAATTTTTGCACAAGGGTTTGCAGGGTATACGGTGTGCTCCTCTGACTCACTCCATGCTGCCAATGGTGCCTGCAGCAGACACTGCCAGTCATACACAGCTGTCATGCAGGGCTGTAATGCAATACTCACCATAACTGCGGGTTGCTGGGAACAGATTGTCAATCTTGCCTTACTGGTGAGCAGGTTACTTGAAGTCTGTTGCTGCTTTTGCCTTCTAAATGTTTCTGTTCAGTAAATAAATAATAGACTTCACAAAGATACATTTAAAAATAAACAAATGAATTTAAGCATAGCAAATACTTAGGTGCCCTGAAAGTATAAGTGGAAGAAATACATATAAAACAGCCACCTTTTTACCTTTTTACTAAGTGATTTGTGCAGCTTACCACTTCCAGGTGAGAGAAGTGTTAGAAGCAGAAGACCTGCAGACACTCACCTGCAAGCTTTCTCTTCCCTAGAGGAGCAAGGCAAATTGTCCTGCTGAGGACAGGAGGCAGTGCTCACTTCATTGCATCACCCCATCCTGGTGTGCTCCAAGCCAGCTCAGCTCCAGCCTTCCAGAGATCAGCTGTGCTGTGTGCAGGGAACGATTCTGCACGTTCTGCAGGGCAAAGAAAAAACACAGGGGGACATTAAGAGCAACAAACGGGAAGAGGTGGATCCGTGGAGTCAGGAGTGGTGGTTCAGATGGCAGAGAAACCAGGACTGTGCTAGGAGGGATAACTCCTGGAGGGACAGAGTCATCAAAGGTGCAGAGGGATGGGCTGGGTATAAGAGAGCTGGAGAGAATGAAAGTTGAAATTAAACAAGTGAGCAATGGTCATAAGGGTGGAAAGCAAAACCATCTGCAGTATCAACCAGCCAAAAAATGGTTTACCAGTCCTATCCACCCTATTTATCTGTGAGATTCCTGAGTATCATTTACTAACATTTCTCTGAAAGCAATGAGAACACCTAGGGAATAAAAGGCAGGTTTTTTTCCTATCCTTCTTGTATCTACGTGATGAAGTATACGATGCACATTTTGGGGAGGGCTTATTATAACAAAATAAATGAGCATTCCATAAAATGTGTTCAATATCATACCAATCCTCATTTTCATGATGAGCTGTACACTAGGATTCTGGCCCCCATCAGCTCGTTGTGAAAGGAAGTCTGCACATTTTAATTAAATCTGTAAAGCCAAATTTAGAATCCTGGCTGGGGCTATGCTTGTATGAAAATTGTCTGTGGTCATTCAGTCCACAGTTGGAGTCAATGCTTTCTCCTTTTTATGTGAAATTTGAATAACTTGACTTGAAACGATTTGAAATAATTTCCATTTTTCATAATGAGGAAGGAGCTGCAATAATGAAAACGATCATTAATATTTTAATTGAAGATTAAAAATAAAATAGTCTTCAGATTTCTCTTATGCTTTGTTAAAATTCACCCATACTATAATGGCATTGTAATTTATAGCAATGTATTGTAGATTCACATATTTGCTATTCATAAAATTCATTGATGCCTTTTCTCAAAGGTGCTTTTACAAAGGATTTAGAAACATCTTTAATCTTAGAAAATAACACTGCTGTCTGTGATTAAATATCTCTGCAGCATAGCTGTAAAGATACTCATACATATCATAAAACCAAAATGAGGATATAGCACGAGATCAGTGCAAAGCTTTGTCTTAGACTGTCCATTTCTGTTGGTACTAATAGTTTATTTACTATCCTTTGAATTGCCAGATCACCTATTGTTACACTCCTTATCCAAACACAGAGCCCTTCAGAGCAGCTCATTTCACAGCAGCCAGAAGTGATGCTGGAATCTACCTACCTTGCATCAACATTTCATAGTTTGAGCTTAAATTCCTGCATCCTTCTAGTCCAAACCTTGAGTTTAAAATAAAATGGATTTTCTTTAGTGGGCAATCTGAATAATCAGCTCAAAATTATACCTTCTTATTGCTTTTTTCTGTTACCTGTCCTCAAGCTGTGTAGGATAAAACATGATTGCACCTGGTTGATGCTCATACAAAGTCTAGTGATCCACAGACTGTAGAACATTATCCAGAACAGTAAGGAGAATGCAATACTGATAAAACATATTGTGCTGCTGTTACACAGCTACTACCCAGTTTCCACTGCCTAATATCCTACAAGGACAGCGGGAAGCTCAAAGAGTTCCTGAATTATGCAAAATAGTTTTGCTTTTAGTGCTGTTTAATACTTATTATTAAGTCAGATGGTCATACTTTAAAAGCAAAACTATTCCAGTATTCCAAAAAATGGAAGGACAGAAAGTTGGTTTCATCTTTAAAATTGATATTTTTTCCCCAGTACTATACTAAAGAACATTCAACTTTTCACCATTATTGTAGTCTAACAGGGTATTTATCTTCTCCTTTCTGAGAACACCCAGAGACGCACTCCTTTCTGACCAGGACATACAGGGAGCAGACCAGGAACTCTTGTCAGCAGAGCTATTTCCACAATGCCTTTACTGAGGACAACCATATACAACTTAGAAGCCAGATACATTAATGCATACTCTCTATGGAAATTTTCTGGCAACCAGAAGTCCAGGTCTAATAATTACAGAATGCTTTAAATACTATTTATCTCTGCAAATTCTATTTGCAGAGAAGTGAGGCATTGATGTATGCCGATTAAAGTTATTACAAAAGCAGAACTGCCACAACTATATTCCTTCCAAAACCTACCAATGCAGAGTAGCTATTGGCCTCAGTAGGATCTGTGGCCATGTAACTACAGTCTAAAAGCTGCTTTATCTCTACATGCAACACCCAGAAGTTGCTGAAGCCCAAGGGAAGCATGGTGGCACAAACACAAGCCTTGCTGCTGTATGCAAGCAAGAAGTATAATTATATGTCAAGAGGGCACATGGGCATTCTTTGGAAATGAAGAGCTTTTTATTTGAAAGAGAAAACCAGAAACACAGAAGGGAATTTGGGGCATCGCCTTTCACCCTCCCACAATGATCAAAAGGCTCCTCCTGGAAGAATAATCACATCTAAACTCTTATGGCCTAACAAGGCACTTCTTATCACAGTCAGTAGAGTCCTCCTTTGCTCCATGCCTCACCTCAGCAAAGAAACCAGCTCAGCTTTTAATCAGTTTGCAAATAGGAGGAAACATTGGAAAAGCAGGTACTGGGCTTTCCTCCCTTTATTTGTGCCCACTGCCTCCCCCTCCTGTCTCAATTCCCCTTGCCCTGCTCCTCATCTGCCACGATGCAACCTTATCTTCACAAAGCAGAGCAGCTACTCCCTCCAGATACTCTGCCAGTGCCAATAAGCTGGCAGGTGGAGAAGGAATAAAGGTGCAGTTACAGAACAAAGAAGTAAATGCCTCTTTCAGAGACTGAACACATCACCTTTGCCACCCTAAGGTCAGAAAATATCAAGTTGTTTCAGAACTTTCCTCTATGTGAAGGTGCAATTACGCTAGTTAATCGTAAAATGCCTTCAGCAGCTGTCATCTCATTTTTTACATTATCCTGAAAACTTTTCAAATGGCAGGCACACATGCCGTGAGAAATAATAGCATGTATACACATTTCTATAACAAGTGATACGCCTGCTTTGTCCAGTTCATTTTTACACTTTATTTTCTCTTTCTGAAATTGAAAGCACACCCATCACACCACAGTTGAAATGCTGCAGTGAAATGTTGTTTCTTCTTCTCTTCTTCCCTCCACATTATTCATTTTTTTTTTAAGCCAAAGGTATGCAGCATGCTAATGGTCAACAAAGCTTGTTGTCCCTTGGGAAACTCAGCATAACTCCAGCACAGCACTGTGTCTCCTCTCAGGGCACAGTCTTTGCACTCTCGGCAGTCACTCCCTGCCGTTGACTGCTGCTGATGCCACAGGTTAATTAACACAGGGGATGGAGATAGAACCTGCATAAATAAGAAATACAACTGTGTCTGAAAATCAATTTTGATGCCCAGTAAGAGCAGTAGGAACGAGACAAGCAAGGAGCCTTCAGACCAAGGCATCTGGAAACATCAGCAAGAGATGCATGCTTTAAGACAATGCAGTTCCCATGCTGAAGTCTTTGTTCTCACCCATTTCTCCTTAATTTAATGGGGACAGGTAGGGACAGACTGTATATTGCAGGAAAGGAGGAGCTTTGGGAACTTTGTGCTGGCACTAGTCAGAGGTGTCCAATCTGGGCTCTTATCCCAAAAGTGAAAGACAAATAGCAAAATCCCGAGAAACTACTTTTAGTACCATTACTGTCCAGCGAGTGCCTACAGTGCTCAGGGTGGAAAATACTGGAGACTGAGTTTGAAGGCAGGTATAGGCCCCTCCACCAGGACAAAGCAAGAGTGCGAAAAGGATCACGGAATGCAAAAATGCACCAGAGGTGGCAGCTCTAAATTCTGGATGTCTGATCACAGTGTTTCATCCTTCAAATAATAAAAAAAAATAATAATAATAATAAAAAAAAAGGTGATGAAAAATATGAGCAAATCATGAGGAGAATAATTATTGTGGGTAGAATTCTGGATCTGTTGCCTATTCTAAGGCCGGACCTGGCACGGTGAAGGTTGGCTCTGCCTTCCTCTGCCCAAACACTCTTCCTCCATCGTTAAAAGCAATCTGTTTCCAGAGAGAAATGTTATTTCCAATTCCACAAGTGCTGCTTAAAGCAAAGGTCACCATTAGTTCTGGATGTGCTAATGCACTGTACATATAATAGTTCTGTATCAACATTATATTTCAGAAGATGAGGCCATTATATTTATCCCAGCTAGGATTCTTAGCAACTTTTTTAAACATGTTTTCATTAGCTGGTGGAAGCCACTATATATTTTAACAAAAGGCTCTGAGGATTTCATCCTAGAGTTTCCAAGGTGGTTTTATTTTATGATTTTACCTTTAGCTATATATATTATTTGAAATTTAAAGTTTGGAGCCCCAGCAGTATAAATGTTTCAATGACAGAAAGAAATTAAAAATATAAGTTCCAGCATGTGCTGTTGGAAAGAAAAAATTGAAGGTCAGATAACATTGGACAGCCAGAGCTCCCAAATGATTGAATAGGGGTATAGGTAACTCTGCTCCAGACTCTGGCATGTGCTGCTCAAACAACAGAAAACTCTCTGCAATGCTCAAAGGAAAGTAACTACTCACTGAATATTAGGGCTAGGGTAATGTACTGAAAGTAATGCCTCCTCTTTATTGCCATGAAAACTACAACGTGTATGAAGAGCACAAAAATACTATTTGATGGAGCAAATTCTCAGCTACAAAACACTGTTTTTCAACACAGTCACCATCATTAGCTGTGTATTTTCATCAGTGATAAGCAAGAGCCTGCTTGCCATGCTCACACAAATCTGCACGAGTGCAAGTGATGCTGTCACTGTTGCCACTGCTGAAAAGCATCACCCACCATATCACTATGCTCACAGCCACTGCTGCACCTACATAAACATTCAGCAAGTGTTGATGAATGTCAACAGGTGCCTTTTCTTCTGCATGGAGAAGTCCAATTCAACCCCTTTGCTCCATACTCACTTCTATGTCAGACGCCATTCTGTCGGACTGCTCCCCTGCTGCCATCTGTCACACGGCAACAAAATGTAATGGAATACTGGTGGAAAGACTCTTCTGCCATACCACCAACTCTGACATCATGGGCTGACATAATAAAATGGGAGGCATTACTTTCAAAGTGGCCCTCATGGGATACATGTGTATGTTCATTCACAGTTGACTGACAGTCACAGTGCACTATTTAGCAGCTGGTATTTTTTTGTAGTAATCTTAAAGCAGTTAAGCCATTTATAAGGTGTTCCTTTTACTGAACAGGTTTTCACTGAAAAAGTAGATAACAGGAAGTAACATGCAATGGAAATGAAGCTTAATATTTCAAAGCCCTTCAGACTCTGATTAGGCCATTGCACTCTGTACATAATCTCTTACTAAACTAAATTGATGGTGCTTTGTCAGTATAAAAATAACACTAAGATTTTATATCTGGAAAAAGCAGGACTCTATGAGCTCCCTGGTGTGCAAGCAAGAAAAAAAAATATCTTATTTAACTAACAAAGGAATGAGATAGGGATGAAACCACATGAATGTTAACACAGACTAAAAATTGATTGGCGCAAAATTTGTACTGTAGCTGTAAATTTTCTGAGTCGACTGCACTTGCTGGGCAGATGAATAATTACATGCTTCTTGCTCTGGAGTCTTTAGGCTGCACTCAGTTACCGAAATATAAATTTCAAAAAAATCTATTGATGTTATTGATGTTACCATAGAGTTATGCCAGCTTCACTGATGGCAGAATATGATGCCTTGTTTACAGAATTAAACTCTGAAAGGTACATCTGTGTGTACATTTTGATTTGCCAATAAAATAATCTTATGGAGTTAAATTTATGCAAATACTCCAAATTTAAATCCAAAGGAGACCTTCCAGTCTTGTATTCATTAAAGATTATGCACCATTTTACAAGATAGTACTCAAAAACACAATATAGATTACAATTAAAAGGAATACATTCACATAGGTTTCGTATTTTACAAAGTCTTTAGCAGGCTGGTCCCTGAGGAGCAAGGAATATATTTATGTCCCTAGTCATCTTTATCCACCTAACTCAACCAATATCAATAAATTTCTCCACCCACCAGCTGGGAGAAGGAGACGACACCATTACCAAGAGAAAGCATGAGGTTGGCCAAGGGCCAAATGTAGCACATAGAGAGAGAAATGCTGTTCTCCTGCACTAACCCCCAGATGGAATCCAAGCCCTTCTTTGGAGTTTCAACATCGGACAGGGGAAGCAGGATAAAATCCCACGTCAATATGGAATAGCTTCTATCCTAAGTCCTAAGCGTAGAGGCATTTGTTTACATCTTCAGGTACGCTTACACCTGAATTACAACAGCTCCTTGTGGTTTATTCTCAGCCATCGAAGGCAGAACACTTTATAAAGAACCACTGCTTCTTTACGCTGCACGGAAAAATGTAGCACTGCAGTTGAGGTGTTTGGGAACTGCATTCCAGAATACAGAAAAAACACATCAGTCTCCCAGTATGAGAATCATATGCAGGCTTTCATACAACTTTCATACTTAAACCAATACTGCTTAAAATAAACTTAAGGGATGGCTGGATATAAAGGAATTCATTTTTAAACTAGGCATTTGGGAAAAATGGTGAAGGAAGAAACACAATCCATTTTTTATCAAAGAAACAAGATATCAATTCCACAATGAATATATCCACAAGTTGTCATTTGTTTCCTTCAAAAAAAAAATTGAATAATTCTCTCTAGCTTTCCTTGACAGCCCTGCAGTACTCCTGTAGGCTGGAAAACCACACTCTTGCTAAAGGCAGGAGTTACCCAATTGTCGGGAAGCCAGTTTCACTAACATGTTAGGGGAGAGAAGATAATAAATGATGCCTACCTGCCTGTGCTGCCAATCCTCGTGCTTCTTATCTTTGAAGAATCTCTCTACGTGGATTAAATTAAATAACATTTATGTAAAGAAATCTAGTGAAGTGTATGTCTTGTGACTCACACCCAATTCTTACAGCTTTCCAATACTGTCCAGTACAAGGAGACAACCACAGAAATCATTTCAACAGCTATCTCAGCTAAAGCAACCCCCAGAAAAAGCACTACTAGCCAAATGGCTTTTAATAGGACAGAGAATACGGTAAGTCAGGGCAGACTGTAGGCATCAGACGAGGCCTAAATTCACCAGCAATATGCCCAGCCACCAGACTGGTGATACCCAGAGTGTGATTTGTGAGACAGTGCTATGCACAAAGTACCTTCTGCAGCGCTGTCAGACATGACCAGGGGAATACTATATAAATAAATATATACTTAGTAACAGACGTGTATGCTATGCTACCCAGTCTTTTTGTTAATTTGAAATATGAGTATTCATGAGCTGAATTTCTAATTCATTTTAGTATCAGTTAGGCTGGAATTTGCTCTTCATACATCAAAAAAAACCCAAACAAAACAAACAGAAACCTCCTGACCATATTCTCTCTGTTTCCACACAGCATCTTTTCTCACAAAGCTCCTTTGCACTGAAAGCAGCCAAGTGATACACGTGCAAGGAAAGCCCGTATCTTATCTTTTTCTAGAGAAAAGATGAAACCACGAGACATGGATATTAAAAAAAAACCAACAACAAACAGAATAAACTGATACCCTCTTAAACAGGAAGACAAATTGTAGATTTAACGTCATCATTTTACACTTGCTTTCAGTCCATTGGAACTCTGATATCAGTTTTTCTACAACATAAAGCACCCTTCCCATGTATCAGTACAATGGTAAGGCCAACAGCATGCAGAGCTTCAATAATTCCAGGCTGTCAGCATTCCAGGAAAATTCTTTAGTGAGAATTCTTATACCAGGAGGGAAAATTTAAAATGTGGAAAACAACAACAAAAACAGACACACACAAAACCAGGGAAATATGGTTCTTCAAATGGGAGTGAAAACATTTTCTAATTCTGACTGCAAAAGAATTTTCCATTTCAAATGACTATACAAGAAGTATCTGAGTCATCTTTACAGAATGCTTTTGAAGAAAAACGAGATAACTAAGTCATCAATCCTGTCTCACAGATGAGGAATCACACAGAGTATCCAGGAAAAAGGGGGTTTTCACGCTTCAGTTCAGTGCTTCTCCCTCAGTGCAGCACTGTGTTTATGGAGAATTGATTAGCTGAAAAGAAATAGGATGTAATACTATTGGTATCTGTAGAGGACAAAGGCTTAAAAAAACCTGCTTCATGTAGAAATCCCATTGAGGAAGATTTTTTTTTTTTGCCACATCAGTGCACTGTGAAACAACCAGATGCACTTTTGTGACAAATAGCATGTAGGAATATCAGGCTCCTGGATGCTTTGCAGTACTTATATATCTTACATCCCCAAGCTGTAGCATGGAAAGCTTTGCTGAGCTTTAGGAGATGCACTTGCTCAGCCTCCCGTGCTGTTGTGCTAGGAGCCAGCTAGATGGTGCTCATGGGTGGCAGCTGGTGTCCAAAAGCTACTCTGAGATTCTCCCCATCTCTGCCATCCTTCATGATCCAAACAAATTGTTGCAGATGGAAAGTCAGGACTGGGGGAAAGGGGACAGACAAAGGAAAGGAAACCGTGTGTCTCAGATACAGTGTAAGCAGAGAGCCTTGCGGGGTCACGCTGGATCTGGAAGGCTTCAATGCCTGTAAGAAGCTGGGACTGGCTTGGTGGTACTCCCACCTGGCAACCTGAGAAGGGCACAACTGACAACTTGGGAAGGAAGCACACTGTTGAGAGATCTGACACTAAGGAAGTTGTATTTCTTGTGCTGGACAGCAGCTTAAGCCGTAAGCTTCACCGTGATCTGTGTCTTTATTGGTATTTGAAGTTAGAATTAGCTTTTTGTGGTCTGTGGAGTTTCCTAATTGTACTGGATTAATTGCGTACTGCAGCTGGTAATATTTAAAAACACATAGCACTAACTCACAGTAAGCATAAGAATAATCAAAGTACTCAGGGACTGCAGTCAAAGATTTTGGTGTGGACATAGCGCTCAGGGATCCGCTGAATGGCAGAATACTTATTAATTCTTAAATCTGAAGATCCCACTTGGTCCCTTGGGCTGATAGCTTGCATGAAAATTTCATTTCAGAATGACAAGCCCGTATATGCACAGGAATGGTTTTCTAAATAAAACCCTAGATCATTTTTTATTCATCTTATGTCTAAAATGCCCAGAGGCATAGATCCATAAAAGTTTTAAACTTTAAGCAAAAGCTCCTTTTGAGTTGCAAGGAAACAAAACATTGTGAAAGCAACAGTTTATATTATTTATTGTGATGTTTACTTAGTGAGAGAAGCTGATGAGTTAATTCTCTGTGGAAACGCTGAATTACATTATGAAGAGAAGCCCAATTAATTAAGGATCATTTCCTATTGATTTCACTGTGCCATAGAGCAGACTCAGTGTACCTGATATACTTTTTGGCACCGTGTAAGATATAAATAATAAATAATAATATACTTAGGCCAGCTACTGCTGTCCCGATGACCTATAATTCTCACTGAGGAAACGCCTCACAGACTTTGAAACAAGTACAATAGAAGATACAATGATTCTGGAAAGAGCAAGCACAGGAAAAGCATGGAAGTACACAGAGGCACAATGCATACTCCGGACCAAGAGGATAGCCAAACGAACAGATTTGAAAAATGGACAAAACTGGAAATAGGCTCCTTTTTTTCCAATGATTTTCCAATGGGAAAATACTTCATTTCATGCCTTACGGTGAGAATCATCTTCTCTGTAGAGAACAAATACTGAGTACATTCAGGAAGTGTACTAAGGCTAGTCTTCAAGTACAGATTCACCAAGAAAATTTATTAAGAGCAAAAAATCAAGTCCTGGAAACATGTTTGACAGCTTAGATCAGCACACTGAATGGTGATGAAGCACCGGGGCATGTGCTCTCTCTTAAAGCTTGCTTATCTATCCTGGATACCAGCTGGATCTCCACTCTGCAGTGTTCAACCCTTCGTGGCCCCACTGCCAACAGCCTCTCCATATAAAGTAGTAAAGCAATCTGTTCTGTTACTCAACATCCTATAAGGCTGTGATGAGATTTGGACTGAGGTTCTGGCTCACTTCAAAGTTGAGCAGATAAAGATTATTGCAGAAGGACAGGTGTGTTTAACTCAGTCTGGAAAAACAGATGTATTTTATTCAGTCTGGAAAATATAGCAAATATTCCATGCATTGCCACAATACTCCATTAAGAAATTCAGAAAGTTTACCATTCCTTTGGTAGAACATGTTTATTTATAAAGAACACACAGAAAGCTGTGTTCCTGAGACAAAGAAAAGGAGAAACAAGTTGTCTGCCTACAGTCTCCAGATTTCTTCTGGTGAGCCTAATGCCTGGAGATATGCTGCCTCTGCATCCTCCCAGAGCTCATTTCTCCCAGTCTTGTCTCGGTCAGTTGCCTCTTTCATGACTGCTTTCTGCCCGTGAAGTCCATGCAGCAGTATCAAATCTATGCCCTAGCTTTTGTGTTTGTACTAAACCACAGTATGACTACTGGGCCATAAAGTTTCAATTTTTGCTGAAGGTTGCCAGGCTAACTAATTACTGGCTACTATAGCAGCTTCTCTTTGTGTGCTCAGTGCCTACTCTGAATTACATTTCTTTTTCACTTAGCCTAAAGAAATGACAGATACCCACGAACTTCAGCCATGTTCACAACTCACAGTGGCCATCAGTATCTCACAGAATGGAAATAATAATGTGGAAAGTAAAACATGGATCTGTACTCTGACACTATGGAATTTGGGCAAATTACTCAAGCTGAGTCTTCAGTTTTGATAAGCAGTACCTATCAAGGTAACTGGTTTAAAAGATATGTAAGTATATTCATTATCTGCAGGAGAGGGTAAAACTCTACTTTGTTGGTATGGCAAGGAGAAGGAGCTGGCAGCAGCTCTTGTTATGTCTGTGGTTAACATGTACCATAAGCAAGAGAATAGGATGAGTGCAATCAGTCTGACTCACCAGGAGAGCATCCATCCTCCTCGGCGTGAGGGCTCCTTCTTAAGATCAGCTGCATTAGCAGAGCTCCAGCTTTTCTTGGCCAGGAAGCAGTTCTTTTGGTGGGGCTAGCAGCAACAGTCTGGATTGAAAGCCTGAAAAAAAGTGAGAAAGAAGGGGAGAATTGGAAAGCTCTCAAAGCCTTTGACTTCTGCTCATTAACCATCTCCTCTTTGAGCTTAGTCACAGCAGGAGGACATGGAAAAGTATCACAGAAAATGGCCTTTCAATTTTTTCCTCTGGCTAACATTCAGGCTTGCTCATGAGGAAAGGTTTGACTTGGTGAGGCTATTCTTTGCCCTCAGGAATGAAAGGACTTGAGGAAGTGACCAAATCCAGTTAAAAAAAAAAAAAAAAAAAAAAAGAAAAGGAAGAAGAAGGGAAAAAGCATTTTAAATGCTTACCAAGAGAGTTGACAGACAGAGACAGACTTCTCAGCATTGCATAGTGAAAGAATAAGAGATACCGATGGTGTTACAGAGAGGGCAAATTATGAATGCTTCTAAATCGAGATCTTCAACGTGAAAATGGCCAAGCAGAGTAAGCACCCAGGAAGGCGAAGGATCTGTGTTCTGGGGGATTTTGAAAAATCTTTATTTTAACTGCAAACTGGGGCTCACAGAAAGTCAAACTAAAAGCTCAAATTGAAGTTGAGACAATTTATATTGGAAAGCTGTAGATGCGTATCGCATTCCTGCTGCCACTGACAATTTTGACACAAAGAAGTCAAGCAAAGAACATTTTTAACCATGCAGTTAAGAGTCTATCATACGCCTGACTACTGACCTCCAGGGCAGAAAGACAAATCTCGGAACAACTAGATGTTCCTGCAGTTTATATTTTGTTATGGTTCTTTCCAACTAGCAATAAACAAACAAACAACAACAAAACCATAAAGTACATGGTATTGGAGAAACACAACAGGAGCTCACTCCACTGAAAACAAAACAGGAAACTCACCGCTGCCTTGCAATTGCTTAACTCCCTCCACACCTCATGCACTGGTTCGTACAGAGGGAGCACAGCATGAATGTGGAAATGCAATGAGATGCAGTTACCCGTATCTGGAAATGGTTCTAAGAGAAGGTGTGGTGTGCATGGAATGCTTTCTCAGCCATAATGCACATTTTTACATTAATTTCTGCCCAGTGAGTACCAGCTGCCTGCAGTGGTGGTCTGCCTGCGTGACCCTGAATTAGGGCAGATAGGTAAAGAACAGACAGCAATAACCCCTCAATCCAGCTCATTGTGCACTGGCTGCAGACAAGAGCAGATAAAGAACAAATCAGAGATGCTGATAAAAGAGTGGGGGTAAGAAATAATTTACTGAATGTAAATTCATAATCAGAATTATTTGTATTATCGTTAGCTTATTAACTGCATTAATAACCTATGCAAATAAATGCAACAATCAAAATAGTCTTGAAATTCAGTGCATAAGTGTCTCTGCTCAAGGTTTTGCTTAATAATTCATTGTACTCAGAGGTTCAGAGTAACTTCCAACAGAAAAATAACAAGAGACCAACAAAAAAATCCCCAAACAGAGAACACCACTGTGCATGCTGTGAACTCCCATTCCTGTGGAGTCTTTAATGTTTTGGAACATAATATATAGCAGACAAAGTATTTTATGAGGTTTCTTCACACTTCTGCTTTATTTAACATGTGCTCCTGTTGAGCTGACTTCTTGTTAGAGTGAGCCTCAAATATTTGTGGAAGAAATAAAACCTCTTGGTAGCAGAAGAGACAATGCGACTGCAGGGTAGGACAGTCGGCACTACAGGGTATGCACTTCAAAGACACATCCAGTCCAATGAGTCTTTGTGCCCACTCAGACCAAGCTCTGAAGTGACGGCTCCATGCCTCAACTGCAGGAAGTGGCTCTGCAAACTATGGCTGAGGTTCATCAAACTATGGGCACGAAATGGTACCTTTGTAATATTCACATGAGAACTTGCTCTGTTGAGGCTTCACTTGTGATGCCACCAGCTGTAGGGATGCACTTCCTTCTTTTTGCTTTTCAGATTTATGCAATTGTCCAACTGCTGGAAAAAAATGCTAGAGAAACAAGTAAGGGAAGTTGGGTATATTTTTCTTAAATCTCAGCACTGATTTCTTCACTGTAAATAATGTTATAATCAGTCTATCGTTTTCCATGAGAGATGCAAATTTCAAATCACTTGAAGATTGTTTCAACTTTTTCTAACAGTATCACCTGAGTGCAAGGCAGCATAACAAAGGAAAGAATGGAAAAATAGAACGGTGGTTTAACCAGTTCCATTTTATTAGCACATTGCTGCCCACACTGATCCTTTTTATTCATTAACAAATGGTAAAGCAGGTTTTTAAGCAGTAGGAAAGCAAAAAAATACATATTAAGAAATTTTAATACTGTGGGTAGTTGAAAATTTTCAGAAGAAATTAATTTTTTCTCAAGTAAATGAACTTCTGTTCTAATTCTTACTCTATGAAGTGTTTGCGTTTCATGGAAAAAGATCTGATTTCTTTGTGACTGCAAAGTATAAAAGAATGGAAATGAAAAAGGATAAGCCATGACCTAAAAGGGAGTTATGCTTTAAATTACTGCAACACCTCAACAAATGGTATTTCCAATGGCTTGTGTTCCTTTTCCATCTACAGGCATACAGTGAGCTTCCCAGCTGAACACTGCCTAGTAGCAAACGAGCTCCATGCTCCAGTCTACGCCATCCTACGGAACATCTGTACACCAAAGCCGAAACTCTGAGGTGCTATGGAAACCTTTTTGATGGAAATGGCTGATTTTCAGGCTTGAGTTTTATTTAATTCTACTGATGTAGAGAAACAGAAAAAAAAAAAACCAAAAAAAACAAAAACTAGAAGAGAAACAAAATAAGAACAATGACAAAAGATGCATTTTCTCACCATAACATTCTTACAGAGCTGAAGTCATTTATCACTTCTTTGATGTAGCACTGAGACCCTGAGGAGGCATCACATGTACCTGGAAAAGATGCACAAAAGATTTTACACAGAACAGCTGCCACGGACCAGCCCTGCATTCAGCTCGTTAGGGGTCAGCAGTTTCCTAACACTCACCCATCCCCACAGCATCTGCTTCCAGGAGGAAGATGGAGTATTAAGGTACATTATGATAACAGGAGCACCCATGTGGTAACTACACCAATTTGGCTCACTGCCCAAAGGTTCACATCAATAACAGTTCCCACATTATGAAAGATGTGTTCTTCGAAGAAGAGGTGCAAGAAGGCCTTTTGAGAAGAATGCCTCACTGCAGCAAGTTTTACAAGGCACAAAACGTAATTTTGGATGCATTCAGTGTTTTGCTTCTTTTCATTTAAATTGTCCCAAATCCTTACCCTAAAAGAAGATAGGCAGCTTGTCAAACTGCATTTTATAGAGACCACTTTAAATGTGATTTGGAAAGTGTTGCAACATTTAGTGTAAACACCAAACATCTGTGGGGATTTGGATCCAAATCCAGATTCAACAATGTGACATGACCTTATTTCCATGTGGCAACACAGTGCTGCTCCTCCAGGCTGCAGGTAATGTGTTTATCACCAGTCCCTGCCTACTCAAGTTAACACTTTTTAACAGTGGATGTAATCTTTGGTAAAACTAAGCTTTTACAAATTGCTGTTAATGTGAATCACATTTAACTTGCCTAGCTGTCTCTTCCAAAGCTTGTTTTCCCTAAAGCTGTTTAAATTCAGAATACTTACCCACTAAGTGAACTTGGATAAGTGAGCAGGTTATCTGCATCTCTGAGATGGAGTGCAGAGGACTCTGCAATGCCAACTGAATGACGTAAACATGCCTGATTTATGTTGTATGGGAGAGGTTGGAGGAGCTTCAACAGGTGCTGGGGATGAGAGTGTCAGATGATGCTTCCAGACCTCCTCCAACTGCTCAAGGTGACATGTCACTGCCACGAAATGAGTTTGGGTCATTGAATTAATTTCCACTGCTCTCTGCAGGCATGTGACACTATATGATGACAAATCTGGAAGGACTTCACTTCAATAACTTTTTTTTCTTTTAATTGTACCAATTGTATGCTGTAGTCAAGAGTCAAGCTACATTAAGGTAGTAAATCCGACAAACTAAAGGGATTTTATAAATTGACTGTTATATGACTTTTCAGAACAAAGAATAGCAGGCTCATTGCTTTTAAGCCACCAGATCGTTGTTGCATGCCAGCATTGAATTTTGCCTAATATTTCAGAAGCCCCCCAGAGTAACAGACCTTTCCATCTCCTAAGGATTTTGCAAACTGTTCAAATCTGAACTTCATTATTTTTACCCACTGAAAGTTCATTTCTAACTGAATTCTATTTTGCTACAATAAATTTAGAAATGCACATGCTTAACTAGTCATAATGCTACCGTGGAGTTATTTCTTAAAATTCAAATATATCTGTAAACAAGGAAAAAGCATATTTTCTGTTACCAATTTCCACCTCTCACAATGGAAACTAAAGAAGCTTCTAGAAACTAGAGAGAAAGAGAAATCCTTGAGGACACAAAGAACTGCGCAAAGGTGGAAATTTTCAGTGAGCAACATGTTTTCTTGTCCAACAGTCATGTGTCTTCTCAAATGCTGTTTCCAGCCATACCAACACACTGTTTACTATGGGCATGATTGTTACTTCTACATAACAGTAAGGGTGCCCAACACTTTCCATTTTAAACACGCTTTCAGCAGCTAATGACTTTGCCAAAGCTTGATCATTTGGATAGAATTGTTCTACACCACTTTCTGCCTCAAGTTAATTAGCTGTGCTGAGTATAGAATACAAATATAATACTGTGCTCACACAGAGTTTTGCCCAGATTAGAAGAAATTGTAAGTGATGCCTCAAAAACATTCAAGTTATTCATGTCATGCTTTGATGAAGGGATTTGAAATATAAAAGGTGGTAGTGTTTATGTTAAATATTGCTGCTGTTGGAAGAAATAGCACCAGGTCAACTGTATTAAATTTTTCGTATGTCGAGGCCCAACAGTGCGCAACAGTGACTTGGAAGGGGAGATCTCATCTTGTGCTGTGCTTAGATTTTGTCTGGACTGGCGTTGTGGGGAGGAGAAGAAGAAAATTGTCCTTAGTAACAAAACAGATGGACAGGGCTGATATGGAAGACATGGGAGCATTTGAGGTTAACAGCTGGGTAAAGAGAGAATCAAAGAGAGTGGAAGATAATGGGTGAGACAAGTTGTCATCAGGGAGACAGAGATCAGGAAAGAGACTGAAAACAGGAAAGAGCTTGATAGCTAGTGGCAAATGAGTGGTGGAGGCAGGAGTGTGGAGTTCCTGTGCAATGCACTGAGCTCCTTGGTGTTGGCTGCTTCCAGTGGTTGTGTTAGGGGCAGAGGATAGGAGAAAAAAGTAAGCTCTACCACTGTCTTCACTCTCCAGCCAGATGCCTACATTAGGTTTGTAATAAATGGCTTGCATTATGGAAACTTCAGTGTTGCTCAGATACTGGAGGTGGATCACAAAGAGGGAAAGACTGGTGAGAGTGTTTTGAGGTGTGGGAAGAAGGAAGTTGCTAAGAGAAGAGGCTAATTTGAGCTCCTAAATGTCTCAGTACTTGCTCATGCATATTCTCAATACAGGGATGAGACAGAAATCACTGCATATCCAGACCTGACGGCAGCTTGAAACCTGAATGTTACATTATTTTTCCTGCTTAGTGAGAGTACAAGATTTTTAGGTTGGAACTCCACTACTTCAGCTGTGATTTGAGCACTGGGAATGATGTTTCTGCATGTGCTCATGTTTCTGGTTACACAGGAATAAGCAGGTTCTTAAGTCCTTTATCATCTCAGGACAAATGATCACAGCTAAAACTGTCAGAGCCTTCAGTGCAATCGTTTAGTACCCAGACAGCATATCTGACCAAATATGGCAAAAAGGGAAAGAAAATACATAACCTGCTCCTACATGACAATCTTCATCTCCCTCACCTAATCCATCCACTTCATGGAGAAAGGAAATAAAAAAGTCACAATCCAGACGGTAATGGCTGGCTAAAGAAAAGATCCTATGTCTTCTGCAGGCACACTCTGCTACAAACCGTAGCTCTGGTACAAAAAAAACCTCATCTCTGTAATCTATATCCTGACTGGAGGCTTCTGTGCTCTAATTATTCTGCAAGCATCTCTCCTCACAGCCTGGAACAGGCTTTGTAAGGGCTGAGGCCGCTGGAACGGGGAAGATTTATGGAGCCAGTCAACCTTGGCTTCCTTCTGCAGAGCCTTCGTTAAGAATGAAAAGACTCTTCCAAATCTTAAGGGGAAGTTTCCCTCTGCACTAAGGATTACTCACTCTTCCTGGTGCACCGAAGTTGAAGGATTAAGTAACTTTTCCCAAATATAGAATGTATCGCACACATGTACACACCACTGACTTCTTAAGTGAAGCATCTAAGGAAGAAAATGAGATTAAAAATTTAGGAGTAATAATGAGATCAAGTTAAATTCACACCATTTCCCTGCCTATGCACAATCTATGTCATTAGAAAGGATTAATTTTTTGTTGCAATTTCTAATCTCGTTATACCTTTTGTCACAAGAATGATTTATCAGAATTTCAATACTTAATGCTATACTTTTTATGAAATACTGCATTATGTTCTCACATAGTACCTTCATTTGACTTTCCTGGTATTCTGTATTTTTGTTAGCTGGTATCCACTCACTCATACTGCACTACTCAGCATGGCCATAAATAGAAAGACCAGCCAACCAAGTCGCACAATATTGAAAAGGTCAAAGTAGTATACTACATTACTGTAATTTAGAGAATACTGTTGGCAAAGTATTAAAACTTTGACACCTTATTTATGTGACAACTTAAGTAATGAAAATAGAAGGCATTGCAAAATGATTGCATTACTACCAGCAATCATTGGGAGACTGAGGAATTACAAACCCTTCAATATTATTATCTTTATGGCTTCATATAAATTCATGTTATTCTTTAAGTACTGCACTTTTTTATGGTGAAGTCTGTAGTCTGTTCACTACTTCTGATATTGTTTTAAATATCAATGTATAAGGAGGTCTTAAGGAATATTCACAACTATTTTTGAATCATGGTACTTTTCCTTCAGCTAACCAAGAAATACAGGCAAGAAAAAAAAAAAAAAAGAAACAAACAAAGTACATCTAAAGAGTGTTATTACTGACTACTACTCCCCCCTCCTACTCCTGCACCTAGATCATTCATTAAAAAGAAATTGAATAGGACTTCCACACACGCATGGAAAAAGTGATGTTTCTTGACAACTGCATGGTCCCCCACCTCTTTTCTTGCACCCCAGGATTCCTCAGACACCAGGGAAACATTGCAGAAAAACTTACAAAGCAGCAGTTAGTCCCTCAGGCTCCTCTGAGGATGACTTCATCATCAGTCCTGGTATCCAGTGCTATCTGATGTTCCAAAAGCCTCTGGCTAATCTGAAAGTAAAAAGACTCTGTGTCATTGCATCCAGACATGCAATTTTTCCCAAAGAGCATGGAAGTACAGCTGTGCTACTATACGCTAGAAAAATTCACAGAGCAGAAAGTAGATGTTCTTTTGATCGTCTACTGGAAGAAAGAAGGAACAATATGCAGGAGCCAAGGTGAGAGAGCATCACCTAGGCTTTTTGAGATAGCTGCAGGAGAAGTGGGGCTTAGTACACAGTCCACAGCGCTCACATTCCTGTATGCTCAAAGCCCTGATGAACTCCTGGGCAAAAGCAGGCACCCACAAGCCAACAGGATGTGGAAGATGCTCTGCAAGCAACTCCCAGCAGAAACAGCAAGAGAATCAGGGGCAACCTGTACCTAATCAATACATGTTTAATTTGATCCTAGCATTAAATAGTTCTATAGGATTGGGGTGTCAATTACATTTCAGCAAACTTCATTTATGAACTTGTTATTAGCTTAATAGACAATTGACATAAGCTCAGCTATATTAAACCAACAGTAATCAGTAACCTAATTCATATCACTCTCACTGTCTTCTCTGGTGGGATACCCATTTGCTAAGGAGCAGGGAGGCTAAAAGAAGTCATTTATTCTGAAGACTACTCATTAACCCTAGTCTGAAAAACAACCTATTGCAATAATGCATTGCAAGATTTCCAAGCATGGTGCTAAGAAACTGACCTGGCATCATTCTCCCACAGAGACATTATAGAGAGAACATAGTCCAGGCTACAGCCAGGCTGCAGTGTCTGCAGGCAGTACAGCTGAACAGCTGCATACAATCCACCAATAATAGGCGACTACAGGGCAGAAAAGTGCCTCTGGCTTCCATTTTTTGTCCATGAGATTTGAAAGGGTTTTTTTTGTTTGTTTTCAGGTTGAGAGTGTTGGGTAAAAAGCAGCAGACAAAACCATATGTAGGGCCATGTCTGCATAAAATGATGTCTTACTAGAAGCCAAGAAAGCTCCTTCCCAGATGGCCACACTTCCAATACAGATGCTATTATTCCAGTACTGTGGCTGTGCACACTGCTGACTGGTTTAATCAAGGAAGTGGTTGTGCTCCATCTGAATCTGCTGAATTCTGCTCAGCTAGGAAACTGAGACTATATGCTTATATTAGACTAAAAGTCAATAGGCAAGACAAGATATTATTTTCCAAGAGGGTGATTTAGAAAACAAAACAAAACAAAAACAACAACAAAAAAAAAACAAAAACAACCCTACAAATTGGTCTTTGCCTTTATCAGCGAAGGTCACCCAGGAGCAAGGGAGAAGCAGAGCAGCACAACTCCCAGCTGATGCGTGCCTCCTGCTGACTCCCACCCCGAGCTGGTGCCTTGGCACAGTGCTGGCAAGGCTGTGGGCCCTCCGGCAGAGCAGGTGGCTGTGGGCGGCACGCTCCACCGTCCTCCCACACCAAACAGATTTGCTGGCACTGGGGGCGGAGAAAGCGAGCTCCACCTGAACAAAATGAACCCCTTTGCTTTTGGGATGATGGCTGGAGGGATGGAGTGAGTGCCTTATGGAATTTTGATTTCAATTTTGCAGCATATGGAAATTTGTCTGCAAGAAGAGTGAGAAATATTTAGAAACAGTTAGAAAGGCTGTCATTGAAATTTATCCTGGTTATGTCTAAACATGGAAAAGGACAACAGAAACCAACGTTAACTTAAGAAAAATGTAAAGAGAACTGACTATGCAACAAGCAGAAGGCTTATTTCTTTTTAAGTATAAACAATCTGGTGAGAAGGAAGAAAGGCAGAGCTATAAAAATAAGTGAAAGCAAGGAAAAAATAATGAGGGTAAAAAGAATGCATCAGTTTGCAGAGATTTTTTTTCTCCTGTTCAGCAGTCTGCAAATATAACTTTCTTAAGGGAAAAAACAGACAAAATATTTCTGTTCTAAAATGTCATAATGGAGAATAGCATAAAACGAAGGTGTGCTGGGGGATGAGGATAACCTTTAGCTTTGGACAAGCTTTCTAAAACACCTTCCTAGAGCGGCTGATCTATCTAGCTGCCTTGTGCAGTCAGTGGAGAGAGACGTTATCCTCCACAGGGCAATTCAAAATCCAGGAATGCAGGTGGATGCATAATGATAAAAACTATAAATCATAAAACATAGGTCATTTTCTTGCTTTGGCTTATGACATTTGGTGGTTCGGAAAGTGTGAGAACAGCACCCTTTTTTGATGGCTCTTCCTTGTTTTCTTTTCATTAAGAGCACCACTGAGCATTAAAATACTGCCTTCTCATGAACACTTTGCGTTGTTTTCCTCTTCTCAGCTCTGTATGTTTGCCCTCCCTCCAGTGTTGTGGGCAGTGGCAGGCAGTTGGAGCTGGTTTTGTCCATGGATGTCTTTCCTCACCTCTGTCTTCTGCTGGCAGAGAGGACCTAGCCACAGGGAGCAACCTTTTACCCAGGACGGCATCTTGTTTACACCTGCAACTGGAGTGTCCTTTGTGCAGCAAGGCAAAATTTTGTTGTTCCCATGTTAACTTGTAAAAAGGTCATATTGCAGAGAGAGTGGAAACAGTGTAGAGGCAACCTAACAAAATATTTGAAATTCCAAGATTGGCAATGACTATAATCAAGGGTAAAGACAGAAATGGAGAACGTAATTGCTTCTAATTTGAACATAGCTTCTCATAGATGCCAAATAGGCAAGAATATCTAGACTTCTTTTGAAATGAGTTTATCTTTGAATAACTGACTTAGCAGATTGACAGAGCAAGTAATATAACATGCTTGGATGTGTAGCATATGACAGAAACACCAAGTCAGGAAAAGCTGTTATTACTGTTATTACTGTACAAAGTTGCTGAATCTAACACAGCATAAAACCAGTGCAAAGCCTGAGTTGCTCTTCCACCATGGTAATCTGGAGAGGCAGAGCTACACAAATTGCCTTGTTTTTCCTTGAAATCAAGTACTTCAAGAAACTGTATATACATACATTTTGGAAAAATCATAGGATTCTTTCACTTCCCTTTCTTTCCACATATCTGAAAAAAAAACCAATTTCTCCTCCTTTGCTTCACTTACCAGAAAAAAAGTACAGTTTAGCCTTGGAAAACAACTCATTGCATTTACTCACTTTAAAGTTATTACTTAAACTTCCATTGCGCCATTGCTCAGGAAATACTACTTGAAAAAAGCATTGTGTTAATGCTCAGATTCCTAAATATATATATAAGTAACCCATTAACCAAATCACACCTTTGAATTTCAGCTTATGACTTCTTTTCAACTCCAAATGCCCAAATTTGCTGGTTACTCATAATCATTCTGACAGAAGACAGGAACCATATCACATGTTGTATTTTGCCACCTACTGCAATACAAACTTCCAGTAAATGTTCACAAGCAGTGTGCAAACCACAGTCTATTTTTGGTAGAAGCTTCCTCAATAAAACTTCAGCGTTGCTTAGAAATTTCTGCAAAAATAAGTGGAAGAATTTGAATCAATAACCCATTGACTCACTGCAAATACTGGGCAGGTTTTATGGATCTCTGAAAAAGCACAAATAGGAAAAGCAGAAATATTGGCTGAATAATACATGCTTTATAGTATATTACCTCAACTTCTCAAATCTTCCTGACTCCCAATAAAGCAAATAAATCCAGTATTGAAGAAACGTGGCATTGCCTGGATTTCATTGCACATGAGCTGAAGTGCCATCCTGAGTCAGGCACCCTGTGACACACAAGCAAAATGTACCCAACAAGGGTCCCAGCAGGAAGGCTGATAACATGACAAACACATTCAGACTGCAGAGTATGGACCATAAGCAAAATTGTGCCAGGCTAGAGCTGGAAGAGGAAGAAGCAAAGAGATATGCAGTTGAGTTAAAATATGAGAGCAGCCCCTCATGGCTGACACAATTGCATGTGATGATCATTACTGTAACTTTTTAATTTGCTCACATGCTGGATATTTGAACAATCTTATGCTATTTTCCTTCCAACCTTCCCATATTCTCTAGCTGCTTTCCTCTTGTACCTTCTTTCTTGCAAGGTCACTTGTGAGGTGTATTCCCATGTGCTTGAATAGAGCCACAGTGCTTACTGCACACTAAAGGAATCTCTTTCCTCTAAGTCTCAACCAGTGGACACCAAATAGAGAAGGGCAACAGTTTTACTTTGCAAGTGAGCATTTCCTGTGAGGTGCTTTTTCCCCCTATTTCCATAGGTTAAATATACTTGTTGTTTGCATGAAACCCATCAGCTAAAATATCCAATACGCTCAATAGGACCATATACTTGGAACACATTAGAACCACATTAATGTGTCTTTCCACACAGTGACATGTTAATAGGGCAAAAAGCTATTAGGACCAGGCTGTCAGACATATACAATAGTTGAATAGCTGGGTCAGCATGAACATGCATTGTATTATAATTCATAAGAGAATATAATTAATGTATGGCAATGCAAGTAGACAAAAATGAAACATTTAACCATAATTTCCAGCCTTTCTTCCAATGTTTTTTTTACCCCTCCAACTACTAAGCACTTAGGCAGTTGCCAACATTGTGTTCCCATTTATACAACATTTATTTGAGCACACATGCAAGGTCTGAGTACTGACTAGTATGCACTTTCAGGGAGATAAAGATTTTGGTACTTATTTATTTTATTCAGAAATAAAAGGGGAAGAAAAAGTTAAAAAAAAAATCTGTACTTACCCAGTGAACGAAATCTTTCATACACTGAGATTTTCTGCTGATAATTTGGCCTCTGCTCCAGTGAGATTAACATCTAGGAAAGAAGAATGACACTGTGCATGTGGAAAAGTGAGGAATAAGGACCACTGCTAGAAGCCTAGCAATAGTATGCACAGGTTTATTTTCTTTCAGTGGTATATACATACTGACTATACTAATCACACACACATATCCTACTAGGTGTGACTATTTTCTTCTTGACTCTGCTATCAACTTGATACTTAACACATCTTCTATACATTGTCACTTACACACCTTCTAAATTACAAGATGCTGCAGGACATATCGTGCTTGCTGACTTGCTTTTGGTAAAGGAAATTCTTACAGTCAGCTGGCCAACGTGACATTACATTTGATCATAGGGCAGGGATTGAGGGAGTGGTCCTTGTGATAAACAAAGTCTCAATATGTTCTCAACCCAGTTCAATGGAAAGAGAAGGGACAAAAAACCCACAAAGAAACATTAAAAAAAAAAAAACAAAACAACCCAGCACAACAAGACCCAACAAAGAAAGTCCCTTAGGAAATCTACATCCCTATCACAATGTAATGGAAAGAAAAATAAATATTTTCTAAGGGCCTGAGGCTAACAAAGGCTGAGACTCCAAATCTCATAGAGGCCAGTAGAAGCTGGAGGCCTTTAGCAACCAACATAAGCAGTCCCCTCACTACAAACACTATTCAAACATGCTTCAGCATTTAGTTTCTAAATCCAGAGGAGATCAGAGGAGTTAGCAGCAAAGTAGTATTTGGGGAAGGCGGTAACAACAGTTATTAACTGCTGAACTCAAATCAGATACTGTTGTCAGAGCTCCTTCAATGCACCCTTTCCACAAGCATCTTGTTAAAGATGGAAAAATATTCAGGTTGTCACAACATGCTCCACAAGAGCTACAGGAGCAAACCAGACAATGACAGGATTCAGGAAGTACTCAACTTCAGGGATGTACTATTGAGGTCAACATTCAGATCTCTATTCAGCATTCTGTGCTCAGGCTCTGGCTCTGCTGAGTTATGAGGCTTTATCTTCTGCTGTGAAAGGTGAGCAACATCTCTGAAGTCAACAGAGACATCATCAGCAAATGCTAAGGTCTTCACCCGAAGAAAAAGTCAGAGTTACAAATTCACACTACGATCCACGCATCAAAATGTTTTATACATTTCAAAGCTGACTGAGGCCCTTTTTTTAAAAAATTTTTTATTTTTAAATATGGTTAAAACATCTCTGCTGACACACAAAATTGACAATAGGTGCTATAAAAATGGCAGACTTCAACAAATTAAGTTATGTGGACATTTAAATTGAGGATTACTAAGAAAAAAGGAACAATCTAAAGAAAAAGGAAGTTAAAATATCCACTTCAGCACTATGAACAGGAAAGACAGCACATTATGAGCTCCCCAAACTGTACCATTTTGGATGCTGTGGTCTCAGATGGAGATTGAAACGTGGACAAAAATTCATTATTGTTACCTATAGCCATAATAATACAAAGGTGTTAAATATACCATGAAAACCTTTCCCATCAATTACTGCATGAATATTTTTACATACAGTTCAGCAGTATAAAAAGAGACATTATCTTTTAAGTGCAAAGCAGATGATAAAAGTGAAGGAGCTGGACCAACAGCACTGGAACTAACTATGACAGGTAGTTAAGAAACAAAAGATATTGTATTACTTCAGGGGCAAAAAGAGTACAAGACCCCAACCATCACAGAAAAATTGCAACTGGCAAACAGATGAGCTTGTGTGAAGAGGCATCTCCCATTGACTGAGCCATTTCAGGTTTGGGTAGATGATGAGACGATGGCAAAAACACCTATGGGGGAAGGTCGACCACCCCTATGGGGAAGGGCGAAAAAAATCCAGGATGCTCCTATTCCAAGCACTACTAATACTTCTAGAATTTAAAGCTCTTCTTGCTTATTCACTTTCTGTACTTTTAATTGACACCTTAAAATGAGTTGTGACAAAGCTGAAGAGTCCCCCTGGCATCCCAGCCCCACCTGTGCTTGGTGTGGCAGTGCTAATTCAGTTCTATTTTACAATCGACTGCAGAATTGTCCTCCCAGCACTGCTACTCCTCACAGATGTGAAGGAATATTCAAGTTAAGCAGAGACATCTGCCTGCATTTTCCCCCAGCCATATTCCCACTAAATACAGTTTACTTCTCTGAGCCTCATCAGCTACTGCTCTAAATACATTCCTTCAAAAGAAAAATAAAATCTCTACCTGCTTTTAATAAAATACCTATTAGTAAAAGCAGGATTAATAATCAGTACTCGTAGACCATTGAACAAACTTCTTTCTGCCTCAGTTTATTCAACCATAAAATGGCTGTTATATTTACTACAGTATCTCAAAGAACAGTTAAGAAGCTTAATGTTATTAATTCAATAGTACCAATTCTGACTTGCTACGGGGAATACATAATCATTCCAAGCCAATATATATTCCTAAGATTTATAGTTTATCGTTTTTGGTCATTAGAATAACATCATTTGCTAGGTTAATAACCCAGTCCTACAGAGCAGAATGGAGTACTTGTGTTTTAGTTAAGATCATCTTTTTTTGCGTGCTAGTTTTTCCTACCTAATCTGTACTGTTTATTTTTCCAATCAGACAGTAACATTACTAAATGCTTGCTTCTACTACATTTGTATGATTTTATTTAGAAATTCATCGTTCTATAAAATTTCCTTGGAACAAAAATAATCTTTATTTATTAGTGCTTTTTTGTTTGCTCTTAAGTAGTCAGGTCTTCTCGAGTCAATATATCATAGAAATCTTTTCAAAAGAATAATTTAAAAAAAAAAAAAAAAAGCAAGGAGAAAGCTCCAGAAATCACTAAGCTCTATTAGAACAGAAAATCACTGTAATACTAATCCAAGAAATGCCATTTTCTGAAAGAACAGCTTCAGGTAAGTCATTTTAGAAACGGTAACTAACTCCCAAGTTTGACTCCATAGGGATTATTTACTATTACACTAACAAGGGAGAATCCGCCGTCTCTCTGAAGAAAAGAGGTCTGGATTTTGCTGTATTTTAAATCCTCTGTAAGAATTAGTCTGATTTGTTGAAGGGATGCTTTTCAGCCATTTCCAGGACTAATTGGACTAAAGTATGGTGTGACCTAATTTTTAGCACATGCCACAGTTTTGAGGTTCCTAAATGTTTGAGCCTTGAGAGTTTTGTTGTTCTCTGTCAGTTACAACTTCACTGTATCCAGCTGCCAGCAGAGGGAGAAAACGTGATATGAAGCCTAGAAATGTAATACAAAGCACCATCTCTCATCTGCACTACTGAAATAAATATGATGCGGCTTCAACCACTGCTTTTCTAGGACAGGGTACACTCAATGTCAGTTCCCCAGCCCACATGTAATCCTATTAATTCCCCCTCCTCCCTGGAGCTTCCTCCTTCCCTTCCCCCTTCCCTTTTGTTGCATGCAGGATGAATCTTTATGAGATGTATAAATAGTGGAAGAATTATGCAAAGGGATTTATTATGAAACTGGAAATCGTTTCATTGACATTAATGGGAAAGTCTGTCTTTTGGAGAGCTCCACATTTCTAGATGCCATTTCCTCTTCTCAAGGTCCCCTAATGCAATGAACCAGGGCAGGATGTGAATTGCCTTACCTCTGTTACGCTTGAGAGACATATGTATGAGATGGGCTGCTTGAGGGCTACATTTTAAAAACGTTATTTAATAAAAGCAGTGAGTCTTCCACATTCACTTGCTTTTGTTTTACTGAACAATTTGCTGATCTTATTGGCACATATGCAGTTACTTCGGTGAGATTATTACATTCCTCCTCAAAGCTCAGGACGCCTGGCCTCTCCACATATATGCCAGCACACACACAAAGCCATGTAAAAGTATTTAAATAATGTGTTTCTCATTCCTTCCTTCAGGGTAAACCAGCCAGCTGTAGCAGAGAAGCCAGGTAGGTAGCTCTTGCTGCCTCACATCTTCCAGCACCAAGAGCTGGGTCAAGTGGTTGGTGCCCTCCATCTTCACACCACAGGGCAGGATACAACTGAGATGGACAAGTTAAATACTCTCTCTCTTCAAGATTCTTATCTCCATCAACTGCCTCAAGCTTGACGCTATGCACAGCTTGCTGTAACTAAGGGGCTGGGGAGGCATTGGCACTACTGAAGCGTAAGGCTGTCAGACATAAATCACTTGTTTATTGTGCTCATCTGCCTTAAACTCTCTGCCCCTTCAGGTCACTCTGCTTCTTTCCAGGTGTAGCGTGTTACACATGGATGGTCATGGACCTAATAGCAAGTGATGGCACTGCTAATTCATCCAACACTTCTAGCTATCTACAGGTGCTCATGAGTCATCAGGAGTTTTGAGAATTTTTGCTCCATGGCTAAATTAAACCAAGCTGGGGGTGGTAGTGAGGAATGACAACCAAGAAACACTGCATCAAAACTCCCAAATCATTAAGACACTCACCAGAAATGGGAAAACCCCAAATGAGGTATTCTCTCCACAACGAATCAGAGATTCACATCTGAAATTTTTTGTACAACAGAATTGCAGTACCGACCCTCTGAAATAAGGGTTGGGACAAAATTCTCCATTCCCATTTCTGTCTCCCTAGATGAGCAGAAACTTCATATATTTCAATGAGAGAAGTTTCAGAAAGACGTAGAAGGTCTCTAATAGGGCTGAAAAGGAAGAACAAGGAACAGCAAGCAGTTCATAGTAGCAGCACAGGGCAGAAAAGATCACCAATGTAGTGCAGAAAAGTCCAAGGCTTAATACTTGAATCACGTGAGGGATATTATTACAATTAAAACTTGCTACCTACAAAGGCAGCAGGTATCACATCCAGAGGGGGACTGGCTGCAACATCAGCACAGGGCTCTTACAGAGGCATAGCAACAGCAACAGCCTGAGTGTTCAGTCAGAACAAAAAAAACAAAACAAACAAACAAACAAACAAAAAACAACAAAAAAAAAAGCCATAACAGATTCAGGACAGTGCGACAGGCTTGCTGACAAGGCCATAGAGGAGAAAAACCAGCTGGCCCACATGCTGTTAAATGTGACAAGTGGACATGAGCAAAGTCCTGAGGTTTCTGTCCTCTCCAGCCTGGCAGTGCTGGACACAATGAGGCACGGGGTTGTTCTGCACCTCTGTTCATCAAGTTGTGATACAGCTACCGTCGCTGGTGAACTGAAGGACAAAGCATAGTGTGCTGCCTTGACCAAGGTCTGTTTCAGGGCTGGTCTGCCTGCTTTAGAGCACCTACAGAGCCATGTGCCTGCCCCACGCAGAGCTAAGGGTACAGGCTGTGTGTGCTACCAGGACGCTGCATGCAACCTTCCAAGGCAGGACCTAACAGTCAAACACCTTCAGCCACGTGGCATATGGTAATACACCTGAGATGGACCTTAGGAGCGTACTTAGGCCAACACTTGGACTAGTACCAATCCGAGCTTTGCATCAAATCACTGTGCCACTGAGCTTTCACAACTCTGCACAGGAGCATAAAGTGATATACAAACAGAGCAAAGGACCAATAAAAGTTCAATCAGCACACACGCATTGCCACTTCAGAGAACAGCACTGGAAGCAAAAACACCACCTGTCTTTGTAGGAACAATGCAGGAGCTCCTGTTTCAAAACTACATTAATCCAGCAATCGCAACTCAGTGCTCAGCAACAGGCACTAAACTTCAAGGACCAGGCGATACTGATAGAAGAAGGGTGCAGATGGCTATGCCATTTTTACCTGCATGTAAATTCTGCCAATTTAAACTCAACTTTCTGCAGGGATTTCTCTAGAATCCTCCCATGTCAAGGGGACTTACCTTCACAAGATACATTGATTACTAAAAACAAAAACAAAGAAACAAACAAACAAAAAAAAAAAAAAAAAAAAAAAAAACCACTTTGCAAGCACAATCAGGAAGAGAAGTGATGTGCACGCAACTGCTGTACTTCAAACACCTGCCATACAGGCATGTCTGTGGAATACTGATTGTTCCCTACAAGGTTGTTCACTCAAGTTCAGCAGCTCAGCACCACTACATAAGCTAGCATCTAACCAGAAGGACTGTGCTGTGTCATTGTCTGGGGTGGCACATAACCACTTTGGTAGCCTTAAATGCAACCTCTGCAGGACTGACCTGGATTTATCATTGCATGCAGCCATGGTCATACTGGTAATTCATTGGTCACAGCATCAGTGAAGCCAACACTACTTCATGCTGTCAAGAAATGAGTGCTAAAGAAATTTTACTGCCACAATGACAAAGACTTTTTCGGTTATGTTTGTTCACTGGCAGGTACTAAGTGTCATCCAGTATCCCACATCACAGTGCCCAAATGAAAGCCAGCAGGTATCTCCCTGGGTTTGCTCAACCCAGAGCAGAGGAGCTGTGGGGAGCTCTCATGGCAGCTGCAGCTCCTCACAGGGAGCAGAGGGCAGCACTGAGCTTTGCTCTGTGACAGCAACAGGGCCTGAGGGAACGGCATGCAGCTGTGCCAGGGGAGGGTCTGGGTTAAGGAAAGGCTGTGCCCCAGAGGACGGTGGGCATGGAACAGGTTGCCTAGGGCAGTGGGCTGGAGATCAAAGGGGGGTTGGACACCACTCTCAGATTTAGGGTTTGGGTGGTGCCTGGAGCTGGACTCAGTGATCCTTGTGAGTTCCTTCCAAATCAGCATATTCTATGATTCTATGACTTGTAGCACAGGGCTGCAGGGAATTTACGTCTTAGGAAATCAGGACCCTGGAATTCAGAGAGGTCACTGCAGCACAAAGGAAAAAAAAAAAATAATTCAGGTGCAGGCTAGCTAGAAATGCCTCATACAGTGTTGTGGATGTATTTAATTCAACATAGCAAGGACTACATACACAGATTATTTATTGTTTTTTTTTTTGTTTGTTTGTTTGTTTGTTTTTTAATATGGTTGTATGCAGCTCATTTTCCCTCAAGAGACCCTCTCATTTGTAACTTGCCAGGGGCAAGTAAAGCATAGCAAATACAAAGAAAGCAAAGGCCTAGCGGGATAGTTCATTTCAGACTTAGACAGCTAGTGACATTTGCTGCTTGCCTTAACTTCCACAAATGGGGTAGGCACAGGGAAATTGTTTCCCAAGTAGCAAGTCAGTCATATGGCATATTTAGAAAGTACTGATTCACTTCCAGAGAAACATGCAGACCATAAACAAAAGTGATAGATGTGGTAAGCGGCACTTCTCTGTTTCGGCTTTTGTTTTTTTCTTTTTTTAAACCATCAACATTCTACAGAGAAACCTACAGCCACTGGTGGGGTACTTATTGTCTCCCATGCCCAGCCCTCGGCAGAAAGTACAAAACTAAAAGATCAGTCTCTGGGAAATAATACTTAAAAAGAGAAAAAAAGTTATTCCATATTTTCAAACATCCTTCTGCAGTTAATTCTTCCTGTTGTTTGTAAGCAGCTACAAATACTTTAAAAAAATAAATAAATAAAATTAATGAACATATAGCTCAAGTCTGCAATCTTGATTCTGTTCCCATTCAAGCAGCACAAGCCTGGAGTTAGTTAACTGAAGTTGATGTTGAAACAAGTAAACTATAGCAAGTGAAATATGACCAAGACTGATCTACTGAAACATAGAAGAAAAAAAATCCAGCTTCAACTTGCTGGCTCCATCAAGCCAAAGTAAGAACAGTATTGTCAGAAACAGATATAGAAGACATTATTTTATACTCTAAGTATAAAAACACTTTCACTTTTTTCTTTTTTTTGAAGGAAACATGACAGTAGGTGAACTTTTCTTCTTAAGGGAACACAGTTATGATGCGAGAGCACTGATTGTTTTGAGAAATCAGCATTTTCAACATTGCATTAGATGTCATGCTGCAGACCAAATTCTCAACTAATTAAGCGGGTGCAACACCTTCAGTTTTGGTGCAACTTCATTCATCCATAGAACTCTTCAGTACAAACACTTTTACAGGAAGCATTAGTTTAGGCCAACATGATTTAACTGCACAAGCATAGCAAACTTTGGAAGGGACCATACTACCACTTGTTAATGCTAAGAACGGGAAAGATAATCACATTATGCAGTCTGATCTGCTGGCCAGCACTGTTCATTCACTGAGCCAAAAAACTCCTGATTAATTTGTTCCTGAGCATTCACAAGTACCATCCAAGTAGCTAAGAATGATGAAACAGAGACTGGAATGAGAGCAACATCCATTCACAACCACTCAGGCTTGAGCTCTGGTCTCCTTACAGATCTGATTACATCTCTCTCCTTGTGGTTAAAGGAGAGGTGAAATAAATAAAAAGCGTTAAGAAATTTTAAGACCTGCAGGCAACTTGCTGAAGCACAAGATTCAGTAACTAAAGTCATTAACTGAATGGGCTAACTGCCCAAATTCAAAACTGAAGTGTTGTGAATACAATGAGATTGAAGTAAAAAATAAAATAAAAAACCAAATCCTTTATTGCTCTGTATCTTTCATCCACAGAGAGAGCATAGACTGAAATACTCTGTGTAATGAATCTGAAAGGTTCCTAGAGCCCCCTCATCCCATAAACTACCTCAGCATTTAATTATTCTGCTCCTAAGGGCCTTTGCTTTTGTTCCTTCTGCATCCCGCGGTTGAAAAGCTCCCTCTTATAAAGAAATTGAATTATTCAACTTCACCTTCCAGCTACTGAACTGTGATACACCTTGTAATAGTTGCTGTCATATCACTTCCCATGTTACAGGGCTGATTTGCAGTCCCCTTTGAATATTTTCATTGAAGAGACTTGTGCATGCAAATAGTTCAAAAGTCTGTAATAAACCATCTGCTTCAGCCAATGGTTCAGTTCCAGTTTTTTTGCCTCATATTATACAAATTTCTTAAAAGGGTAAAAAAAAAAATTCAGTCTTTCTACATACTACACTACTATGCATGGAACATTTCTTCCTATTCTTGTTGTATCCTTCTATTTATTCCTCCCCACATACTGTTTCAATTTCTCTTAAAAATTATTCACTGTATTACCAGTCCTCTTTTCAGATAATTTGCAAATCACAACACTATGCCACTGCCCAGCATGTCAATAGAAACCCAGAATAGCAACAGGCTCAAGTTTCTAAGGAAGACTACTGCCGGCCATGTCTCTTCTTCAGGTCTCCATTTGCTGTGTTATCTATGGACAAGGTAAATTTTAATTCAATTAGCATGTTTAATAAATCTCAGAAGGAAAGCTTGCTTGTTTGTTTTTTAATTGCAATACAGTTTTTGTACTAAATCAATGTAATTTCAAAGATGGTATGTCAACCAGAATTCTGAGATCTACCAAAAACTGTCAAATCATCCTTCAGAAAAAAAACCAGCTTCCCAACACTTCTTATCTCCTTTATGTAATGAAAGTCTAGAATATAATTCCTGCATATTTCTCAGTTTTAGCTCAGAACAGTCCACTGTGCTGGCTAAAATTTTTAAGGAAAAATGAAGGGATAAAAAGGAGCAATCTGTCATTTGACTGTGCAGATCACTATGACCATTCTCAGAGCTGTGCTTGAGGTCAGTGTTTTCCCATAGGATGAAAAAATCTCATCCTCCATTGCATGGGCTGGACTTACACTCAGTTATGCTCTTGTATGGAACATCTGGTTACTACTGCTACTCCTAGCTACATATTTTTATAGTTTTACCACTTGCATCTATCAGTTGGTGACTGCCCTTTGATACTTCACCAATCTCATTGGTTTCCCACAAGGAATCAGAACTCGAGTTGCATGTTTTCAGCACTGGAGTTGCTTAGAGATATTCATATCCAATGCAAACAGCCACTTTCAGATCATGTAAACCAGCTTCTTCAAAACGGGTAAATAATAACTGTTTGCTTCACTCTTCACCAAAACAGTATCATTGATAGCTAGAAAAATACAATGACATGGTCTAAAAATTCTCTCATCTACGGGAAGACTGCCAGTTCTCTCTGATGGTAGCTTTGGCTGTAGAAAGCTCTCAGCAAAGCAGGAGCATTAAAAATAAATGCAAGATGTTTCTCTTACGTTATAACATACTGAACCTTCAGAATAAATTATTTATAACAAAGGTTGGATGTGCCATAATAGCATCTACCCAGCAGCTAAGAAACGTACAGGAAATGGGAAAGCAAACTGCAGAGACTAACAGAAAGATGCCTGACAGCTACAGCTGCAAGTCTGATAGGAAAAATAACATATGCTTAACTAATATTATTCAAAGAGGGGGGCAAAGAGATTGTCAATTCATCCTGTTCTCCCCACTTTGTAATCTATTTACAGCAAGAATACAAGGATTAGAGAACTTAGCAGAATCCCAAATCTGGTATATTTGTTCATGTTATGCATCTATATTTCTATGCAAATAATAATAATAAAAAAAAATCAATTGCCAACCTTCACTTAAAAAAAAAAAAAAAAGACATGAGATTTCCCATACAATAATAATAAACAAATTTTCAATTAGTATCTCAGTTCTTATATTGCTTTTATCATTATATTAACTGGCATCTTCCAGTAGCACCTATATAACAGCATGTGACTGTTAATCACAGGGTTGTGAGTTTCAGTCCTATACTGGCACCTCAAGACTGTTGTAATTTAACCCAGCAAGCAGCTAAACACCACACAGCCTTCCTCTTCCCAGTGGGATGGGAGAGAGAACAAGAAAGAAAGTAGAACTTGAGGACTGAGATATAACGGTTTACTAAGATAGAAAACGAAGAGAGAAATAACAATAATGATGTAAATATACAATTGTTATCTATGTGTGTGTATATATGTATTATTAGCATTATTTCTCTGTATGTGTATACACAAACACAAAGTGATGCACAAAGCATCTGCTCTCCACCTACCAACCCACCAACCAATGCCCAGCCAGTCTCCAAGCAGCAGACCTTCCTCCAGCCAACTCCATTCAGTTTTATAGGTAGTTTGGTGGTTTTTGTTTGTTTGTTTCTTTTTTTCTCCCTCCACATGATGTCATATGGTATGGAATATCCCTTTCACCAGTTTAGCCCAGCTGTCCTGGTTCTGTCCCCTCCCAACAACTTGTGCCCCCTAGCCCCCTTGTTGGCAAGACAGTACCAAAAGCTGAGAAGTCTGGAACATCCTTGGCTCCGCACAGCACTGCTCACTAACACACTTTTCACAACTAGAAATCAGTGTGTTATCAAAATCTGTTTTTCTCTTAAAGCCAAAAGACAGACTCATACCAGACACTATGAAGGAAAACAACTCTGTCCCAGCTGAAACTAAGACACAAATACAAGATTACCTTTGGTAGGTTACTTTCTGACAGTATAGAATCACAGAATGGCTTGGATTGGAAGCCTCCTTAAAGACTATTCAGCCCCAACCCCTGCTGTGAGCAGGGCTGCTCCCCACCAGCTCAGGCTGCACAGGGTCCATTCAACGTGGCCTTGGGCATCTCCAGGGATGGGGCACCACAGCTGTGGGCAGCAGTGCCAGGGCCTCACCAACCTCTGAGTGAAGGATTTGCTCCAAACATCTAACTGAAATCTCCTTTCCTTCAGTTTAAAGCCATTCCCCCTTGTTCTACCACTATCTGCCCATGTGAAAACTCCATCTTCCTCCTGTTTATAAGCTCCCCTTAAGTACTGGAAGACCTCAATGAGATGTCCCTTAGACTTCTCCAAGCTGAAAATGTAATGATAAAATCAGCTCTTTCACTGAGGCTCTTGATAGGGAAATAGAGCAAAAAATACATTTTTTACTTTGCAAAGAACCTCATTTTATCTCTACCTCCTTGCAAGTCCTCACACACTATGGAATGGAAAAAGGACATAGTGGCCAGTGAAGTAAAAATACTGGAGGGAACTTTATCCAAATCCCTTTAATATAACCATCCTTAATCTCTTTTATATCACTGAAAATCAGCTATCTTCATATTCAATGCTTCGAATCAGAATTCAAAAACATGATGCAAAATAGCCAGTGTTCACTATGTTTTCTATAATTACTTCCAGATTCTAAATGCTTCCCTCCACCACCAAAGAGCTGTTAGGTGAAAAAAATACAAATATTCACACTCTGACAAGCAAAAAACTTTCAGTCTGAAAACTTTCCCATAAGAAGACAGTCAGAATGCTTATCAGATCCTGAAATCTGCTAAATTCTTTGCTTCAGAAGATCATGCTGAGGTTGTGAAGGACATGCACTGGTCTGTGCTGATGCCTCAGTCCAAGCTGCATCTACAAATTTCATGTTCCCTACGATGGCCAGAAGTATTTCTCCACATCTGTATCTTACATGGGCGCAATGAGCAGAGCCAGGTACACCCTTACACCTGAGTTTCAGTCATAAACCATTCTACAGAAGGGAATTGTCCAAGCACCATCTTCAGGGCCATCTGTACACTATTCATCACACTTGGTGAAAGCCCCTGAACTCAGTAACACCCTGTTTATTGTCCAGGACTGTCACCTAAATATAACAGAGCACAAACTAATCATTTTTACTGCTATCACAAAGCTCAGCATGCGAGGTGAGGATGAAGCTGAGAAGCATGCTAACTTGCAGTAAGGAACCTGAAGTGCTACTTCAAAGTTTTTCAGAACGGGCAACAAAGAATCTGCTCTGCACTGTGGGTTGCTTTGTAGCTTTCAGTGGCAAAAGTGACTGCTTTACATTTTTCATGGATCACTTTGGAACCGTGCATACACCCCATGGCTGGCACCTTATTTCCAGTATTACTGAGGACAACACTGTTCTTTCTCACTGTAAACAGGTAGAGCTCTATGGGATGGGTGAAACTAAACATACAGCAACCAGTAATCGTTTTGGCTGAAACCAGAAGCACATTTAACAAAGCAAGAAGCATAGAAACAGATTTATAAAAATTGTTTTACAGTCAAACAAACTATTCAAATCTACATTACACTTCTCATCAAATACATTTGCATACTGAAGTCAAAGGGGGGGAAAAAAAATCTCCAGTTTGTCACTGGGAAGAAAATCCCATCATGGTAGTTTTAGATACAATTCTCTTATTAAATCCATTGTGAATTCTGAGTAATTCCACTGACGTCAGGGCTATAATAGTATAAAGAGCGTGAAAAATATGAGGACAACTGTATCCAGCATCACAACCAGAATCACACAGTGAGTAACACAAGTTGAGGCAGAACTTCAGTGTAACCTTGCAATGCTGACATGCTTAAGTTATTTTATACCCACTATGGATGTTGGTCTGTTGTTAACAATATTTTCTCACATTTACAATTAACATACCTGCTAGGAACTACATAACTTTTTTTTTTTTTTTTTTTTTTTTCTTAAGTTCCATTAAAATCACAGGGGCTATTGAGTAAATTAAGGGCTTGGGCAGCGATTAATCATTTCAATATAATTAAAAGTTAATTGAGTGCCTAAAGAAACGTTGTCAGACATTTATTCATACAGTGGGAAAATAGGATTGGACAGCTTAAGTTAGAGCAAAACTTTTGTCCTTCCACTAAGGGAGAGAATTAAGTTACACAATGATTTTTAGCCAATACCACATTTTCTGCTGCAGCATTAAACACAAAGATTAAACTGAACAGCTGCAGCAAAGAAACTGGAGCAATGGCATCAATAAAAACACAAGGGCCAGCCATGTTGTGCACCACAGGGAAATTCAGTTTTGCACAGTTGGTGTTTTAAGGCACATGTGACAATTAGTACAGCAAAATATCTTTCTCCTTGCTGAAGCATTATACTGCAAATTGAATCATTAATCTCATTTACAAAACATGCACAATATCCAGTACACCTTGATTGGCTGAGGCAATTTCTTCTCATTAGTGGGTAAATGGCTCAATCACGTTCACTTTAAATGCAGGTCACTTTATCTAAATATAAATACTTCAACCTCAAGACCCTGTAAGAACTGTTCCTATATTTATACGAGCAATTTAAAGTTCCAACATCTTGGGGGTGCTCTGAGCTAACATCTGCTCAGACCCCATTGCTGTCATGGTAGAAGGCTTATTGCAGCCATCATTGAGAAGATAAATGCTCAAAGTCCAAGGGAATTAACTTAACTTGAAGTTAAGCCCATTGAGAGGCTTGATTTTCTAAGGAAAGACAAGTTCACCGAGGCTCCTAAATTCACATTTTTTTGGCAAGTTCCCTGTGGTATTGAAACCATGCTTCGCTGCCACATGTGCAGAAGGGCAAAGGTCAGTCCCTCACTATAGAGGACTGCTGCCAATAAAACCAGGCCCCAAAGGAACAGTCTTGCTTTCTGACAGCAAATGCAACTCAATCACTTGTTGCCTTGACAGGCTTTAGCCTCTGGCTTCACTAGGTAATCCAGCCTGCTTCTACATTCACTACTTCCCTCTCCTTTATTAAGGAATCCTTATTTTTGTTGAGTAAATGTTAGGTGAATAGAGAGGGATTGAAGCCATGACTTGCTCTGGTACACAAAAAGGAACTTACAAAGTTTCTAGCAAAATCACCCTTTCCCTGGGGAAGCTTTGAACACAGAGCTCTGCATGAACAAAAGCAATACAAGGAATCACCTGCACTCCATATCCCTTTTCCTTCAACTACTTAAAACCTTCCTCCCCTGCATATGTAACCAGATGGATGATCAAAACTGTACTTGTTTTCATTACATTGCCTAATTTAACAAAATAGCACTGACACCACCAGACACTGAGAAGAGACCACCAGATCAGCAGTGCAATAACCTGCATCCCACAAAGACAGCCTATGCAGGGAGATGGGAATGCTACACCTACCTGCCACCTGCTCTCCCACCAACACCCAGCACAGGCTGTTTTGAGTGCTTTTAACTTAAAGCACATCCTCCTACCACCTATTTGCAATTTCAATCCCCACTGTGTGGCTTCCCTATCAAAAGAACAAATATAGGGTCAGGTGTAATGTAGCACGGTGCAAACCTCCTTCACCTGGAGCATCTATCAGCTTTATTTAAGCCAAGTAATAAACTGCTAAGTAGAAAAAGAATCAAACCTTAGCCTTCTTGTATTTATCATAGGCAACTCTTCTTCTGTTTTTAAAAGTACTTCTGAGGCTAGCCACCAAACATTACTCAATAGAGTCAACAGATCATTATGCTACAAAGTACCTGATTTGAAGAGTCTTAAAAACCTCCTACAAGGAAAATGCATGAGAAGACTCTTTAAAATACTAGAAGAAACCATGACATGCAGCAGCAACTCTCCTGGTTTTAGCTGGGAGAGAGTTAACTTACTTTCCAAGTAGCTGGCATGGTGCTGTGTTTTTGGTTTAAGACAAGAATAATTCTGATAACACAAGGATGCTTTAATTGTTGCTGAGCAGTACTTGCGCTATTACTTACAGTAATAGTGCTTACACTGGGACTTCCCAGCTTCTCCTATAGCCCTGCCAGCAAGGACCTGGGAATGCACAAGGAGCAGGGAAGAAACACTACCAGGACAGGCTGGGCATGGGTCAGCAGGTGGTGAGAAGCTGCAATATGCATCACTTGTTTTGTATATTCTTTTATCATCATTATTATTACTATTTTCCTTTCATTTTCTGCTCTACTAAGCTATCTCAACCCATGACTTGCCATTTTTCCAGTTCTCTCCTCTGTCCCACTGATGGGATGTGAGCAAATGGCTGTGTGGCTTTCTTGCTGGGTTAAACCACAACAACACCTCAGCAAAGAATAAATAAAACTACCTATTTACCTAGCTAAAAAGGAAGATGTTAGTCCAGATTGATGTAAGCTTCCTATCTTCTGCCTTGGGACCTGGCATGGCTTACCTCTCTGTTTAAAGGCCCACAGTCTCAAGAAGTATATTTAAGGAGAGAGGCAGCAATATGGCTAGAAGTGTTTCTGGTAAATTGGGAAACTGCTGTTTGGACAGTGTAAGAGGGTGTGTTATGAGCATCTGCTGTCTGCAGGTCTGCCGGGAAAAAACCTTCTGCTCTACTATACTGAACTTCTGTCTTTATACATATAGAGCTGTATAAAAATTGATGTCTAGACTTGTGCTGTCTGGTTCTAGATTGATTTTTTTTTTTTTTTTTTTTTTTTTTTTTAAATATTTACAAATGAAAACAAAAGTTCAGGGCTTTTTTCCATATAAAATCCTTGGTCTCTGATCTGAAGCACAGACTTAACAGTAGCAGCTCTGGCTGAGGGATCCTGCTTCTCACACAGCTACCACTTTGGCTGAGCTGTGAGATTTCAGGGCTAGACGTGGTCAGATGCAAAGTGCTTCCAAAGTTCCAGATGACCCCATTATACTGTCTCTGTGAAACCTCCAAGCATTTCTTCATTTAGCTAGTCATAGTAAACAAATAGCACATATACTTTCTGAGAGTTTAAAAACATTAGCATTTTAACACTCTTGTTATGAATTTTTATCCATCACTGCACTTCTTTGATCCAACCGAAATTAGAAGTTCTGTCACATCTCAAGTATAAGCTTTTCTTGCTACATCAATCCTAGAAGGAAGCAAAAAAGGTGATGGATCTCTGGGAAAAGGATCACATGTCACCTAGCTTCTCAGACCAGTAAATCCCAGAAGCTCTGAATTCTGAATTGTTTAAAGCTCTGAATTCAGAAATTTTAAAATACTCCTATGATACTATGAACAACTGTGCCATCTAAGAGCAGGATTACATTTCTTTAGATTATTCTTGTGCTTTTCTTGTGTGTGACTGAAAGTGCTTTCTCATCTGCTTCTTTCACTCGGCAACGGTTAACTCTCTTGGGCCAATCCTCCCCCAGCCTTACAAGAAGATGCAAGGAACAATGTAAATCTACTGCTGAATGTACCTGCAGGAGTTAAAGCATGACACTGACTGAATACCATGAATATTTATAATTGTAATCCACTGTGGCATGTGTTTTCTGTTTGTGCTTTCATCACATTTCTAGGTGATATACATTTTTTGGTTGTTGCTGAGAGTAAATACAGGAACTCTGAACTATGAACAATTAGAGCTCTTGCTGCTGTTTGTGAAATATTAGCTGACCTACTTCACTGCAGTTTTAATTAGGTATTACTCCCATGCTGGTCTCGCTCCTGTGGGCATTACACAGTTGGCACAGATATAAGCATTTCTAAGGCAGAGCAACTCACCAGGAAAGATGTGTAGAAAGAAATCCTTCAAAACAAAGGAGCACTGCAGGCACTGCAGTGATACCAGGTCCTCATGAGCCTCCCTGTTCCCAAATCGGGATGTAGCAGTGCCAAAAGGGAAGTTCAACCCATGAACCTACCTGGGATCAGTCCTGAATCCCACAAATACAGCCTCTGTACCAAAAATACTGAAAGCCTGGCACTGCGTCCAGGGATTTGTCACCTGCAAACTCAGGTGTAGCAACATATCGATGACCTGCAAGACTCCTGCAAGTCACTGTAACTGCCATCAAAGCTGTTGTTTAATTTCCCAAAATAGGTTTTGCTGCTTCATGCTTCAGTAACTGAAATAATTCCAAATGAATCAGTTTTAGTTTAAAAGAAGTCTTCTGAGGAACAGTGAGGCACAGATCTTCAATTATCTACTTATATCCATCAGCAGAACTATGGTATTTTGTTGTTTCATTATGGTAGTTCAGCTGTATGCTGCTGCATACAAATATATGCTGCAAAAATATATTCCCTGGGAATTTTTACAGATTTCCTTCTCCTCTTTTTCCTCCTTTTGCCAAGATGAATAACTCTGTATGCAAAATTTCAGTGCTCTTTGTCCAAAAATAAGCAGCAATATATTGAGCAAGAATATGATTCCATGTCACATTAAGCAGATAAAGTTGTATACACATCAAAGTAATTTCAGAAGCAATTAAGGATGAAATAGAAATTGGGGGAGCCTGTTCTCTCATTGAAGTGTGCCATGAGAGAAAAAACCCTTAACAACCACACTCCTTTAATTATACATAACATCAGTGTATAGGATACAAAGAAATTGATACCTATAGCTGCATCAGTAGGCATTCAGAAACAAAAAGAAAAGTTAAAAGCTTCCTCAGCAGTGAGGTTTTGAATTTCATACAACAGATATGTTTTTATTATTTTTTTCCCCTCAAAGAGATAGGTTTTGGGGTTGTTTACCTCATAGCTGTGCCTCAGGCCACGATCCTCATCAATTTTCATTGACCAATGGTAGGAAACATTTTCCCTCTGTTTATGAATTTTAGAAGTGATTGAAATCCCTTAAATCTGTTTTTCCTATCACAAATGAACGTCAAAGTGGCCACAGCCAAATCCAATTAAACTGATGGCACAGTATGACCTTTCATCTTTAAAATCAAATCATTTTTCATTAAAGCAATTCAGAAACCTTGAAATGAAAGGTGAGTGGCTGGAACTCTAATGCTTCTAAATTCAGGTGCAGATGAAATGAAGCACCTGCATGTCCAGTTAGGAGGCCTCACACCCAGCATATTTCTCCATTTGTTGCAAAAGAGGATATGTTGTGATTTGGTAGCATTTCCCTTCTACCTTTTATACAATATACAAGGCAAGAGAAAATGGCGTTCTGGGGAAATAATGTAGTCTGTTAATTAACTATTATAGATTATCCTTTATAAAATGTTGACTGAGTAGCTGGATGACTATGCACAGTTGTGGGCAATATGAAGGAGCTTATTCAGCCACCCCTTCACATGGTTTTGCAAACACCTCAGATTCGTAAAGGGAAAACTTTCCCTCACATCATCATCTACAAACAGAGTGTGCAGAGCCTCACGTATGTACAGCCCTCTGTACAGCCACCACACATCTCCTGCCATTCAAAGAATCTTTCTTTCTCACCTCAAGTGAGGTTAGACAACCTCCATATTTGATTGTTTGGACAAAATTGGAGCTCAACTACCAACAGAAGATCTGTCATACTTCTTGCACAATGGCATGGTCCCAATAGGAATAGAACAAGTGAAAGAAAGAGGGACTGCAATGCCACACAACACACATTTACACCAGCACTCAAGAAGCTTACTCACATCGGAGTTTACCTGCTACAGGAAGTTCTCACAACCTGACTTCTGCAGCCATCTGAGGACATGTCCAGCTTGCTGTTGGTACTCTCTGGGTAAGGTAGGAACAGGCAGACCACATATAACACAGCCCATGCTGCCAGCAAGTTACGTATTCCTGTTGTTGTTCGGGTACAGTTTCATCTATAAGAAAATGAAAAAATGGCAGATGAACCACAGGTATGGGAAAGAGGGACAGAGCACTTCTAGCTACTATAAAGCTGAACAGCTGTAATAAAGAGTTACCCAAGTTCAGAACACACCTGTAATAATTTATTTCACTCATTAGGCTTTATGAGTTAGCATGCTAGTGGCTGCTCTGCTTGTGATATGACACTTAATGAAGCAGTCTTTCTTCCCATCATCTACAAACATCCCGTTAAACCACAACAGGCTTCATTAAAGTGACATAAAATGAGTAAGTTTTCAAGGCTTTGCAGGAGAATTTAGTCACAAAACTTCACAATGACATTTATAGGACTTGCGTGACAGGAATCTCACATGAAATACAGCAGTGTGATGCCCTGTTTACCCACAAGCAGTCTTCAGCTTTCCTTTGCTTCCCTGGAAAGGGTTGTTGGCAGCACCATTTTGTCATGATCCAGGAAACCTAATGGATCATACCTAGAAGTTGAAATAAGGCTTTTCCAAAATCAGTGCATACTCCCCACATCTCTCTCAGATGTCACTGAAGTTTTCTGGGCCCAGCCCAAAGACACAGAGATGGGATAGAAGTGTTTCCAACACCTTTAGTAGAATAGGATGCTCCACCTAGTCTGTGGATCCACGTTAGAGGTCTCAAATATGTTGCCAGCTGCACCATTTCTTTTTCCCACTCCCTTCTAACTTTTGCAAGGCTGAGGGGTTGACCACTGGAACCAAACAGACAAGACTAATGGAAAATGCAGGAATGGAGTGAGCAAAGCAAGGTGTTTGTTTTGTATTTGAACAGGCCATAACTTGAACAAAGGGCCCCAAATTTGTCATTTGTCTGTATGCAGAAAGCTTTATGGTGAACCTCAGTTCTATCTGAAGGATGTGAAATTTTTGGTCATAATTTTACTTATTTCAGTGAAGGGATACATATTCAGTAAAGCTTCTTACTCCATTATATTAGTTTTCACTTCTTTTTGAAGTACTAATTGAAGACACCAAGAGGTGAAATAAAAATTGAGGACAATGATTTCAATGGACATTTTGCCTTGACAAATCACAAGGCTGGGATTAAGCCTAACCAATATAGTGTTTGAACAGTTGAAGCAGACAGTACAAAATTGAAGTTGGCACAGCTTGGTTTTGTTTGGCACGTGCCTTATGAACATGCAGATAGCCTAAAAAAACAATATGTTATGCAGCAGTCAAGCCACAGCACTCTGTAGAGAGGGTGGAACTCTGTGACCCCTATCAACTTGACACCTTAAACATGATAACAACAGTGCATATCTAATCTATCCATAACCCACCTTGCCACAGCAGTCAGTCTTAAGCTGATGAAATGGAAATGATTAGATGTAATAAATCTGAGTCATAATATAGGAGCAAAGACATTTGAAACGCTGTATACTTTCTGTTCCTTTGTTGTTGTTGTTTTTTTGTTGTTTGTTTGTTTGTTTTTTGTTTTTTGTTTTTGTCTAAGATTTAAAAATCACCATATACAAATTCAATTATAGCTTGCTTTTCCTGAACTATAAGTAAGAGATTTCTCCTGGAGAAACAGAGAAGAAAGAAAGTGGAGGAGAAACGTCACACACTAAAGACACCAGAAAACATACTGTAAATGCTGAGTTAGGTTATTAATTTATGTGCAGGGCAATAACAGATCCCTCTATGGTTACTCTCATTTTAGCAGCCTGGAAAAATCACAATGTGTTCTGTGTTGTGGGTTATTTTATTTTATTTTTTTTTTTGTCTGAACATGTAACAAAAAGCTCTCATGCATGCTTATCCCTTCCCAGACATAAGCATATTAATCTTCACATTTCATTTTTATTGGCATTTATTACACTATTGTTACATGTGCTGGCAGTCAGACTCAGCCAAACGAGTAAAGAAAGACGCTTGTGCAACATTTTGGACAGGCTTAAAAGAAATATTAGTGAAAATCCATTTAGATTTAGATTTAGCAGCGAGCTACTACGAGCATAATATGCTTGTGAAGATAGCTAAGTGTTGGGCAACCTCTAAATCTAAGCAGGAATACTTTCAGATGGTCATAAAAAATATGCTTGTAATGAGCAAAAGGCAAATACGTTTAGCTTTTGTGGAAATACGTTTAGTGAATCATGCAAGTGGGCAGTTAATTCCACTTCTATGGTTGTAGTGTCTGGATTTATAAATTTCTAGGCAACATTCAGAGAAAGAAATCTTGTACAAATTATCTCATTTCTGTTGTATTCTATATTGATGCTTACATTAATTTTCAAGCTACAAACAAATAACTAAAGATGACAGTAACAGAATTTGCTGCTGTACAAGGAGGGTAGCATATGCAGCTGCATATATTCATACAGTAGGACTATGCATGTGAGGAGATAGTGTGAAGAGAAAGGCTCATGTGAATTAATGTTTCAGGAGAAAGCCCTTGGGGCATATTACACGTTTTGCTTTATGGAACATAGGATTATTTTATCTTCCATCCTATTTGAAGCACAATGAAATCAATGTATGCTTTGCTTTCAATTCACTGAGATTTGAATCAAATTCACAACTGTAATTACAGAGGGCAAAAAGTGATCATAATGATTTACAATCATATAGGTGATTATAAACTGAAGTGTTGATTTACCATGTTCATAGCCCATTTCCTTTTACTTGTGTGAATTGGAATTGATTCATACATGAGTAGAAAATGAATTTGAGGTTCTGCTTTTTTTTTCCTGTAAATTTGCCCCAAGCAGACAGCCATTTGCTTACTAGAGGCCACCAGCATCTGCCATTAGTGTCCTGACCTGGCAAATGCTGAACTGCTAGTGATGCATTTTTTATGACTACCACGAACAGTTGCTTACAACTTGAGGGCTTGCCTTGGTGGGGAATCTCATGATGTTGTAGCATATGCTCCCTGGTGCCACACAGAGAGCACTGGGTGAGAAGAAGAATGGACATGCTCACAATCTTGCCAGCTGGTCAAGCTTACACATAGCTGTAATTTGAAGTGATACTAAGCACAACAGGTTTGACTGTGCTGAGTGCTCTGCTAAGTTTATGGTAGTTCTGGCTAACACTTTTGATTATATTTGCAAGTGCAGGCAGTCTTTAAGGCTCCCTTTTTGTCTAATTTCCTACTACTGTCTTTTTAGTACTGATCCTAACATGTGCTCCTAGCTAATAGGGACAATTACAGATATGCTGAGAGTTAATTAGCCCAACACAAGGACAGGTTTTCTGGCAAGTTTCCCAGGTACTTGACTGACATTTTGGCAGGGACTCATCACAAGTGCTTCATTGGTCTGTGAACATGTATACACAATGCAAGTAAGGCAAGGGTGTAAAAGAAGGGGTGTTTTCACCCAATTGTTATCAGAAATAGCAACAAATCACAAAAATGAGGTGTAACATCTTTGCCACTCTATAGATGAGCTTAAGAATTAGGATTTTATGAACACCCACATGAGCATAGGACACACAACAAATAGCTACACACTTCCCAGAGGTGTATATTTCCTTGAAACATTTCTTAATTATAAGCAATGACCTCAACTGTGGGAATACACAGTCTTGTGCAAAACTAATTATAAAACAAAAAAAATTGAATGAGTGGAAAGTGGAATGAAATAAAAAGTTGACATGAAATAAACATGCATCTTTGTGTTGATATGCATCCATCTCTATTCTGTTCATGTCCATTTTCTAACCTGATTTATCTGCGGCCACTGAAATCCAATGAATAGCTTTAGATGTAGCTTGTTTCTTGTTTTTCTGATATTGTTTAATTTGCTTACATATGTAGGTCACTCCAAAAGTAATGCCTTCTATTTATTTCCATAGAAACTATAACAGACATTAAGAGCACAATAACACTATTTGATAGAGCAAATTCTCAGCTACAAAACATTTCTTCCCCAAAAATGTATGCATTTTCGCTAGCAGTGAGCAACAGCTTGCATGCTGCACTCATAAAAACCATCACCAGCAGAGGTGGCCCACTGTTTCACAGCTGCTACAATAGTTTGTTGCAAGAAAAATGTTGCTCACACAGTCTGTCTCTCATCAGCCTGAAGAGACAGAAGTGAGAAGGTGCTAAATCTGGACTATATGGTGGGTATGGTAGGAGAGCAGAAGAGCAATGGTTTCCATGGTCTTCAAACTGGTACGGAGCCTGGAATTGCCCACTCTTCCTTTTGTGGTGCGACAACTGTACGGTCATCCTGAACTTGGCTCTTCATTCACCTTGCTGTTGCCACTGCTGAAAAGCACCACCTTGGTGCCCTCACATCTACTGTTTGGTCTCCAGAGAAGTTCAGCAAGCATTGCATTGATGAATGTCAGTGGGGGCCTTTTTTTTTCTTTTTTTCTTTTTTTTTTTTTGCATGGAGGAATTCAGTTCCATACCTTTGCTTCATCAGCACTTTCATGCCAGACATTCTGTCAGACTGCTCCAATACTGTCATCTGTCATGTGGCAGTAAAATATAACAGAATACTGTTGATGATAGTGCCATATCATCAACATTCACCTCAGATGTCATGGGCCAACACAGTAAAATAGGAGGTGTTACTTTCAGAGCAGCTGTCTTATCTGCTTTCATATTATCTGTCTGAGAGAGTAAGCCAGGCCTCTTGTTTACTTATTCATGAATGATATAGAGACTTTGTTTTCAGACAGTTCTTTCATGGTATCTGGCTATTCCAATGGTTTAAGTGTCACATTCTTTCTCATTATAGACAAAAGAAAGTCTTGCACTTGTTCTAGTGTCTTTGCAAAGCTCTTCATAGTTTCTTCATAGCATCATAAAAATTGGAAAACATTCTTCAGGATGCTTAGTACCACAGAAGCTACTGACAACATGATAATGTTGCTTTTTGTGCTTGTTTTTTGTTTTATTGTACACTAGGATTTTAATGTGCTTTTTAAGTTCTGCAATAAAGGACTTGAGAAGCTTAGTAAACCCACACTGAACAGTCAGAAGTGTCATACTGTTTCAAATACTGATAGCTGTCACATTGGGATATATAACATCTATATACACCTATAAATTGGAGTTAAGAGTTTAGTGTATGGTGCAGCACTTCAAGAAAGATGAAAAATAGGAGTGAATTTGGAGTGAAAAAAACAACCATTAAATCTGAATCAAACTTTTAAAAAAGGAATAACAAATAAATAAATTGAATGGAATTTGATCTGTGAAATATAGAGAAGAGAGGGTGAGCATAATAATCTTGAAATCCCTTTGTTGCTAGTAAGAGAGAAAGAATACTGTGCTTTTTCTGCCACGGTGTGCTTGCTAAACTGCTGCAACGAGGGAGCATTCAGACTGTGAGGACAGTGAAGCACCTGAGTATCTATCTTGGCAGATAGTAGGATGAGATACTATATAAATGGATGAAGCAGACATTTGTTGGGATTGGGATTCATTCTTTGAGAAGGATATCAGACTACAACTATCCCTTCCAGACTTATGAGAAGATTTTATGGTCTATGTCTGTTTAGGAGGAGTTAACTTATCTTCCTATGTGCAAATAATAAGACTCAAGATTGACTTATGAGTCCTACTGAGTTTTGTTCTTCGTTTTACCCAGAACGGGATCTACATTATGAGTAAATACCTGAAAAAGCCTGTATCCTTGTCAGACTTTGCTATGATGACAAGTCTCCATCTATATACAAAAGGCTGTGGACTGGTAATCTAGCAAAGCTAATTATAACAATAAAAGTGAGCATACTACTGGGAGGTACCTTCCTTCGCAGCTTGTATCTGTCCTAGTTGTCTGGTGAGTGTATTTGCAGGAGATGAATAGCCATTTCAAAGCTGTTTCTCCATTATTTTCCCACGTTTCAAACCCTTCTAATTCTTCCAGCACCAGACTGCGGAGTTTGTCATTTTCCAAAGCCAACATGCCCTTAGTACTAGCTGTGCCAGAAGCGTCCTCAGCTTCAATCTATTCAAAATTCTTTTGCAGTTTCATCTCCTGAAGATGTATGGTCCTGGCTTTTGGAGACTGAATGCCTACACAGGAGAATAAAAAAAATCCTGCATAAACCCAAGCACTCTTATCATATCATATAGAATGGCCTGGGTTGAAAAGGACCACAATGATCATCTAATTTCAAACCCCCTACTATGTGCAGGGTCACCAACCACCAGACCAGGCTGCCCAGAGCCACATCCAGCCTGGCCTTGAATGCCTCCAGGGATGGAACATCTACAACCTCCTTAGGCAACCTGTTCCAGTGTGTCACCACCCTCTGTGTGAAAAAATTCCTTCAATAAAAATATCTTGTTTAGAAGTTGGTAAGAAGTGTTGTGATGATGTCAGTTTCACATGCATAAACTAATGTTATCCCCAAAAGGTACATCTTAAAAACCGGTCCTAAGCGCATCTTTTTTTGTGGTGACAGTGCCCACCTCTTTTTCTACATCATGGCAGTACACTGATTTCTCTTGTATTAAATTATTTATCTGTAACAGGTGACAGCTTCATTACTAGAAAAAAAAATACCAGGCCAAGTAGAATTTCTTTCAAGCTCTTCTTGTAGCTCAAAATTTAGGGCTTGGTGATCTGTAACTTAAATCCCACAGGTAATGAATACTCCAGTTGTAGTCAAGAAAATCACAGAAGGCTCTGAGGTTAGGAGGAGAGGTTTTTTCCTGAGCCTCCATTAAAAATTACCTTCATACTTGAAGCCGAACATCTGCCTGAGTGCTCTGTTGGATCAAAATCAAAATGCTTAGCACTTTGCCAGGCAGACTCAAGGCCAGTGATTTTTTACAGCAGAAAGTCAAGCTATTAGAGGATTAACAAAGGAGAAACAATGCTGAAAATACCAACTTACTGCCTTGCTTCCTCAAGGAGATGACATTGTATGTCTTTATCATAAATTAAGAAAAAAAAAAAAAAGGTTGTAGTGGTGTGAGGTAATAGTAATGACTGTGAAAGTTGGGCATGCCAGGCACGGTGTTTAACAAGTCTCTATTTCATCACAGGCTGCATTCATTTACAAAGGACTCCTTCACATTAAGAACAAAAGAAACAAAATTTCTTTGAATGCTCTGAGTGCACTGACTGCCTAATGCTTTAAGTGCCACTTCACAAGCTAAGCTGACAGGAAATAATAATATAATTTGCCAGCAAGGACCTTCAGGTTGGGCAATTCCTGGCAGTTAACCCAGTCTTTAACCTGACAGCTCTGTTGCTCCTGGAAGGTGCCCGATCCTGAGGCTTCCATAGCTAGGACAATTGTGGGAGTGGTTAGAACAAATAAATTAACATTTTTATGTGTTGGAAAGTTTAAAACTGAACTGCACATTGCCATGGAGACGGTGCTATTTAGAGCACAGAGATTTTCCAAGTAGTGAGAACGCAGCTTAAAATCCAGGAGGAAAGAAGGTTTCAGGATTTACATTTTCTTAGGTTTACAATCACTGTACTTCACATGTAGGAAGTACAAAGATAATGTTAATTGATTCTCTGAAGTTATTCATACATTCTGGGGACATATTAGGAATATCATACTGGAAAAGTCTCTCATTCCTCTGGTCTGCTCCAGTTCTTACAGCATGGCCTTCCTGTAGTAACACTTCAGCATATTACTTGAGCCATCAGAAGGGGTAATATTAAACACTGCTTAAGCATCAATCAAAACATATTGCAATAAAGTGCCTTGAATTTGTTGGCATTACGTAATGCACTGAGTGCCCCAAATTACAAGCGTCAAATTCTGATTGAAATCTTGTTAAAAAAATAATAAAATATATTCTTGAAAATTAGAAGCATTCCATAAGTCTGCTAGTAAACACAAGAGAAGCTGCATTGTTTGGATGTCAGACAAATATCTGGTGTCTGTAAAAACACTGTGTCCCAAAGCATGAATCCATTTTATTAAGAAAACTAGTAAACTGAATATTGAATAAAAAAGCCACCCTGGCACTTCTTAATGTTTTATTTTAAAGTCTTTTGTCATCTCATCAAGGAGTAGAAAACACCATGAATGAGCTTGTACTGTAAATATTGATTCTAAAGTAACCTATTAGAGATTCAAATGTAAGAGAAGATGAAAACCACACGAATTTAGTTCCCAGCGATTAGACGCAGTTTGACCAGTGCTTCAGCTTTGTTTTATTGGCTACACCCTTCGATTAGCAAAACTGTTTTGGTTTTTATTCTCTATTTCTTCATTTTAATAGCTTTTTAAACAAATGATGATTTGGGAGATGGCTTACAAATGATTCAGTGCAGTGTGAAACAGTGTGATTCACTCATTGTCAACATACCTCAAGTGACATAGGCTTTCCATGAGCACACTTGTGGAGAAGTCATAATACAAACTTATGGAGCAGTCCTGCTGAATACCTGAAAGAGGGTCTGAAAGGTGGAAGGGATCTAGGATCAGAGCATTCTGATTTATACATGAATTGTAAAAGAAAGCATATGTAATATCATGTGCCAGAGCATACTGCAAACAATGTAAGCTATTGCAAACTATGTAAGCTACAACTACGGCAACAGAAAATGAATCCGCATTCGTCTCATCAAAAATGCAATACACTAGACACTGGATGCTTGGATTTCTGTTCTTGATTTGTGGAAATTCTTGCAAGGCCTTTCATATTTTTCCCCCCTCTCCAGATGTGGAACAATAGGGTGATACCCAATAATAATCCATTAGAACTGTCAAGGTGGAATTTATTGTGCTGGAGAGTGAGAAGGCACTGTGTGTTAGTTACTTTTCCCTCAAAAAAATACCTTATGTTATAAAATATGTGCTGCAATGGCCTGTGTATGAACAAAGATTACTCAGCTGTGCAATAAAATATTAAAAAACAGCTACCCCGAACTAATATGACAAATCATTATAAACAGTGAGTCAACTTGAGAAAAATCAGAAATTGCTCTTAGAATGCCTCCTGTACCTTCTATATTTCGCAGTATTGAGCTACATTCAGGAGCTTTTCAGGCAAAGGCTGTGGTCTGGCTGCGGAGATCTCTTTCCAGGAGGTTCGGAGATTTGAGGAATGGGAGCAAAGGAGAATCCCAGGTGAGAGAGGGAACAAGATGATCCATGGACACTCCCTCTCCACAAACGTTACTCCTTTATACAGTTATTCCTTTATACAGATTTATAAATCTGCTCTGTATTCCAAGCTGAATCTTGGAGCCACAGTTAAGAGTGCACCAAGCTCAGCTAATAAACTCTTCTCCTACATTAGCAGACCAACATACGATACTGTTGGCTTGGAGCACAGGCAGAATGAGCTGATGTTTTCTTATAAAAGCCCTCCTAAATACACATTATATTGGAATCCAAATACAGGCATAACCACAATTAGAAATCCCAATTGCCTTTACTAGCAATTCTGGCCAGCGTATGAAAAATCCCTTCATACCTGTGAGGTAAATGAGATCAAGCTGAGTGTAGTCCCAGAACAAGATTTTGCGCTTGGGATTCTGCCAAGCTTTGTTTTATCAGCGTCCAGAGCTGTTGTCTTCTTTATGAAAAGGAAACAAACACCACTGAAACAGAAGAGAGATAAAGTGAGAAGAGTGATTAAAGGGCCTTCTTTAATTACTCATGTTCTGAACTTTTGCTCCAGTTGTGTATTTTCAGACTCACCTTAGGACAAGTATCTGGCAACATGTACAAACATTCCCAGTGAAGCAGGAGAGTGTCTGCATATCTTCCAGAAAGATGCTGTCAGTTACGTGCCCTTCATACTGTATTCATTTGCTACAATTACATCAATAAGCAATTGCTCTCCCTCTTGCATGAGTGATCTCTGTCCCTAAAGAGCAGTAGTTCATAAAAGATCACAAGGGAAAAAAATACAGCTCTTCATCCTTTAGTAGACAAAAGAGAAAAAAAATTACAAACATGTGAACGCTGTAGTAGAAATTATACATGATATTTAAACACTCTTGAACTCAAACTGTTAGGTGCATGCTCTAGGAGTGGCATCAGATTATTTCAGGTGGAATGCTGCAATAACATGTCTTATTTTAAGGATGAGGGACAGTCTGACACCTTTTCTCTTCAGTAAAGGGTAATAAATTCCCTATTCTTGGTAAAGTCAGTGGGTGCAAAATATTACCTCGTTTGGAATTTGTGTCTCACTTGAGATCTCATACTTTGGTGTAGCAGTGCATAACCAGTTAAGGGGAAGAATTCATACTTCAGTAGTTGTGACTAGCAGAATCAAGCAGTGATTCTACAAAATGGCCATCCATTCCCTCACTCAACTCTTACTGCTCTTTCTCTCTAGTAATATCCTTTCTAATGTCATGTCCATTCTTTCTAGTAGCTTGGTAGAACACAGAAGGAAAATTTTCACTCCAGAGAACATGTGATATAAAAGCTGAAGTTAATGGGGCGATTCTTACCCACTGAAAAACAAAGAAGCTTCTCAATGCATGTCCTTAGGCTACATAAAGGAAATTCAGTGTTACTTAATCTTCAACAGTGAAAACCTATTGCATATACCCTAAGGCTAAAACAAATCAATCAGACACAGGAAATATTGTTGACAGTAATGAACTCAACCTGTAAAGAATCAAGAAAAATATAATTTTTCTGATTTTTTAGGTTATGTACTACAGAATAAAAAACTCTGAGTCTGGAGAGTATGCTGGATCTGTAAAGCCCAATCTAATAATAGAGTCCTGCTCACCCAGAACATAGGCTCACAAATGAACATTTCCTAAGGTTGACTATATGTGCTCCATGAGCTTCACTGACTACATGCCATGACTCTCTTCCAACTGCACATCCGACACCTGAATCTCCTCTCTTTTTCCTTTCAAATAAATGAATAACACCTGGCAGCCCCAAAGATTACAGAGCATGTTAGAAAATCTTTACTTATTCACAGATAACTCCTACAAGTTTATGGGAAAAAAAAACAACAAACAGATGATACGAACACTAATGCTCAGGCAGAAGACAACAATACTTCCAGAAGCCTGAGAGAGAAACTTCACCACTTTGTTTGACCTTTTTCATCCTGTAATATTTTCTGGTGTGAAATCATAGTCAGTAAATTTTTCTCTCCATGCTTGGCAAGACTCCAGATGGCTTTTATGTCACCTGTTCAGACACAAGAGGAATGGGACATTTGGGGTGAAATTAACCTGGTGGGCATTGCTGCAATTAGAGAGATGAATGGCTATCAGCCTTAATTAGAACACTAGGTACATACTCCATATCCTTCTTAGGATCCAGCTCACTCAGCTAGGTAGTGTGGAGATAGCATTCAATACCTGTAGACCTGCAAACACTACTTCTAAATGAGGGGCCACTTCAACTCCCTGTTTACTTGCAAATGAAATACAACTTAGTAGGAAAAAAAATCCTGATTGTCAGAAACACTCCTACCTCATTTATCCTAAAAAATAAGAGCTGTACTGTGCTGAGGAAGGTCATACAGGGAGGAAAAGTGAGATTGGGAAACTTATATTACAATTATAAGAATACCTGTGCCAGATAACATACAATTACATATTTCAAATCTCATTTTAATATCTCATTTTAATATTGGAATTGTTTTTGTGATGCTTGTATAGGAAAACTGGCCTTCAACACATACTTCCTTTGCTTTTCGAGCTTCATGAGAAAACTCTCTGTGCTTTATCTACACAAACACAAAAGTACTAAAAGAACATTATTAAGGTCATCAAGACAAACTCTCTTAAGGTTAGGAAAGAATTAAGGTTGCTAATGTTGCCTCAGCTAAGATTCCCTTTTCTATGCAACTTAGGATATAATCTTTCATGATACAACCATATTTTCCTGCCTCCTTTAATGCACAGAATGGACTGTACTCACTTAATGAGTATCAATTCAACGTGTGTTTTCTGCTTGTTGTTCAGTCTATTGCCCGAGGCTTAATTTACTTCACATTTACAAAAGTGGTTCTGAAGACAGAATTATTAATTTCCTCGTGGATGTTTCTGTGGTTCTCATTTTTCCACAAATGGCAAATATTGCACCCTTTATCTTCCCAACACTTTTATTAGCTAAGGGAATGGCACCATACACAATTTACAGAAGGGAAACCAATACAAATAAATTTGAATTTTTTTAAAAAAAGCACCAATTTTTGATGTCTTGTTTATGCCAATCAAAAGTAGTGATTAATGAATTACAGGACTTTCCATTAGTCTCATTTTCTTCTCGTTTGTTGTTTAAGTCATTGCTCAAATTGCTTTGGTTTCTGCTCAGTTAGCTCTTCACTGTTTCCCTGCCCGAACTTCTCCTCCCTTCTGACACCAGTTCCCAGTACAAAATGGTATTGATATCTCCTCAGCCAGTCGCAATGCTATCTCTGTCTTTTTGTCAGACATTGCTATGAATCCCACCCTCAGGTGCTTTTCAACATTTTTTCCCTTATCCCTTGCTTCATTATTTTTATTGTTATTATTTTTTAGTCCAGCCGGTCTTGCTAGCTCTTCTATTTCTTCACACAAAATTTACTCCTTCCCTTATCAATTCACTTCTCGTTCATCTTACCCAGCACTCCCAATCTCTTTTCCTCACAGCTTTCAGTCTTCTTTTTTTTTTTTTTTTCCCTCCAGAACATCTGCATTTCTAGCTTTTGCCCTTTTGCCACATGTCTCCTTGGCACCAGAGTGTGCCCATCTCTTCAGCAAATTCCAGCTCTTGTGAAATGGTTATATTTCTGGTGCTGATGACTAACAGGGGATTCACTTCTTGTAGAGGAGACACAAAATCCTTTTTGTTGGTAGTGCTTGGTCTTGACATCATACGTAACTACCAGACGGCTTGTTTTGGTCCCATACAACTCATGCCTCATGCAAGCAGAAACTTTGAAAGACTTAGCCATAAAACCTATGAACTTACTTGAACTCCAACAAACCAGTTATTTTCTAAAGGCTTACAGTTTGGCTGACAGTGGAATCTGTTACGGTTTTTCATTATTTTGTTTTCCTTTAATGGATATGATAATGGGAGCATCCCCAACAAACTACCTGCTATGCTTTCACTTTGGTTCCCACTTTCAGAGTGAAGATTCAGTCACCTCTGAGGAATTACCCAAACAGAAATCTTTCAATGCTTCAGCTGTTCAATTGAGCAACTTCATTGCAATATTAATAGTTCCACACACACACACAAACACACACATGCACGGATATATTTTATTTACATAAAATTTGGATGGGCCCATTGCAGAAAACACTGACTTCAAAAAACTCACAGTTTAGAGAGTTACAACATCCTATTTTCAGTTTCTTGTAATAAGAAATGTTTGGTAACTTTAAATTACAGAAACTGTCAGCAGCCATACCTTCAGCACACGAACACACAAAGAGGTTTGTATGTATCTCCATTAAAAAAAAAATAAAAATAAAAAAATCTATATACATACATTCACAGAAACATGAACATACACAAATGCCTTTTAGTTTTCATTTACCAAAATCAAGATACCTATGGGTATGTTTTAAAGGAAGATACCTAGGGAGGAAAAAATCTAGTTTTCAAAGCAATCTAACACATCCCTTTCCAAACGCATGTTCCAACTGTACAGCTCTTGGAAAAAAAATTAACAAGCTCTTGTTAGTAATGGACAAAATATCAATAGCACAGTAGAGCTGAGTTTCTAAATGTGTGCATTATGAACAGTGCTAAGTGTGAATACTTGTGGTAGTTACAAAATTCACTCTTGAATCTGTCTGCACCCTCCATTATCGTTGCAACTACAAAGTCCCCTGCCCATGTATATTAACAGCACTTGTATCACAATATTTAATAATACCATGACAGTTGACTTTGCATCAGTGTGGTGAAAGACCCTGATGGTAGTGATGACAATGCAAACTTGAGGACCATCGCTATCACCTAGAAAACACAGCACAGAGCCCGTAGCCAACAGGTTTCATTTTGTTTTAAAAGATGACATCAAAACCACTATCTATCAGAGTCAGAATTTCTAAGGCTTCTGGCACATTCTTACCTCTCTATAACGCAGGATATCTACCCAGATAGCATATATGACCATCGGATGTTTTTCCATCTACTTCCTGCATCCCAAGTGGTCCTAGAACCTGCAGTTGCTACTGCTTGGCCACCTGGCAGAAACACATTAAGGCAGAACAGGATTTACAGGGAAGTTTGTTAAATATTCATACATATGCCTGACAAGGAAATTATTAACTCACTGAATAGTAACATGTAACATGTTCTGTCTAGGGAAGACGTGTGCATACATATGTGCACATATATGTATGTATATATATGTGTGTGTGTATACATACACACACACATACACATTATCTTGGCATGGTGTTCTCTATAAACTAAAAGCACATAAAACACACTGACAATTATTATGCTTTATGCAAAAAATAGAGACAGATATTTAAATATTTATTTAATATCTATTTAAAACATAGATAAAAATATAGAGAGTAAAATTCACATGGCAGTATACTTCCCATGAGAATTGGATTAGATTACAACAAAATCAACCATGGTGGAGCTGATTAATGAGTTTGGAGACATGGGTCCTCACAACTGGTCAACGCCTCGCAGAATGCAGAGGAGATAGGAGCAGCCCTGAATGAATAAGGCTGTGGAGGGGAACATCCTGACTGCCAGAGTACTGGCCCAAACACGTCAAGAAGGACTTTCTCCTTGACTAGCGCAAACATGATGTGTATAAGTGCCACTGAACTGAAATCTTACTATAAAAATTGTTATTGGCTCTCCTGACTCATCTTACTTGTGAAATACATTGATATGTCACTGAATTATGTGACCACCTTGTGGCCATGAGGACACCATGACAACATACTCTGTCTCCTCAGCACTTCTGACCCGAGCTGAACATCACTCCTTTCTGCACAACTCTTTTCCAAGAGCCTGTTTTTCAAAACCCAAGGGTATATTGCATAACTGCTGATTAACAACACGCTTTGGCTAAACTACAGTCCTGCAACCTTAGATTTGAACAACAATAAGGGAGATCAGTGTGCCAACTAATAGACTTTTTAGTGCACTACTCTGAAGGCTGAAAATTATACAGCATAGCAATGCAGTTGGCTTACAAAGCACTGCTGTAGGAGTTAGATGGCAGAGATTTATTGCTTTTGATTTTATGCCCCTCAAATTGTTGAATCTACACACTCCAAAAGACAGTTGTATCAAAGAGAGAGTTTGCTGCAACGCTATAGGTGCAGTTACTCAACAGCTGGGAACACTACACATTTGTTCTGTTCCCTTGGACACTGCAGCTTTGCCCTGGCCTTTTACCGTGGACAGAGGATGAGCCAGAAATTTCCCCCAAGAATAGATACTGGAAGTTCATCTGATAACCATCTGTATGAAAAACATTAGGAGCATTTCCTTCTACTGCTCCCATCAGAATTGCAGTCTGAGAGAAGACTGAGAAGAAAGGTACCATTCTTATCTTAAATCTTATTCACCTACGAGACAAAATGAATTTCAATATGTGGTGTGTTTTTCTTCAGCAAGGATCAGGCCCTGACCCAGCCCAGCAATGCCTTTGAAGGCAGCAATGTATACCTGCTCCTGTGGCCATAAACTGGTCAGAAGCAAATTTGGAAATATTTTTTCCTGCATACTTCTTCCATACAGCAGCAGTATTTTGTTGTATCGGTTGGTTTCTATGGAAACAGATGTAGAGGATTTAATTAAGATCAAGGGTTAGAGTTGATAAAAATTGGAGTTTCCAATGCAGTTCATCTATCATGCACATTCAAATTAGTTTCCACAACAAAAATATCTGTTGTGGGGAAATGATGGCTGAAGCATTTTAAAGGAAGTAAACTAAAGTGGTTAAGAAGAGCATAAAGATATATGTTTGTATTTTGTTTCCTGCTGAAAATGTATTTGCTTTCATAAATAAATAAATAAAAAGTTGTAACAATTTGCAGAATTTGGATTTTACCACCAAAAGATCTTGCTCAAAAGCTACTCTCATTCCAATCCTCTTACCAACGTTCTTTGCTTTCCATTCACCCAAGGACCCTACGTGATTTACACAGCTGTTAAAATATTACTCAGGGTGAAAAGGAGCCACTTGTCAGACCTTGCTTTTCCTGTTCACTCAGTCTCCTGCACATAACAAAGAGCTGGCTGCCCTCAGATGCTCTCTGCAAGGCAGCATTCACATAGTCATCTCCACAAGCACCGTCTGAGGCTCTTAGTGAAAGCTGGATGTGTCCTTGCTTTTAAAAAGCAGTATCTAGAGGAGAAAGTTGCCAAGCCCAGGTTTTAGGAGACAAAGCTGTCCTCAAACTGTAATTAAAATGTTGTCGATTCCAAATTTCAAAAGCAGTTTCACATCCAAATCATACAATTGCAGGGGTTGGAAAAGACATCTAGAAATGGAGTCCAACTCCTGTTGAAGCAGTTCCCTACAGCAGGTCACACAGGTAAGAAGTCCAGGCAGATCCTGAATATCTCCACAGATGGAGACTCCACAGCCAGTCTGGACAGCCTGTACCAGTGCTCTGTCACTTCTGATACTGAAAAAATTCTTCTCTGTGTTAGTATGGAACTTCCTGTGTTCCAGTTTCTGCCCATTGCCCCTTGTTCTATTGTTGCACATCTCTGAAAAGAGCCCACCCCACTGACTTGACTCCCACACTTTGGATATTTACAAACAGTTATGACATCCCCTCTCAGTTTTCTCTTCTCCAGGCAGATCAGTCCCAGGTCTCCCAGCCTTCTATCATGCAGGAGATATTCCAGGCTCTCTATCATTTTTGTCACCTTCTGCTAGACTCTCTCCAGGAGATTCCTGTTTTTTGTTTTCGTTTTTGTTTTTTAAACCTGGCGAGCCCAGAAATGGACACAGTATTCCAGGTGTAGTCTCACCAGAACAGAAGGAAGATCACCTCCCTCGACCTGCTGGCCACATTCTTTTTAATGTGCCCTAGGATTCCATGGGCTTTCTTGGCCACAGAGCACACTGCTTGCTCACGGCTAACCCTTTGACTACCAGAACATCCAGGCTCTTCTCTGCAGAGTTCCTTTCCAGCAGGTCAGCCTCTAACCTGTACATATACATGCAGCTCTTCCTCCCCAGAATCTTCTATCCATCTCCATCTTATACATGTCTGATCCAAATGAATACTTAGTACCTCAGATTTTAGAAGGAGGAGCTCTGTCTTCTGCTCCCTCAAAATAAAAGGTAGGAAAAGGACTCCCCAAGCTGCTTTAAAAATAAAAATGAAAGAGTAACAGAACATAACTCCTTTGTCTTGCTTTCAACATTTAATCTCTGCAGAAATCATCCTCTCCAAATAAACTTACCATCAATAAAATGAATTAGATTATTGCCATCTTTCTAAATCGCATCAAAGCCACAGCCAAAGACTACTTTGTATCAGATGCAGTTAGATTTGAATTCAGTGTTTCGCTGCCTTTCTCCACACGGGTTTTAGGAACAAGCCAGCTTCAGCTGCATCTCCCAGAGGACGAGGGTAGCACACATGACACCACTGGGGATGCTTTGTCTCAAAGATGGTTTCCCTGTTCCCTTGTCTCCCCTTGACACCACCCTGTTCATCTGCCTGCAGGCTGCTCAGTGAGCCAGGAGGATGCACTGCCGTGATTAAAAACACAGCAGCCGTTCCAAGCTGGCTTTAACATAAAGAAAAGCTTTCAGCATTAGAAGAAAGTATGGGAAATTCTATGTGAGAAGGGTGGGGAGGAAAGAAAGTTCCAGTTCAGCTTGTCTGTCAGTCTACTCACTCCTAATCTGTTTATATTACGACCATCACTGTAGAAAGCCACTCCTGATGTTTGCTGCAGGCACAAATCCTACTAACACATTAACTATAATTAAACAGTCACTCACTCCTTACTTCTACTGCAATGCAATCACCTCTGTGCTTTTTACCAGATAGGATTTACCAGATGCTGACATGGTACACAACTGTTCATAACAAGCCCAACACATGCGGATCTGGTATAAACTGTAACTTACACGGCAGAAAATCCGTGGGGAATGCAGGTAGCCAGGATGTAATTACTTAAACTGGAACTGAGACAGGACGATGGGGTTAAAATCCCAATTTGTTTGGATTAATTTAATTGCTAATTATAATTTTCCACTAGTTGTTGTGGAAACAGCTTTTTTTTTTTTCCTTTTTTCTTTATTAGCTAGCAAGTTAAATAGCAATGTTATTGCAATACTTCCATTCCCACCGGTCAATTCTGCTTTTTATTTGACTTCAGGTCTTCTGCATTGCCCCTGCCAGACTTGGAGCTGCAATTCCAAAGGATAGGTATAAAAAGGAAAAACATTGGCAAGGCAACCTGTGAAAATTCACCTAGCACACAGTACTTCAGTCAAAGAAAGCTGGCAATAGACATGAAAAAATCCTTGTAGTGGCTATATTCTTAATAACATCACGGATAAAAACGGTCACAGAACCTCCAACTGTTGAAATAAAATTAGCTTTCATTAGAGTCTAAAAAAGTAAATATTGTGGAGTACAAACACAGCATTGCCATGGCATACCTAGAGGCATATGCTGTCTACCTGCTGTATTGTAATTTAACATTACTGCTATTTCTCACAGGATTTGCCCTGGCAAACTCAACTATTAAGGGATCTCCCCCTCCTCACCCAAACCTGACACGATGCACAGCACAGGTAATTGCTCAGGGGTAGCTTTGCACATTTCCACTGAGATTTTCCATCCTGTCCTCTCATACTCTTTACATTCTGCTCAAAACGACTTGAGGAAGCTAGAAAAGAAACACCGCTCATAGGTGTCTGTATTCAGCCACCACATCCTGCAGCAGTACTGCAGATGAGGCACCTCTTTCCGTACTAATAAGCACACACACGGTCATGTGAATAAGACCTTATTCAAAAACACATCCTTACAGCCTTCTCATTTTCCCCACTGATGTACCAGATCCTCCTACCTGCAAATACTTTTTGTTTCCCTAGGAGATGAGGAGCACAACGCCCCTCACAGATGCAGCTCAACAGTCTGACAGAAAGAACTGGGATGCTTAGAGATGCATTTTGCAGATTACCTAAATAAAACGCAAAAAAAATGTAAGTCTTCACATCCCTATTGCCTATAAACTGAGGTCTGTAATTGCCAACTATACAGAGCTCAGAGGAAATCACTGAAAATCATTAAAATTGACAAAAAACTGCTCCTTTCTAACAACAACAACAACAAAGTGTCAGGAATGTAAAGTTTTATGTAAAGTCCTTCCAGAGATTGAAGGAAATGCCAACTCACCAAGAAATGAGAGTGTAGCCTGGAGAGCAATTCAGTTTTTCAGAGGAGGAATCCCACTTCTCCCTGTCCAGTGATGTGTTTGAACTGCACAAGCAGTAGAGGCTCCTGGGACAGGACACAGCCCTGTGTGGGCTGATCAACTTGCTGGGCAACTGTCTTCTGCTGGAGGAGAGTACCCACAGGATGGAAGAGGAAGGTGGCGGAAGTCCTGCAATACTGGGCCCACAGTAATGGAAGAAGGATCAAAATACTCAGCGAAGACAAGCACACCCTGGAGAACCATTTCTACAGAAGTTGTCTAACACAAAGATCCCGAGATTAACAGAAACAGAACTGGAAGAATTCTCTTGAGATTCAGTCCCTCACTGTCACATCATCATATCACATAATTCTCATAAATTGTTCACTAGAACTAGGTATGTTTTGGGAAAAAATGGTAGAAAACTTTATTCCACTAAAGATTACAGTCTACAGGTGTCTATTCTGAACTTATGTGTGGAAGTAACATGCAGATGTTTCTTCATGTATCTTGTGTGCCTTCAGCACCCCAGTGCCAGTCTCACAGCACCCAACTGGCAGCTCTCTGCTGTCCCTGCTGTCCCAGCTTAACTCCTGAGCAGCAATGAACTCTTCTTTTTTTTAGATAACTCTTCATGAGTCTCATATGTGGCCAGTCCATATGCATCATGTCTATCACATTGCCTAACTGTAATGAGCAGTTCCATTCCTGATCACTTATCCTAACCAATAATTCTCCTTCTTTACTTTTCCCTTCATATCACTGATAAATCTTTACGAAGTAGAATCATAGAATGGCCTGGGTTGAAAAGGACCACAATGATGTGGTTTCAACCCCCTGCTATGTGCAGGGTCGCCAATCACCAGACCAGGCTGCCCAGAGCCACATCCAGCCTGGCCTTGAATGCCTCTAGGGATGGGCATCCACAGCCTCCTTGGGCAGCTCATTCTGGTGCATCACCACCCTCCACAGATCAGGATACTCCTTCTCACACCATCAGCACTGGACTTCAGGTTCCATACTAGAATTAAAAAAACTTTTTTTTTTTTTTTAATTTCTGTTTTCATTTTCCACCCCAGGACTGACCCCAACTACAATTGAGGTGCCACAGTTCAACTGCTAGCCACAGTAGCCTGCTGTCTGAGATGCTTCTCCTATGAGAATGGGAGAGGGTTAGGCAACAGGTGCCTCTGTTCTTTTGACTGGAGCTTCCTCTGTTCCTGTTTCAATATTGTTCCTTTTGCAGTGACAGATCTAAGGGCACTCTTAAATATCATTTTGCTTCAAAATCTTTTAACTGTTTCTTGTTAATCTTTTAGCAGCCAGAATTGTAGTATGTGGGGCATCATCACTTCAAATTTTGAAAGTTTTTCTTATTGAATAGCTCAGATTAACTACAGAATGATGGATTTATACAAAGTACTTTCACTAATATCATTGACATTTTGTTTCAGAACTGAAAACCCCTTATGATGTGTAATGAATTTGAAATATTAAAGGAAATGAATTGCAGGTCAATATATATTTGAAAAATTGAAGTACAATAAAATCTAAAGAGAATACTTTCTGAAGGAAGGTTGTGCAACATTCTAGCACACTTTTCTTTTTTTTCCAAACCTTAATTCAAAAGTAGAAAACAAAACTACCCGAACTTTATCCAATTCTCACATTAAAATAAATAAATTAAGACATTAGAATCTCACACTTTATGAAATAAAGCTTTCTTTCAACCAACCCAGTTAATGAAATGTCATCAGCCAGGTAGCAGTGCTCACATCATAGCCTTACTACATCAGGGAAAAGCCCTTCCAGCTATGCAGACCTCCCTCCTTGCCTTTGAACTCAGAGCACCATTTCCAGAGAAGCCAGTCTTCTCTTTGGGAACATCATGCCATCCAGCCTCCCAAGGCTCTGCCTTAGATAGACATTAATACAAGCATTGCTCACTGTCTCTCTACCAACACACCCTAATGAGGGTTTGCCACTGTTCAACAGAGAGATTTTCTGAAATGCCATTTCAGATCCCATATGCAATTATCCTATGCTTCCTGTTTATAAATAATTTTCATCTCAGAGTACAAAATGTTAAGTGGAGCAGAGATCTAAGGCAGGGCTAGCGCTAGCGACTCAAAAGGATGGCTTTGAAGAACATCCTTGGTCCACTTCAGCAGTTTTCTGGATCTGGGGCAGTCTTGTAGACACAAAATCTTCAGGCTATTTTTGTAACTACCAGGAATCATTGGGAAAATGAGTGTCACCAACCTACATAATGGTGCTCCAGAATTATGACCCCCATCTTGCCTGTGCTTAATACATGCCTGAGTATTTTGAACTCAGATAGGAGAAGCTTGACAAGATGAAGGAAGTACAAAACCACAGGTTTTGTAACGAATTTTTTTGTATTTGCAGGTCAGCTCCAAAGCTAGACTGCAAGTAGCCTGTACATTTTTTCTTCAGGGACTCAACCAGTAATTAAAATAAATTCTAACTAATGATTGACCAAGATCTGAACACCTAAACAAAAACAGAAAACAGCTGATAATTAAAAAAAAAACCAAACAACAAAACAACACAAAGTAACAGACTTATTCATCAAGCTTTTATGTTGACAGCAACATAAAAGAAAAGCATTAAATAAAAATAACCTTCTTAGAAGATACTGATATGAAGTACCTTGAGCTCTGCTGAGAGAAAACTCATACAAGGTTTCCAGTAACTTGATCCTCCTCTATATCTTCTGGCCATCTCCAGTCCCCACCCAACAGATACCATTTCTCTCCTCCCACAACAAAGCAGGATTTGCAGAACATCTGCATCAGAGGTATTTAGAGTGTGGAGTACTTCCAGCTCTGGAGTGGGGTGAGGTTATCACCCTGGATTTAACACAGCTTGAAAGCCACCCAGGTATTATTAGCAAAGCCAAGTGAACTAAGCTTAGAGTAGCCACACATTTCATTAGCTCCCCATCATCCAAGGGAGATTTTTTTCCCCTCTCCCACAGCTCTCAGAACTTCTTGGCTCATTGACCCAAACCATCGCTCCCAGCAAACTTCCCACCTTCAAATTCACCACTGTGCTGGTAGCACTGAGCAGCATATTTAGAGCATATGAGCATACGAGCACTGAGCATAGGGGTCCTGATGGACGAGAGACTTAACATGAGCCAGCAGTGCGCTCTGGCAGCTCGAAAGGCAAATGGGATCCTGGGCTCCATCAGGAGAGGGGTTGTCAGCAGGGACAGGGAGGTGATTGTCCCTCTCTACTCGGCTCTTGTGAGGCCCCATCTGGAGTACTGTGTCCAGGTGTGGAGCCCTCAGTACAAGAAAGACATTGAGATTTTGGAAAGGGTCCAGAGGAGGGCGGCTAAGATGATCAGGGGGCTGGAGCACCTCCCCTATGAGGACAGGCTGAGGGAGTTGGGCTTGTTCAGCCTGGAGAAGAGAAGGCTGCGGGGTGACCTCATTGCAGCCTATCAATACCTGAAGGGAACCTACACCCACAAGGGGAGTAAACTCTTCAAAAGGGCTGACAATAGCAGGACTAGGGGAAATGGATCCAAGTTGAAGGAGGGAAGATTTAGGTTGGATGTTAGGGGGAAGTTCTATACAAGGAGAGTGGTTAGGCCCTGGAATGGGCTGCCCAGGGAGGTTGTGGATGCCCCGTCCTTGGATGTGTTTAAGGCCAGGTTGGACGGGGTCCTGGGCAACCTGATCTGAATGTGTGTGTTTGGTGGCCCTGCTAGGCAGGGGGGTTGGAACTACATGATCCTTGAGGTCCCTTCCAACCCGGGTGATTCTGTGTGATTCTGTGTGTGTGTGTGTGTGCATATGCACAGGCCACCTGCTCTCCCTGGGGAAACGAGTCACGTAGTCTGGCTCTGTGCATTTATCCCTTAAGTACTCCCTGTTTCAAGAAACCAGAGTTGTATTTCCTAATACAATTTTGCCCGTTTGTTCACATTAAAGTCTATAAGCTTAAGATTAAGCACTTAAGCCTCTAACAGAAGAGACAAAGAAAACAGTAAACTGCTTTTTAGTTAACAGAAAACAAAACCTACAGATTGCATGTCATTTTAATTCCTCCCCCTCATGTTCAAAGCTAAGTTTCTACAGGCTTCTACATTTAAGTTTCCCCATTACAAACTCTCCATAGCATTTTTCCCCACCCTGCCCCTGCTATGGCATACAAATCATGGAAAGATGTGCAGGATAGGATATGAGGACAAAGCACGGAGTTCTTAGCACTAACAACTTGCAGAGGCCACTCTCAGCATAAAAGACAGAAGGTCAAAATCATGCATGATGCAAGTTCTTTTGCCATGAGGTCTCAAGGAAGAAATCTGACTTATCCACCCAAAAGCAAGGAGGTAAGCTGGACAGCAGGAGAGTCATAGGGTTTTCAACAGGAACATGGCTGCCACCAAGGAATTTGGAACTTGCTTCTCTTCTGACAGAAACGTGGGTCAAAGCAATTCTAGTTGTCATGCCATTAGAAAACTAACATGCAAGCAGCATCAGTGGTTGCTCTCTATCTGTTCCTAGCACATCCTAAAGAATTATCAAAGCCTTGCATCCACTGTACCACTGTTGATCATATCCTCCTACCCCAAAGCTACTTTCTCTGGAAACAGCCACTTGGATGTGCTTCATGCCTGGGTACAGACAGAACTGCAGGCTTTTCTCCTGATTCTCACCAGCCCTTCAAGCATGTGGCAATGTCAGCTTTTAATACATCAGGCCTGCAGCCTGGGGTCAAACAGGACAGAGTAGAGTCTGTCCTCGCTGCTCCCTCACAGCAGCAAGCTCTCCTGATCTGCATTCTTTACAAGATGTCACTTTGCAACTCTTTTCAATATTACATAGTAATTTGATAGTTGTATTAAATTCATTAGCTCTTAGAGAGTGGCAAAATGCACACAAATTGCCTTCCCTGTAACACTGATTATTTAGTGTAACTATAGGGTGGCCTTACATCTCTATGTTAAGGGGTATTTATCTCTGTCTGTCTACTTACAGAAGCCCTTTCCATTCCTCTCATCTTTTTTAGCTGTACAAACTCTTCTATTTCTGCTGTACACTTCAGATAAGAAAAAACTGTGATAATCTCTATTTATATACTATACAGTACATGCAGAGAAAGAAAAAAAAAAAACAAAAAAAGAGAGGGAGGAGGGAGGCAAACTTCCTTAAAAAAAAAAAAACCTACTTAAAGCAGTGCCGTAAGTAACCAGAGAAAGCTTATAAAATAACAAGACTTGTAGCAATGATTCAAAGTGGGTATTATACGCTAAACAGAGAGGTGTTACAGCAGCTTGTCCAAGAAAGAGATTTAATAGTTATTTCACAAACATTCCTGAAGCATTCAGCTTGATATGCAGCTGTGTTAACAAAGGAGGCAAATAGGATGCTAGGATGTCTTGCTAGAGGCATACAACGTACATCAGAAGAATGATGGTTAAATTACTAAACAAAGTGCTCCACATGGACCAAAAATAGACTCCTTCCCATACTTGCTATCTACAACTTATTGCAAGTAAATACCAGCAGGCTACTATGTTTATTCCTTCCCATTATGTTAGTCTTTTTCCTCCCCAGAACAGTATTTGTCCAGTGAACATATTATTCACTACAATTCTCTGCATTTATAGACTGATTTCTGACATGAAATACATATCAAGCCTTTTTTGTGAGCAATATTGGGTTTATTCCTAATCTGCTCAGTGGGCAAAACCACAGAACAAATGAAGAAAGGATCTGTTCTTCTTTTTGAATTTCTCTATTAGGCAGATCACTGATGCTAATAACCACATAGTCTGATAAGGGTCTCTTCTTCTGTAGCATCTCTTCCGTACTGCTGCAAGCAGCCACGATTTTTTTCTCTCCAAAAATGTTTTGGAAAAGAGCCCAGGTTGTTCCTCTGCTGAGAAATATGTATTACTTTGTTCAAGGGAGCAATAAGTAATATAAAGGGGTGGGCAAAAATAAATACCTCAAATTTAACTGAATATAAAGAAAAGTGAGATAGCAAAGATCACTTTTAAATTCTGCCAAGGTTTGACAAAATGAAGTCCATTTGAAAAGATAATTTCCTTCTTTCTCAGTTATATTGCTCTAGATCAAAAGCCAGCGTAACAGATTGCTGTATACAGGACAGATGTAATTGCAAACAATATGCAGCCTAAGAATTTCTAACCCTGAATGTTAACAAGGCATCTGACTGATCTAAAAAATATTATGATAAATATGTAAAATATATCCTTCAGTTTAAAATAGATAAATACAATTGAAATTGTCTTCTGATTTCTGAAACTATAGGAAGCAAATTATTTTCATAATCTTCTCTGCCAGTATGGAAAAGCAAGCATTCACTGTGTCACACAATACAGAAAAAAGCATTTTAAAGTCACCTGACTTTGGGAGCTATGAATATAAAGAAAACACCTTGTTGCAGGACTTAGGATAAAAACCACGTTGGTTTCCAGCACAGCAATTCATTTGTGCTGAATAGGCTTCCAGTTATGTTGATCCAATTCAACAGCAGGAGTCACGAATAAGGATAAAACAAGTTTTATGAGACTCCTTCAATGATCGCACACCTCTTTTTAACACAGGACGATGCAAAAATTGTCAGTGGTTCCTTGTGAGGAACTGATTTTAATTTATCACGTTTATTCTCCACCTCAGTAATAATGTACTATATTATACCATGAGAACATGAATAGATTTAGCATGCGGAAAAGGTGGAAAAATGATTGCAAACACCGGTGAAATTTCTTTGCGGAATGAGGCATATTGGATTCCCACGATGAGGCAAAACATTTGTTTCCTGGTTTTCATGGGAAGACATTACTGAAGTATCTGAAAGGGTGAAAATTTCACAATTGCACTTATTGCTTCTACACTGATAAAAGTCAGTGCTGACTGGGAAAGAGGACTTAAAAGAAACAACTGCCATCTAAGGGCATAGATACTCCCTGACATCTCCCAAGGAAATGCTTAATGCTTTGCCCTCTCTGCACCTTGAATGCCTCCAAACCTACCTAAGTACCTAGTCTTTCTCTTTTGGTTCTTCTAAAATGACAAGCTGATGAGCCATCAGATTGAAGAGAAACAGCCATTTGGCAGATTTATGAAGAGCACTAAAGAATTGCACGGCACCTAAGCAAGTATAGATATATATTCAAGTTTTGCACTGTGGCTTGAATAGCCTTGTACAGGGTCCCTAGAAAGTAAGTCCAGGTGATGACTTACAACTGAAATAGTGGAGGAAAAAGAAAAAAAATAGGAACTGAGGGTAGGGAGAATACTCAAAGTTTTGTAGAATGGAAAAGATTAGGATGAATTTTAATTTCAGAAGTAGAATATCTGTACTATCATGAAAAGGAAACTAGAGTATTTATGAATGCAGCAATATACTTCCTAGGTGCAAATTGAATAGGTACATTTAGCTTTCCACAGGGATTCATGAAATTAAGTTCAAATAGAAGAAAACTGGCATGTGAGCACTGTTATTTCTAATAATAAATGAACAGTGAAACAAGTACGCTTGTGAAAGAAAGGGTTTATCTCACACAGCATACTGATGAACAAGACATTCAGCTCTCCTGGGAGTGAGAAAAAAGGACCAAAAAACCCACCCACATACAAAACTTTCCTTTGTTGTTTTATGATAATATTAATAGAAGAGCCAGCAGCTGCACCTGTCCCCCCATGTGGGGAGTCAAGGAGATTGCTAGTGCTCCCTTTGGACTCTGCCTTCTCCAGTGCAATTGCCTTCACAGCTGCTATAAAGCCTGCTAACTCTGCTTTGGTCACTGGGAAACAATGCATGCAGTAGGGCAAGCTGGCCCAAATTGATTTTGAATGCTGCTTTCGCTCTAAGTCAATGTTTTATCAACTTTGGAGGTGTGCTTCTCTTTGAACTGCAGAGTAGGCCTGAAAGCTGATGGTATGAGTAGCAGGGGTTGCACCAGCAGAGCTGGCAGCTGAGTGTGCCCCATGTGCTAGATTGGCTGTCACTATACCAACCTGAGTCACTATGAAGAACGGAGTGAAGCTGGAGTTAAGTTTGCAAACAGTCATTTCCTGCAGAAGGGGAAAAAAAATCTTAAGACAAAAAGCATTTTAAAAGCCTAGGAATTAAAAGTTCAGATGGTAACAAAAAGAGAAAACAAAACAGTTCCACACGACAGCTATATACATAGATGCATATATATAGACACTTGATTTTGTTCTCTCTTGTGAAAGCTGTTCACTTATTTGCAATATCCGTACCTTGTGTAGAAAATACACATGAAGTAACAGTTTTCACTAAAACCTAGAAGTGGTCCATAAGCTGGGATGAGAGGAAACTTAACCCTCTTCCTTTGCATTAGGTTGCTCAAGCTGAGGAGAAAATCCGGTACATGTGACATTAGAATACGCAGAAGCAAGTTAACAGATGTTAAGACCAGAAGAGAATCATGACTGCAGTTTGGCTTCCTGCATAACACAACACAGAAAGCCTCACCTCTGATCTTTGCCTCAAGATGTGGTTGAACTGCAAAGTACCTTTTACAAAGATCACTTCTGATGCAAAGATTGTAAATGACAAAAGATCTACACCATCCCCACCTCTGTTCTGTGACTGTTTTGTGGCCTGCATTGTTAAAATATGTAACTATAACTTGTGGAGAAACACATTATTTTTTTTTCAGTGCTGTGCTCCCTTCTTTGCAAACTATGGTATTTTGCATCTTTCCTCCATAGGGTTTTTCTCCTGATTCATCAGCTTTCTTCATCTACATGCTTCAAATATGTATATATTTATTTTACAGATTGTTTTCAGACCACCTCCAAGTCATTTCATCTTCTCTGCATCTTCCTCAAGTTTTGTAGCTGAGAGTCTAAGCTGGAAAAAAGTGCTCAAATTGAACAAATGACCTTTGTAACTTCTACGTACTCTGAAAAATCCTGTTTTTCTCTTAAGTCCAAAGTCGTAACCTCATGATTTTACTGTGAGTCTCTTACTGCTTGGCAGTTTTAATTAAACCCCAACTCTTGGAATCAAAGTACAACAAAATTCTCAGGCTCCAAAAGAGCTTGAGCCCTTCTGGTAAGCAGTAAAACTTGAACACATGCTGCAGCCACCACAAAAATACAGTCTTGGATGTGGTACTTTCTTATGATTTTAAACAGCTAAGCTACATATTTGAAGAAATGTACTATTATCAACTGAAAGAGCAGAATCTCCTCCAGCCAGAGGCTTCCCATCATTTCCTGCAACCACCAAGCAGGCCCTGAAATGTGGCCTTTAGCAACCCAGGCTGAAGCAGAATCTCTGCTTACCCTTCTCCTTTAAGGAGGAAAAACGCTCTATAGAACCTCCCTGTTTTTACATAGAACACATCTCAAGAGCTGAGCTTAGCCAAGTTCCAGTTTCAATAATCTCACTTGCCAAGAGCAAGGATTTCCTCAGCAACAAAAGAAAGCTGTATAGACAACAAAAATGTAAAGACTAAAGGTCTAGTTTTACCTTCCTGAGAATCCTTCACCCTCTGTAAAAGACAAAAACAATTCTCAAGAGACAAAGCAACTCACCAATTCCTCCAAAAGAACATTCTGGCCCAGAAATGTTGTATGCACATCTAAAAACATGGATGTGCATTCCCCAGCTCAGGACTGAGTAGATTAGATTATGGGTGCATCAGCTGCAGCTCAGGGCTGAAGCAATCACAGTACTACGTTCAGGGAGAGCAGGATATCAGCTGAAAATGTTATCAGGTAAATAGGTCTTACGTTGAACCTGTAGCAGAGCTGAAACATGTTTCTGCTTGCTAGATTGCCAACCAATGCCTTGTTATTCCCCAAAAAGGGACGAACAAAACAATTCACTGTCTAATGCTAGAGAGTTGAGCCAATAGTTGAAAAAAATACATAAAGAAAATTCTCAACCATTTACACAGGAACAAATCATTGAAGGCAGCCGAGCAAACGTTTACTCCATCCCCTCTACTTCACTCCTACAAAGTAAATTCTTAATCCTGGTAATAGCAAAAAGCTCTGCTGGGCACGGGGAAGCGAGAGACAACTGGTGAGCAGCTGGGCAACTAAGAGATTTCACTGCTTACCAATCTCATGTAAGCTTAGGAAAACAGCACTATTAGGGTTATATGATATATCAGTAAAAGTACTAATTACCGAGGCCCGGACTCAAAGCAGTTTCTCAGAACAACATGCCTACAGCTAGCACGCAAAACGAGCGTGCTTTACGGGGATACACATTCCCTACTAAACAGAAACAAACATGCACAATTATTATCATTTAGAAAAGACAAAGGCTGCCAAAGCTGAGGAAATGCCATCAGTGCTCAGAATAGCGGCCTTTATTGTTTGCTACTAATTGCAAGAAAAAAGAATTCAGACATTTCAAAGCAGCTGCTGTTTTGTCCTTAAAAACTCCTTTCCACTTAGAAAGGAAGATTTTCATTTTAACAGCCTCAGAAAGCTTTTATGGCTTGCTACCATCCAAGGCCATTCAGATGTGTTATTTCTGTATTGATTGTGTCATGAGGTTCAGCAAAAAGGCCTAAGAAGCTAAGAAAAAAGCCTGTAACTAGAGAAATTACTGTTTAAGTCTCAGCAATTTCTGTTCAATTAAGGGTTACTTCTCCCCCCTGCACATATACTGGCCTTGTTAATTTTACTGGTAAAAATCTATGCAGACTCAATTGCTCAGGAGACTGCAGCTTGATCCTTTGAAGCTACAGGTTCCAGCTGCTGTAAATCATCTGTGGAGGGAAGCTGCCTCACATTATCTGAGAAGCTGGCCTGCTGTGGCTAAATACTCCCCATCTGGTTCAATCAGTCTCCCTTCTGGAAAGCCCTAAGGATTGTCATTTCAAGCTGTATTTGTCTCTAAGACCTTTGTAATGTTGATATTGTGCATATGGCCAGGAATATCCTATCCTCTGCTATGCTGGGCACTGTCTCAGGAATGGGTGCTAGATGAGACTCAAGGTGCCCACCTGCTTAGCAACATCCTGTAGACAATTTTATTATTTCAGTTACATGTCTTTCTTTTGAGGCGTTGATCCTGCTTTGATCAGTCTGCAAAATGGGCAGCCATTATCGTTTGTGCCTGATAGAAGCTGGCGTCATATTTACAGCTTCAGATGAGAAAAACAACAACAAAAGCATCTAACTTCTTTTGTGAAAATATTTTACTTCAATCTGCTTTTCTTTTCTTTTTTTTTACCTAGTAGGGATTAGTGGCTGTTTTTCTGTCTCCAGATCTCCAATTAATACACGGCCATGAGCTTAAACATCAAGAGCAGCTTTGCTCAAGCAAGGAGCGAGCAAAGCTAAGGCTAAATCAGCAGAAGACAAAGACAGGTTCAAAGATGCATCAAGACTCTGGAGACCAAGTTCAGTTATTTGCTCTGTCATAGACTGTGTACCAAATACACTACACAAGGTCAGATTCAAAGTGGGATGTAGGCAACAGCTCAGTGAAGGAGGCAGAGCTGTAAAAAAAGCAAGTGAAAAGGCTTACACAGACAGTGCTTTAAGCTTCTTGTTATCAAACCTGGACAGGCAGCAGGACAGCTCAGTCCTGAAAGAACTGACCAATCCCTCTATTGGCAATCTCTCCTTCCCTGAAGACTTTCTGTTAGGTTTGCCAGGATAAAACCAACTGATGGATCAGATCTCTTCTAAAGGAGATCTAACTCCCCTACATTTTTAAAACACCACTGAAGACAGTGACCTATTTTCTAACAGCCATTAAAGGACTCAGCTCAGGAAGGCTGGGCTCATGGGCTCAATTCCCACATCTGCCTAAGGACGTTCAAATGTCTGTCTTCCTGCAGGAGCACCTGAACCATCACTTGTTGGGATATCCCCACAGCTCGGCTACTACTGTGCCACTGGGCAGGAACAATTACAGAAAGAGCATGCAAGGAGATGATGCCCATACTGCAGTAGTTAGGACACGCTGAAGTGGGTCCTTGCTCATACATGGAATGCATTTATATTCCCCTCACACCACTGCCAGGCAGCACTCTGCAGAGCTGAAGTCCTTCCTACTGCTTTTCATGCTGTCAACTTGTTTCTGATGCAGGGTAACAGCTTCGGTGTGGGAAAGAACAGGAAGGGAAATTAAACTTGGATCTTCTTGAATACATAGTAAGGCCACTAAAGCATTGGGACCAAGGAGTGAAAGCCTCCTCTAATTTAGACAGCGCAAAATGTCTGGAGGAAAACTAGGAATACGGTGGGATACCCAGCCAGGGAAGAGCAAGCCTAGTGATCCAAAGTTAAATATCCTCTGAAAACCTGATCAGGTGGCCAGGGTGTAGTGTCTCATATGTACACATACTCGTGGTGTTTCTCAGTCAGATAGCTCAAAACAGACACATCCAACTGTGCTGGTCTTAGGAAGCTTCTGAGGAAGCTGGTTATTTTAGCTCCTGTTTTGAGGAGATCAGTCTGTACTGTATGTGTAGACTCCTCTAAATGGAGACTAGGTGTCTAACAGTGTTCTGGATTCCATACGGGCACCAGATGACTGCAAGGAAGGTGCCGCAATACTGTAATTCTTTATTAGATTTGGCCTTTAGTGTTTCATCTCCCCATCTGTATTTTCACGCTCATTTGTAATTACTACAGAAAGATACCCAACACTGCACCACTTTTCCAGAGCAGCTACAAATGTACTCAAGCAGGAACAAAGCACAATATGCATGCTTTTAATCTGATTTTATAAACTTGACACATAACTTTTGGCATAAATCTGTAAGGAGTTGTTTTGAATTTAAATAGCCTTTCCATTTCACGTCCGGGAAAATAACTACATTTCTCATAGCGCTGGCTAGGTACGCATGCAGGCAGCCACACTCTCACAGCTTCACTGTCACTATCGCATCAGAGAGCCAGACGAGGGAAATTAAGATGTGATTAACCCCACTGGATACCCCTTAGCACTTCCACCCAGGTGATCTATCAGAGGTCACCAGTGCCTTTGATTTCCTTGAAACACCACACAGTGAATTGAGGTGGCTCAGGAGTCACTGCTTAGGTATTCAGACGCCTCTGATCAGGGGTAAGACCACATAGAGCAGTCTTATCATCTGTCCCTAAGGAAGTCACCTCTGTTGGATCAGTTGGCTCAACTAGCGTGGCCTGAAATAGCTCCCACTGTCAGTGCTCCCTCCTAGAAGGCTTCTCCTGCATGGCAGGGACAGTATAGGTGCTGCCAGTCTTAATCCCCCACAGATACAGTTAAGTGCCTGATCTCCAGTGCAGACTGAGCAGCTGACTGTGGCTGGCTCTAGCCAGCTTCTAAACCACACCACAAAGATGCTGAGTTTAAAAGAATGGACCAATATTAACCAGTTTGGGCAGCTAACTGCAGCCATACGCAGCGGGTCATGGATACCTAAGTTACCTAAGCCACCCAGGCAAGTTTTGAAAACAGAAGTAGAGGTCCTAGTCATGAAGGAAATTGTTGAAATGCTATTCACTGAGTTTATCAAGGATTTGGGAGATTCTTGTGCCCTGCTATTTGTCTCTTGACACACAGCAGAACAAGATGTTAAAAAGCAATAGCAACTCAAATAACACAATGATTACAGTGGTGCCCTTGCTCCCCTGGTTAAACAGAAGTTGACTTGTCCATCACAGGATAGAGGAGTCCCTTCCCTTCTGTGACTCCATGCCCCCAGCCCTGCCCATCACTTTCACTGGCAGCACAAGATGATATGTCAAACTCTAAGCAGCAGCAGCAGCTGAGGTTTAGGTGCCTCTTTCATTTGGCTACAAGGACGACAAACCTCATGGACAGAGCGAGGACATGGTGGGAGGTTGTAAGGGCTTAAACCACCTCAGTGAGATTCACCAGAGCTGCTTCTGTCAGGGAGCCTTCTGTGCTGCAAATGAAATTTTCATGAAATGCTGAGGAAACCTCATTAACATCTCCCTGGGAAAATGACAGCGCTGGGTACCGAGCAGTGCCACTGTTGTCAGCTTCTGCCACTGGCCCATCCTGCTGGACACGTGCATGGAGCAGTCAGAGCCCCGTGAGCACAGGGCAAACCCCACCTGGGAGACTGATAACTCACAAATGATTTTAGTTGTTACAGAAACATTACTTCTGACTAAAAATACAGAGATATTCCAAGGATCCGAAGTATGCTATTTGGAAGCTAAGACTGCACATGCAAACAGCGAGAAAGTCTTTTATGCCACAGGGATGTGTAATGAATCAGCTGATACTTACAACTGACATTAAATACTCAGTGCGAGCAAAATGAAAAATAAAACAGGGTTCAGTGTTCACAGGTGTGAAATTCTTTTGTTCTCTCTTTTTCTTCTCTCCTTGTTCTCACTTCAGAAATGAGTGACAGCTTTTATAGCGGGAAGACAGAGTTTTGCACATTAATAGCCGCAGTGAAGGTCAGTAAGTCTGACTCACTCAGGTAATGGCTGAGTACCCTGGATCTCATTTCATTTTATTACAATGGCAGAAGCAATGCTGATCAACAGCGTCATATTTCCTTTTCTTCAGCACAAAAGATGAAGTGATTGTACCACGAGACAGCAGTGTGGGAAGGAAATAAGGAGAGGAATGATGCACCCAGCAACACACTCACCACACCTGTACCTGCGTTCTGCCCTCCCTCAGTTCCTCCTCTTTTACTGCTGACAGCAGGGGCTCAGCATCACTCCTATGGGGTTTTGCAGCACTGCTCCAAATTATTTCAGCATCCTTATTATACTCAGAAAATGCAGATAACTGCATCATGAGGGGGTTCTGCATGGGAATACTGGTGCTGGGTATTTCTGTCCTGAGTGCAACCCTGCTTATGGTCTCTACCACTCACCAAATAAATGCTGTGCTTAGTTTGTCCTGTACAACAGGTGTACACTGTGAAGCACAGCACTGGATGTGTTGCAGACTGACTTTTCAGGTTAAAGCAAGAGGAGCAAGTGAAAGGACTGGATCAAGAGACTTAGAGGAAGCTAGCAATGCAGAATAAGTTGAAAAGATTTCTGATGGGTGAGGTTAATTCTCTTCCCACTGGAACCTTTTTCCTCATTGATTTTCTAATCATTCTCTTAAAGACCTTCAATTCTTTACTTCCAAACTGCAGTGTTGCTCCTGAGATAAACGCTGCATGGCCCACGCTGCCTGGGTAGAGGCATTTTGCCCATGGATAACTGATAATGCCAATGATTGGCTTGGTCTTAGTGGGGGCAGCAAAAGAGCTAGGATTCCTGGAGAAGAGCAATTATTGCTGATAAAGTCTGAATGAGCCTCAAAGCATAGTTCACTAACTTTCCTCTGTATGCTCCTTCACTTTTCCTAATATTGATTTCCTGCATGTTAACAAGACTATTAGAAACATAGTAGGAATGTTGCTAAAAACCTCATGCTGCTGCTCATTTGAAAATGAAACAGAAAACCTGCCCTGAAACACCAATGCAGAGCTCCCAAGCTGCTCCAGAGCAGCAGGCACTACTTCTGTCCAAGAGCTGCTTTTTGTCCTCCTTCTGCAAGAAGGTACATATCAACTGAAGAAGTCTCTGTTAGGCAATCCATATTTTTTCCTCCCAGCTGACTGAAGTAGATTTGTACGTACTCTGACCTGTCCCACCCTCCCTGGCACATGCTCACCTTGTAGAAGAGAGAGAGAAAAGCAAAGGGTTGGATTCCCTACTGGTGTAAATGAGCCTACAAGATATAGGTTTTAATCAAATATTCCACTTACCTCCAAGTCCTGAAAGGCAGTACGTGCTTTCCAGTGCCATTTCTTGGAGCTTTCTGCTCCAAGTTCCAATTCACAATTTTTCACCTCCCATTTTATCATAGGCCTTAGAACAGTTCCTCTGGGAGTATCTGCATGGTGCAATGAAGTGTTTTTCAAGGATAACAGAGTTAGCCCTGGACTAATGGAGTTATCAGGAACAAAACAGCTACATCAAAAAGCTGCTCTGCTGGCGTAGTTGTGATGACTGCAGAGCAGGGTGTATGGGCCTGCCTGGTGCATTAGAGCAATGCAGGCTGGCAGCAGTGTTTTCAGAGCTAGCTCTCATCTCCCTGTGTTGCCTTGCCATGTCCCATCAAAGCCCTCTGAGTAGCTAAATGCCTTCAGGCTGTTAAGGTCTTTCATCTGACTGCCTTCTATTTGCCTTTCCAGAAGCATCACAGAATCATCAAGGATGGAAAAGACCTTTAGATCATCCTGTCCAATCCATCCCCACCATTCCCACTGACCAATTCTATGAGTGCCACAGCTCCACGGCTCTTAAGCACCTCCAGGGGTGATGACTCCACCACCTCCCTGGGCAGCCTGTGGCAATGCCTCACCACTCATTCTGAAAAGAAATTTTTCCTGAAATCCAACCTGAACCTCCCCTGAGTAACGTGAGGCCATTACCTCTCAACTGAGTCTCTTGCAGGACAGACATAGATGGCACAGGCAAGTCAGGTTCCCATGGGCATTTAAATGATACTAGACACCCATGTTTAATCACTAGCTGCTGTCCACAGATGGGGGTTTTCAGATCCTTAGTGTCCTCAACATACTTTCAACAATGGAATCCAAACTTTACATTCTATCTGTGCCAACCCTCTTGACAGTCACATGGGAAAAGATCATACAAGAAAAACCATAATTCCTAAATATCACTCTTTTATCAATGAGGAAACTCAAGAGGAAGGCAGAAAGGGAGCTGTGTAGCTCTTTTGTAAGGGAGGCTTACAAAAGCCAGCAAAATAGTCAGGCACAGGGAGGAACGTGCCTAGGAGAAAGCAGTAACCTTTGAAGCAAGCATCTCCTGAGATAGGAGAGCTCTTACCTCTCTGTGGCTGCTGCCTCCACAGAAGGGGTCAGCTGGTGACCTGTTGTGGTGCTTGTTCATCAGGAAGAGCAGCAGGACCCAGCTGTTTCATGTATATTATGAAACTATGCACCATAATTAGCACTTTTAAGTTATTAGTCACCTGGGAAGAAATCAAATTGTGGTCTAAAAGGGAATATTTCTACGCAAAGTACCACAGCCTGCAGGCTTCCTTTCACATTCCCATTTTCTGCAAAAGTTGGGCTGCAGAGCATGTGTCCAGAGGAGCTGTAAAGGGGAAAAAGGAGGTTTTATGTCACCAGGGGGAATTATTCTGTTGTATCGTCCTCTTCACAATGTGCTTCTGCTTTTTTAATGGGAATGGGAAGCATTGATTATACATTTATGCCGAGTCTTGCCACTGCTAAAATGCAAACTGCAATTTTGTAACAAAATGCAGTATTTCTGAATTATTGCTCTTTGAAGCCTCAAAGGACTCCCACAGGAGCACTTCTGAGTTCTTTTCATTTTAGTTTGTTTGCACGTTTCCCCAAGACTAGTTAGGTCAATTTGAAGTTGTGATTTGACTTTTTTCCTCCAATGATCCACGCACCCCCAAAAACACCTTTCACATTTCTCAACTTTTAGTAAGCTATTCCTAATCAAAAAAATTAACCAGCTCTGTTTTGTTCCGGGTTTTTGTTTGTTTTTAAGCAGAAAGTTAGAAGAGCAGACCAGACTCCAGCAAATATCCATGTCTACAACAGTGAAGAGGGAAGTTCCACTGTCCAGATGTTCAGCAACTGCTGCTGAGCAGCCCTAGGCAGCAGCTGCAGACAGTGGGGAGGCAGAAAATAGCTCTTCCCTGGCCATTTTCCCTGAGTTTGCTTCCTGCCTCAGTGAGGACAGTGACAGCCAGGGAAGAAGCACTGAAAAAGGCACTGTCCTGCTTGCAGGAAGCTACGTATGTTCCCCATTTACTGGCAGATGATCCCTGCTCCGTGTGAGCCAGGGAATTCCCCACAGCTGTGCTGCACTACTGGGCTTCTGTTCACACTGACCCTGATCTAAAGATCTCAGTGAAGCCACGAGTGTTCTGGTTTTTTTTTTTTCCCCAGTGCCTTCACAGGGGTTTGGATGTGGTCCATTGCAGGCTGTAGCAGTGGCTGCAGCCGAGATACTGGCATGTGTTTTGCAGGCGATGGGAATAGATGATCATAGTTATTTTTTCTGCCCATAAAATCAATGCAATATCTTCTCCTGATATTCCCTGCCTCGTAACAGAGAGCTTTTGTTGTGCTTTATGCCTGACCAAGTTTCTTGGGAAATATTAGTTTTCATATCAGTTTTTCTCACTGAATTGTTCTCTCTGGGATGCTTAGACACCAACGCGTTTATATCCAAAGGATCCTGAAGAGGTTAAGCAGAGGTGATTACGTCTCAAATGATGTTGTACTATAATTGCTCAGGATATCAGCTTAAATGAAATAATCTGCACGGGAGAGAAGAAACAGTAAAGCTAAGAAAGGAAATTGCTGCTATAATTACTAGAGTATTTCTCTTTGAGGTATTAAAAAGAAATATTTATAACATAAAGAGCTTGGAGAAGATGGCATGTGGCAGCTAGAGAGTGGCTGGCAGAGCCTCTCTTACTTTACATCAGCTGCAATAAGCTTCCTGAGCATTACTTATATACGAATCAAGGGTAGGAGTAGAAGTATGGGGGTAGATAGAAAATAGCCCACAGCAATCAACTAGTTCAAATGCTGTATAATGAGTTACAAAAAATATGAGACAGGTACTCTCTTTCAGGGTCTTGTGCCACTGAAGTTGTTCAAGCTTGGACACAACTTCAGCAGCAGCACACACAGACCCACAGCCAACAAGGTAAGATGGATAGCAAGACATTCATGACAGATAACTGCCGTGCTTTTTCCTTTTGATCCTTTTAGACTTTCTCCCTTCCAGATTGTCCTGAACAAAAAAAGACCCGAATTTCTCACAGCTAGAGCAGACTCCTCTTTCTAAACATATCAGTACCGTGCAAACTTCTCGTTTTCTCTACAGCTCTTTTACTATTTCCAGAGATATGTGTTATTGACAACTTGGAGAAATACATTAACCGTGGATCTGATACTTCAAAACCTCTTGTGCTTTAAGATGCAAGTACATAATAGAGTTAACCTCACAGAGAAGACACACTCAATAAAATAAGTCTGATCAAGCAAGGGAACATGTCCTGAACTGAACCCACAGGTCCCTCAGATTAACTAGATATTGGGTTATTTCAGGCATTAAGCAGAGCCCTCATGGACTCTCATTTTCACAGTCTCCCTTGGTACATGGTCTTACAGGTTTGCTTTTTATTTCTGGGGTATGTCAGTGTGGCAGGATCCTGAAGAGGGATGGGATAGGATACAGGACACTTTCTAACTAAACTCCCGGAGCTACTGATGCTCATAAGACATGAGCTCCTTGGAGAACTGTTCAAGAACTGCAAGGAAGCCTCAAAGCCATCTGGTTTTAAACTTTCTTCAGATTTTGTACAGCACTAAACAGGGTCAACAGTGACAGCAAATGGACTGGAAATTCCTCAGTTTCAGGATTACTCACTATTTCTGCTCTGTTGCAACTTTGAAAGAGCAGATTCTCAGGGAAAAAAAAAAAAAAAAGCATATAATGTAGAATGCAGAACAAGAGAGAAGACACTAAAAATTGATGTGTGGTCCAGGTGAACACCATCCACCTCTCTTAAGAGCAGAGTGATAATGATTGCTGCCCAGAAGGAAGGTCACTCTGCCCTAATAGATGGTGTCAGGACTTAATAGGGAAGCAGGTGTACCTAACATGTCAATCACAGCTAATGAAGCAGGAACACTTTCATAAACACAGCTTCCAGTTGTGCCCCGTGTTGTACTCTCTGTGAGCACAGAGGAGCTCTATGGACATGTTATTGCAGCATGCAAACAGCCCAGCTTTGTTTTGCCAGTTTGTGAATGACCCCTACATACAGCTGTGTTCCTTGAAGGGCTTCTGAGATCATAGCAGCATCTCTGGAAGTCGCCTTGAACTGAAGAAGCTGCATACTTAAACCAGGTGATGAACAGCAGTGCTTCATTAGCAGCCTGCTGCAATGTTATGGTCTGATAGGTGCCAGTGATTCATGATGTAAAATTCTATTTCATTACAGTAATTCAATTTTGTCAGGGTAGGGGGCCAGTGTTTGGTTTGTTTCAGGTACTTTCATCTCCCCAGAAATACCAGACACAAATTAGCAGGAAGGAAGGAGAAATCTCACAGCCATTCCTATGTAAAGCCCTGTGTTTAGGTTCAAGTGCAGGAAGCACTGCCAACACTGCAGGCAGGTGCCCTCCGGAAAGCCAGAGCCACATAAGCCTGCACTCTTTTACAAGCACAAAATCAGCTACAACTTATTCTCCCAGTAGGGACCCACCACATGTATTCCTCTCTCATCACTTCCAACTCCTGCTCTGTTGCCATACATCAGGCCTCTATCCAGAACTTCTCCTCTCTCTGTTGCAGTGCTTCCCAAGTATGCAGAGCCAAGAGCAGACGTGAAAGATGGATTCATTCCTCTGTGCCAGCTGTATTTAACGCACAGATCCTGTCCTGCTCAACACAGAATCTTGCTTTTATGTCCAAAAACATTAGGATCAAGAGCTTTCTCTATAAATACACATTCTTCAACATATTTGTTTAAAAAGTGACTATCCTGAACTGGAGTACCAAAGTACCGAAATTCGTAAGTATTTTACTTGCTAATACTTGGTTTGCATATATTAAAAAAAGTGTCCCTGAATACAATCAAAGCCATGGTTTGCTAGGCAAGGTATAAACACATTCAAAAGAAATCCGTACCTGAGAACTTAGAGACAAATAAGACAAAGTGGGAAGAAAAGAGGAAACTGTTACCCTTACTTTACAGAGGCTTAGAAAGATTGATCTGACTTGCCCAAACTCCTGTAGAAACTCTGGGGAATTGAACAGAGACCACTGGAGTCTCAACACAAAAATCTTAATTACTGAATCCAATTTTCCACTCTTCCTTTCATATGGCTTTTTCATACATTGAAACACTTCACATAAGCTTCACTTCTTTTCCCCCAGGAGGAATAGCAAAGGCTGCAAGTTGCCCTTGTTAAACTAGGTTGCAGATCCAAACAAATTTAAAATGATATCTCAGCAAGATTTTGCAACCTGCCTGTGACAAAGAAAAGGACTTTCACCCTGAAAACGCATGAGCACTGGGGAAGACTAGCTGAGAGAATTTAGCAAGGCTCTTAATGAAAGAGCTGAGCTACAGTATGTATATGCATGAGCTCATGTATTATTTAAACCATTATGATCAGAATAAGCATTGTGAGCACAGTACTGAAAGTGTCACTAGCATTCATGCATTGAATAACTTGCCCTCATAAAGGTATAATAATGTGTTCATCAGTTTTGTTTATACTCCCAAAGCAGTAATAGCATGAACAGAAAATAACCCTGTATGTTGCAAAAAGCACATAAATATAAATCTAATTATATCTCTCCTTGATATTACGACCAAGAAATGATGAAGCTTACTGAGGAATAACATCTGAGACTAAGCGCATTCCTAAGAACCTTTGTGTGCTGCTACGTTCAAACCTAGCCTGGAATTTCATGGGTTAAAACAAATCTATCTTGCCACAGCCAGTCAGACTGCCTCAGTAGCCTGGTGGTAGGTCCTTTCTCTGACAGGTGGGAGATTCAGACTATATTTTCTGTGACACTGGTACAGCTCGCCCAGTGCTTGCTGCACCTACCAGGCAGCTTTCTCTGGGTGCCCCAAGGACTGACAGTTAAATGGCAGTGCTGATGATGGCTCCCTGGGAGGACATCCTATCTTCAGTGCTCCCAAGGATGACTGTGACACATGAGATGGTGGAGAGGATGAGAAAGGAGAGCAATCATAGGAGAGGCAAAAGATTGTGGGAGTCCTCAAGGAACACCGAAAATCATTCACACGTAAATTCATACACACCTGATCAACAGAAAAAAAATGAAGTCAATTTGAGATTCTGACATGTAAAAATAAATGTAAAAGCCATCCACAGATTGCTGATTATATGCAAACAGTTGCTTCAGTACAGGTTTTCTATACTAAATTGACTTTAAGAGCAGCCATCTCAGTCTCTTGAATTTTATTTTACCCTTTTACACATTAGTGAATTGTACTTTCATGTGGGAAACTTAAGCAGCAGTCTGTTCTTGCTGGTAAAATGGCAAGACTCCCACTGGTTTCATTCAAAGGTTCAGGCTGTTAATGATGAATCAATCAATCAGTCAAGATATGAGAAGCTGCAGAGAGAACAGGAGCCAAAATTGGTCTCAAAATTCAGTGAGCTCATGTGTTCTTATGCTTATTTCATCAGCTGAATCAGATCTGCTCTCAGGAGCAGTGAGGAAAGATGCACATCTAGGACTTCGAGTAGGTGTGTTTGGTAAACTATTCACTTGGTTATCTCACTGCAGTTCCTGCATGTGAAAAGATTCAAAAGAGCTCGACACAATAGGAGTGGTGCTGAGTGGGCACTAGGATTAGAGTGGGCAGGGCAAGGAGATGCCAGAAAAGAAGAGAATGAAGTGTCAGAAGCCCAGGCACTGCTAACACACAAGGCAAAGAGCAACCCGATCTAGTGGGAGGCAGCCCTGCCTACAGCAGGAGGTTGAAACTAGATGATCTTGAAGGTCCCTTCCAACCCGTATCACTCTATGGTTCTATCATTCAGGCCTGCACATGCTGTTATCTGCACCAATCTTTTGTCCTCAATCCTTTTCCTGGTCATTTACACAAGAGTGAAAGCAAAATCACAGCTAAGCGAGCTATGTTTAGGAGAGATATCCAAGACCTTTCACCTGCCTCTTCCAGGAAGCACTGTGGAAATTCACTTACTTGCTTTTTATGGTTTTTAATGACTGGATGTTTAAAGGGTATTGCAAATCATATTACACAAACATTAAGCACTGGACCCGTTTATCCCTATAGCCTAAGTTATGGGAAAGAGTGAAGGACAAATACTGACTCTCATTTCCCTAAAAATATCTATTAGCAATTCTTAAGTTTTTTTAAAAAAAAAAACCAAAAAAAAAGAAGCTTGACAATTATCTTGTATACTAATTACATCGAAGCAGTCCATAAAGTTTGAAGAAATGCATAATAAATGTTTATTTACTCTATAACTGTAAAAAGTTTCACTAGATCTACTCCACTTTTCTACAGACAGAAGCTAAGCAGAAATAGTTACTGCTACAAAGTGAATGAGGTATAACTCAAAAACACAGGGTTGTTCGACAAACGCAGAAAGGCTTTAAACTTAACAAAACCAACCAAAGTGCTGTTGATAGGATGCGCACACGCCATAAACATCACCCATGTGAGATGGGTATGCTTAAAATAGCAGTTTACTGAATGAAGAAAGTTGTAACTGACTAAAGCATACCTATACTGTTTTCTATCTGCAGGTTTACTGGCACGCAGAAAAGCTTCTAGTGTTTAATATTTAAAGCTCAGAATGGGAGAAGCTGTAAAAAGAAGGGAGAAGAAAAGGCTACAGAATGGTATACAGCATCCTGTATCCTTGTGGGTGTTGTCAGTGCTACTTCCCCCCCATCTGTAAAACCCCATATGTCCAAGGCCACAATGCTTAATCAGAAGCTGCCATAATCAGATAAAGGGCAGCTCAGCGCATTCTAGTGATGCTGCTCAATTAATGAAATGTTGTTTGTTTTGATCAAGGCGTTGTGAACTTCCCAGTTTAAATCAGACTTCAGATTTGAGGCTATATACGCTCACATTTCTACTACACAAGAAATAAACTTGCCTTTTTTATTGCCTTGCTACTCTCCAGAAGAGAAGAATGGCCTTTGTCCTCTATATACCAGTATTTTTCCAAATATCCACACTATGTAGGAAGGAGAAGATTTATGGGAATTAAGAACAAGGCTCAGGAAACTTGGATGTAGTGACCAGCTCCATAGTAGGCCTTCTGAGAGATCCTAAATAATGATTCTTCAGCCAGAACCTGACAAGTGTGGACACTTTTTCTGGGCTTAAGCGCTCTTTATATTGCTATTGAATGATTTCTCTCTGCACCAGCTGCATAACCAGCTCTTACCTCAGTCACCATCATAAGAACTGCAAGGAAGGACAGCTGAGGAGCAGGAACATCAGAAAGAGATCGAGGACTAAGATACGCAACTGGCAGGAACTTCTAGAACAGGTGAGAAGTGGGTCCTCAGGCTACCTGCTGGGTTAGCTGGTAGTTCTCTGGGAAACATATTCTGGCCATAGGGTAGCAGGGGAATTGGGGACAATCATAAGGCTAGCATTTTTTTGGTTTAAGGGAATCCCTATCTGTATGTACAAGAGCAGGTAACACAGCTTCTGCACCTTAGATAAAATAGAATTATTGTTTTCCTACTTCAGCTTGGGTTACGTATTAATCTTGGAAGACTTTCTTGCTAGAAAGCATTGGCTATATGCAAAGCCTTGTCACAATTAAGCACGATTTTTTTTTACTGAACAAAGTAAAAACCTGTAATGTGATGTCTCTACAGTCTACCAGGGAGCAGAGGAGAACAGAGCTTAGGTCTTCCAAATGCAGATATCTAAAATGGCTCACATACTGTTCTCTAAAAGGTGCAGCTTCTATTAAAAAGTTATAAAAAAAACTCTGGTCTGGATTTTGTAATGTAGATTTTTAAATATATAGCAGATTTAAATGAAGTTAATCCTATTTTCGAGAAATCATTTTTTTTTGATTCATTTTTTGGGTCCTAATGACCCTAAATTGTGACAAGTTAACTTTTATAAATGAACAAAAGCTGGAGGTATTCAACACCTGAACATTCACTCTACATGGAAAAATGTAAAAGCACAGAGAAAGCATGGATGAACTGTATGACTGAGAGAATTAAAAGATCTGCCTTTGTTTTCCTGTTCCTTAAGAACATAAAGAATTGACCAGTTTGTTTCAGTTCGCTGAGAGTCAGAAATTCAATAATATGTTACATACTTTTTAATATGCAGGCAAGTCAGAAATTAAAGGCAGGGTAAAACTTTAAAAAGTTAATGAACTATTTAGGGCTCTCTCTTAACTGAACATTTTTTCAGGCATGTTTTTGAGTAGCTAAGTGTATTTGGAGACCTAGTTATTTTTCTCACAGTCTCTGCCATTAGCTCTTTATCTGCCTAGAAGTCTAACTAGCTGCAGCTAAGGATGCAGGCTGAAAACTTAACATAGTGAGTCATGATGGCTTAACAAGTTACCACCTGTCTCCTCAGCTGACATCACTCTCCATCACTGTTTTTTTTTCCCCCTGAAGTCAAGGCAAAATGCATGAGACTCAACCCCATTCACTACCACTTAAGCTAGGAAACCTAACTCTTCAGGCAATCTCAGAGCATGCACCCATGTAGTTACAGTGGCTTAGTAAATACATAATAGCTTTAATGAGCTTCTGTAACACAATTTAAGCCAATGGCCTTACTACAACACAGAGTGGCATTCTATTTCAGCAATTTAGCCTTTCGTATCTGCTCTGCTAGCTTTCACCCTGCTTTTCCTTAAGCAAAGCCAATATGAAGCTGCCCTTGATAAAGCAGTGTTGTTCCAGACATATGCTCATTTCTCATCCTGTACAGAGAGGGAGGTAGGAAGGGAAGAAACCCCAATATCAGCAATTGTAGCTAAATTAGATACGGTTACACCTATATAACACTTAGTGCTGGTTATTTTATCCCCCATTTCTTTTAAACATCTCTTGCCACAAGCTCATTTTGCCCGATATAAGCAGCTTCTCTGCTAGGAAATGTATTGGTATAATTTACAAAACTATTTCTGCATCACAAAAGCTACACAGACTGGGTCTTGGTAAATAAAACGGAACTTATGGTCAGCTTCTCTAAAGAGCTCAGCACATAATAGCTCACTTCACCGTGTACTTTTGAAAGCTGGACTGCATTAAGGTGTCTTTATGGGATCAGGGTTTGAAATAACTCAAATCCAGTATTTACTCTGAGTGTGCTTTAGCTCAAGAATAGAGACCTTGGCTCTTCCAGGGAGGGAGGGAGAAGTAATGAAGTGTAAGGAGGAAAGAAAAAGGTGAGATTGCCCTTTTTCCCCTCATATGCTTTATGCTTCCCTCCCCCCCCCCCCCCCCATGTACTCCTGAAGGATGTAGAGAAAAAAGCAAAGCAGGTCTCTATTGTCAGGAAGCAGACAATCCAAGACACAGCAGTTTACACTACTTTTTTTTTTTTTTTTAAACATCAAGATGCTCAGGGAGGTCCTGTCCTCACCTTAAACACCGCCTTCTCTACTGCTGTGAAAATAGCTACATGCTACCCCTTGATTAGAGAGCAATCTCCATCCCTTAAGAAGAGATGGGTCATCCCTTACTGGAACAGCACAAAGTAGATCAAGAAGGGCTGACTTAATTGCTGAAGATTTGGTACAAGTTTACACCTGCTCTGACTCAAGGGCTTGTGAAGTACCACAGAAGCTTTTTTATTTTTTGTAAAAAATTAAGATACTTTTCCATATTGTAACTGCCCTGTTAACCTTATAATCCTATTCCCTTTTCATACAGCAGATGTTGTGGCCATTTTCATTTTGATCTGGTCTTGCAAAAGGCTATCACTTGATGCTGTCAGTGCTGCTTGTTGCTGTAGTAACAAAGTAGTGTATATACCTTCAAGAATCGTTGTTACAGAACTGCTGATTTCTCTAATATGATTAAAGAAAAAAAAAAAAAGAGTTGAAAGACTGTTTTGATTACATCTACTGCTTTGTGCTGCAATGCCATAAAAAAAATATCAAACTTTAACATTCTCTCTGGAATAAATATATGAGGAAGTAGAGTTTTCTCTATTGTACCTGGCAGAATAAAGGCCTGAATTGTAACTTGCACTGGCATGGACATGCACTGCTGGGCTCAGGTCCTTGTTGGACCAACTGAGAATAATGACAGTAAAACCTACAGAATTATGCTGACATAATGTTTCTGTGAAGTTGTATCAATTCCCTACCCCTGGGCTAACTTGACACAGCACTGTCAACATGTATGATGCAGTTGATGTTTGCTAGTTGGTTTGGAGGTGGATACAAACTTCTGCTTTGAACTGGAGCTTTGTTAAAGCAAGATCAACTTACTTTCATTTCTGCTTCATTCAGTGAAAAGCCAGACAAACAAGAAGATTCCTATTCTTGGAGTCTGCAAGCTCAGACAAGCTTGCTTACTGTAACGTGGCTGTCTTCTTCCTTTCTGAACACACCAGCATGGCTACAATTACACTTGTATGTACAGGGCATTGTGAATGAGCTTAGCACACAATGCAAGAAGAGTTTCAGCAGTTCAGATGTTTTGGAAATAATGACTTCTTCCATATTGAACTTGCATTGGTATAAACTGAGCAGATAAAGACAAATTCTCTACATGGCAAATTCAAATTCGATAACAATATACTGGTGCAATAATCTGAATTTTAACCAGGAGAAAAAGCTGGGAAGAAGAGACTTTTTCCTCCCTCTATTCTCACTAACATTTCACTTTTAATTAAGCCTTAGGTTCTGTAGTCTGGTTTAGGTACTTTGAGAGCTATTAATGGACATCATAGTAGCAGCAGAAAGATTGACCTAACAGTGTTAATACAGTATTATTTGTTTAAAACAAACCTCCATGTGAACTTTCACACATTATTATAAAACTGCAATTAAATGATTTGTTACTCTGATTCTTAATTATTTAAAACCTAAATGCTTGCCTCATTAAGAATCTGGAAGGATCATTATGTTTAAACTGAGAATTGATATTGTTCATTCTCAGCCTCATCAAAACTCCAAGAAAAAAAGAAAGAAAACATATGCAGTGGCAAAAACACTTCTCATTTCAAAAAATTCTGTGTGGACGATAGTGGGAGTAGTAAAGAAATGTGGCTGCTGAGCAAAGAAGCTAACAGTGTTCAATAAGCATTTGAAGAAAAATGAGACTTCATGAATCAAATTCCATGTGTGAGCAGCTCACCTACAGCGAAGCTCAGAGCAATCAGAGCCACCCCACTGTAACTCGTAGGCTGTTACAGCTCTGCATCTAGCAGTAGTAATTGATGCACTGCAAACACCCCCAACGTGTACACAGAACTGAGGGCCTCACACGCTTACAATGGAAAGAAAAACCTTGCTGTTTATGAAGGTATTCAGAGTTGTCTCCTTTCCTTCTCTTCCTTTCCTCTTTATTTTCTCATGTGATTACAACTACTACTGCTTGTGACATTCATCACTCTTTGCTGTTCAACCCTGTTATCAAGTCTCACTGTTAGATTTTTATTCCACTTCTACCACATAGCATTTCTACAACATTTGAAAACAATTTTGAAAATTGCAGAGTCCTGTTTGTTCTGTCCTCATTTTGTTAGGCTGTGTTATCTATTGCTGTGCAATATCAGGCCTTTCCCATCTCACACTCTTGCTGAACCAAAAACAGCTATTAAAGACTTCACAGGAGTAAGTCATGCCTCCACAACAGCCTATTGTCCACTTCAGGAAATCAGACTCTTTTATGTTCTTTGGGTTGGCTTTTCTATACTCTGTATTCAGGTTGTTTGTACAGGGTTCTCAATCAGCTTTTGGAGTATTTTCTAATATGCCAACACATCCAGAGTTTTACATTTCTCAGATGAAAACTGCTTGCGCTGAAGTTAACAGGAGCTTTGCTCCAAACAGCATGCAAATTAATACCAAGTGCTGCCTTTGAGGCAGAGACTTCTACAGCATGCAGCAGAGCCCAGTAATGGTTCCCATGGATAAGTATGGAGCATGGATAAAGACTGCAGAGCAGCATAGCAGGGACAGCCCACGCTCACGGGCAAAGCTGCCCTCCAGAAAAGCAACATGGGAGATCAGGTACCAGACTTTCCCTGCAGCTTCACTTATACAAATCTTGACCTGCAATGTGTGGTAACTGATCAAAATTCAGAAAGATTGGCAATGATTCTACATCTCATTTTGAATCCAAAGTCTCAGGAATTTCTAAGTCACAGCAGGTGCTACCAAGAAATCATAAAAAATAACCAAAACCTCAAAAGACATTCTTTTAACTGAAATTAACCGTTCTCAACTGAAACAGAACTGTTTCTGAAGAAGCCTATGTTTACCAATATTTCTTTCTATATTTAATAATTCATTCTTACTAAAATGATTATTTGAGCTTCAGAAAAAACTTAAAAGCAGTCACTAAAACATGAATATGCCCATTTACAGAAATTCAGATTTAGAAGTCTCTTATCATCACTCTATATTGTCTATTTTTGATGCCTAACACTTAGAAATCTAAAAGAATTACTGATGTCTATTCCAAATACTTATATGAAGTGTTCATAATAACATAAAGTATGCTAGAGGAAAGTGCAATCACTCCATACTTAAAAAGCAGCAGTGAAGTTTCATTCTTAAAGAAATGTAAGTTCTCCTTCCTGCAAAAAACACAAGTGAATATCTCCAAGAGTAGCTTAATCTCTTGAGGTTTCTTTTAATATTCTTAACACTGACTAAGTTTGAAACTGATTAATATTAACTTCTTTACCAGAAAGAATTGATTTCAGTGAGTATTGGGTTAGAGAAGACCATCAAAACTTTTGTTAAAACTGTATCTGTGTCCTAAAACCCGGATGTCAAGTTCCCCAAGGCTGGGGCTGTTCAGTTCAGTTCTGCCACTCAGAGGAGTGGCCAAATCCTGCCCTGCTGCAACCATTTCTCCTAGATCAACACCTTCTTCCTTATAGAGCTCTGTCAGTCCCAGCTTTGTCTGGGGTCTACAAAATATTTCTACAATTGATGAGGAAACCACAATATATTTCTACAAGTCACCAATTTATAAGTGACTAGTAACCTCAGTGTTAGAAACATGGATTCCTCATATAGCCTATATCTCACAATACTTCCATGTTCTTCTTAACCCATTCAAGGAAACTAAGAAAGGAGAGTGGTAAAAATAAAATTAAAAAAAAAAAAAAAAAAAATCAAGGTCAGAGTGGCAAAGACAGAGTCCTGAAAAAGTATCAGGATGCATAGTAGCAATTGCCATCTGGTACTGGCACTTGGTACTTCATATTATAATACAGCTAAGCTATTTTTAAAGAGTTAAAAGTACATTGATGTATAATAAAGCACGAAGAGCACTGCAACAGTAATGGTTTTGTTAGAAATCGGAAATACAGTTCTGAAGCAACTCCAGGTTCAGTAGTTCCCATTACTACACTACCACCAACTTCAGATAACTCTGCCTGAGCAGACTACACACTTCCCAGACTGACATAAATAAAATCAGCTCCATGAATGCCTTTAATGTAGCTTAACTTAACAGCACACAGCCATATGGCCAAACCACAACCAATTCAAAGAACACCTTGAAATACAACAGGGAGCTCAGCTCTTCAGCCCCAACTGCTTTGCTCCTACTGATTGATACTTGCTGATCTAGACATAGACCTAACTTCAAGCCACATCCCGCAGTCCTTACTTACAGAAAGCCATACAAACAGATGAGAAACTGGTCTAAGTAATGACTTACATTTGTGTTACCTGCATTCAGTAAGATCCCCTAAAAGGGGCCTGCAACTTAACATAATGCTTTCAGAAGAGCTAGGCATAAATTCTCTTTTTCCAAGCACCATCCTTCAACAAACTGAGATTTAAATGGATTAATTACCTGAAATCCTAGTGCTTTCATATAGGAATTTGCTGGAAGTCTGCTTTTATTTTTGGAGTATGCTCTTCTTGTCCTGCGATTTGAACCTCACCTATAAATCAAAAGGATGCCTTTAAATTCCGCAGCAATGTGCCTCTGCACTGGTTCCTAGAAACACTGAAACCTAAAGAAAAATCTCTGTACAATTAGCTGACCTGGCATTGTAACTACAGCAAGCTCAGTTTTCTAGCAGGAAAAGCTTTCTGCCAGGTGGGACTGATAGACAGTGGTAAAATCTCTGCTACCTCTCCAGCTGTAATTAGTGAGGCAAACTAATTAAACTCACCTGCAAGCCCCAAAAAACTGTTGGAGAGGGTGGGGCTTTCCAAGGAAGCTAGTCTCCGAGTTAATTATTTTGTTAAGGTTTGACATTATGTGCTGAAGCTTGTCTGGTCAAAATCTCTGATATCTGGATTTCCAGAAAGTTAGTGATATTGGTGTCATTGTGAGATGAGTTTAATCCCTGTGGGATTCAGCTGCCTGGCTTTCAGGCCTTGCCTCCCTATCCAAGCACATCAATAGAAATGAGCTTCTCCTCTCTGGTGTGTGGAACAGGCAGTTAAAGTTTTAAAGAAACAATTAACTCCTAATTAAATTCCTAGACCTCTTCACTGCTAGCAGAGGAATACCAATGGAGATGGGGAGCAGAAAACGACAGAAAACCAGTACTGTTTTCTCCTCAGGTCCTTTCCAAGGCCTACAGTTCTGTAACACAGCCTGCCTACAACCTGCTCACTGCCTTAAGGACTCAAAACCGAGCCTGGGTCCTACTTTGTGCCAACCCACCTCTTCGTCAGAGTACTAAACTCAGGACCTAGCAGGGGTGACAGCAAGAACAGCTCTGTGGGGACATCATAAGGGACCATAAGCATTTCCCTGTGTCCTGGCCTTCCCTGAATGCCAAACCAGGCCACGCACATTTCTGCAAAGCCTGGTTTCTGTGAGGTGCTGGCACTGTACTGGAACCACTAGATTTGTCAAATGAAGCAATCTGCTCTACTTTTGACAGCAACTGAACTTTCATTTCAATTGAAAGATAGAAGAGTGACTGGAAAATGGCAGTGAGTGCGCAGCAGCTGCTCTGTAAAACCTACTCATTCCTCCACACTGGAGGGCACCTTCAGCAGCAGCTGGGCCCCTGCGGCCTGAAGAAGCTGATGCAGCCACACAGGCTGTGACTGTTTTCTCAGCCTGCTCCATCCCAATCTGTGACTAATATCATCCAATAAATGCCTGCTTGCTTGCAAATGGACTTACTTCTAAGTCCAGCAACAGTGGCTGCAGTTATTTCTGGCTGCCCGAATCCCATTTCCCTTTGCATTTACAGTTATTTGCTGTAACCAGAGCTACGTGTCCACACGTACTGCCAGCTCCTGAGCACTCTTGCAAACAAGGTAATGTCCCTATTGTTTCCAGAAAGCATGTTGTTGTTCTTGACAATTTGCTGTCATGGACTTTGAAACCTCTCAGGTATACACTAGAATGAAATTACCATACTTAAAACCAATTTACTTAATTCAAAGGACATGGTGTTTTTAATAAGTCCACTCTTTATGTAAATAGCATGTTTGTTTTTTTTCTTAAAAAAAGTAGCCCACCACAATAACCTCATTTTCTGGAGGAGTACTGTCATATGGAAATTTAATTGCTCTAAACAGTGTGGGAAGATAATTACTAGAAAAATCATGGAAACATTTGAGTTGGAAAGATCATCTACACCTACAACTTGATCAGGGTGCTCAGCGCCTGGTCCATCCTGTATGGCAGTACGCACCCTCTCCTTTCTCAGTCACTATCTTTTCCAGATGACAGAGCTTACAACTGAAGTCTATTAAAGACCCTAAGAAGCCTCCAAAATAAGCTAGTGAAAGTCACAATGACATCTGGCTCTGCACCTCACAAAACTAAGCACAGATTCCTGAAATTTCCAGCTCAAAGTTTAACCTGGGGGAAACACTTTTGGTTTCATGGACAGCAAAGACCAATTAAAAGAGGAATAGACAGGAAGAGTCTGGCAGGCAATTGTATCAACCTAGCACATAGAAGCTGTAAATTGATTTAAATGCAGCATGGATATCTTTCCCCCTCTCCCACAAGGGACAAAACCATTTTAACATCAGAATACTTACAGACAAGGGCTTTGAAGCAAAGCAAACAGCCTTGATTCCAAATAAAACTGTACTGACAAATCTGTTTTATCACAATATAACGGTAATAAACACCACTAGATAGGGCCGGACTGAATTTAGAAGAGAGTTTCTATAATTAGTATGAAAACCATATTTGGTAACCAAATTAAGAGCTGTTTTGTTTAACTATAAAGAAGTCATATTGGAGAAATTAACAAATTCATTCCAACAAAACACAGCTGTAATTAACAGCCTATAAGTGCCATATTTCTCTTGTTCTATGTTGTATTTGGAGGTTTGGTACGGGTTTTTTTTTTTTTTTTTTTCCTTCATTGTGCAAAGCTTTTTTTAGCTACTAGACTGCAGTAATGATTGATTACAGAGACCAACACTCAGTTAACTGTTGATGCAGGTATCGAGAGACCATTACTCTTTTTTGGTAAAAGAGAGAACACAGTATAAACATAGGAAGAATGAAAAATTATCATACAGAGTTAAAGAGTGTAAGTTTTTTTTGTTTTTCTTTTTTGTTTTTTTTTTAAAGTTGTAGCAATTGAACAGATCAATATGATAGGAAAAGTGATACAGTAAAGGTGTGATAACAGAAGGACCAACATGCTAGAGAAGTACTATAAAGGAAGGGAAGAAAATTGCTCACCTGTATCCAAATAGTCTTGGTTTGAAAGAAAAACTTCACCAAGGAGGGACCTCCAGAAAGAGATCCTTCTCCTGTGGCAGTCAGCCCTTAAATGAGGTTTAAGAGAGGTGCAGCCAGGCTTCACCCCTTCTGGTAACGCAGCTGAATTACCTTCACCTGTGCTCCCAGGGCTGATTGGGTCCTTTTCCCAGGTGCTCAATCAGTGGTTCAGGCCATGACTCAACAGTTTCCATACAACAGTATAACAAAAATCACTATCGTTAAAGCTCAGCTGTGCATGAAGTATGTTCCTCAATAAAATGAACAGTATTTATTTAAAACACACACATGTGAACACACTCATTTATTAATTCCTATACTATACTATACTATACTATACTATACTATACTATACTATACTATACTATACTATACTATAAAGTAGTTCAGGATGTAAGTTTACAGTTAACTGCTTTATACCAGTAGAAGTTATATGCTATTTTCTCCAGATATTTCTGAATGTGTATTATCTAAAATGCTTCAGTCTATACCTAATTAAGCAGATAAATAAATCCTATTGAAGCTAAAGAAGCTACTGATGTGATTAAAGGTGATACATTCAAATTCTTCTTGGAATTCAGATCTGAAATCTTAACTCCATCTGCAATCTGCAATGCATTTAGGTAGCTTTAGACGCTTACTTAAATCAATAGGATTAGATGTTTGCTTGAAGTTAGCAATGAATTTAAATGCCGTGCTAAAAAGGAAAGTACTCGTACAACAGATTAGCTGTGGTTGAAATTTTGCAATAATTATCGAGGAATGTTTTTGAGAAACTGAAATATGCTCATTTTTCCATTAACTTTAAGCAAACTCACAGACAAAAGAAAATATAATTAGTTCAATTTTCTTCATCTCAGTACCTTATATTCCATCATCTTCTTTCAATGAGGAAAAAGTCATGGAAAAGGAAGGGAATTCTTTTTCCAGTCTGGGGGTGGCAAAGTAGGGGAATATTAAGTTCCAAGTTCCTGATATTAGAAAAAAAATAGGTATTTTCTAATTAAGTAGTTCTGCATAGCAATACATCATTGATTTTGTGTTTTTCTAACTGGGCAAGTTGAACATAAGACTTATGGAAGGTCACTTTTGCTGACATGAATGTCTTTGTTTTTCTGTCACTTCCAACTTTTTTTTCATGGCTATCAGATCAGATGAACTGGAACCCCAGATCGAAGTGTGAGAGGGAAGAAACGAAACAAAACAAAACAAAAAAAAAACAAAACAAAAAAAAGCCAAGCCAGCATTTGTATTAAGAAACATTTTTATTAACAAAACAGTAAATTCCACTTGCTTAGCATTTCCGATAATGAATAAATTGGCCTTGCAACAAATAAAAAATCGTAAATATCTATCACAGAAAGCACTATAAGGTTAGGGGCATTGGGCCTCTCTTCGATGTCTTAGGGTTGAAAGTTTCACACATTATTTAGTGTTTTGTTAAAAAAGGCAACACAATACAGTCATAGAAATGAAGCCATCTCAGTCAAACAAATTAGATTATTATAGAGTAGGGATCCAATTTTATGTTAGGTAGTTGTTTTATGTCTATTTGCTTGTTGTTGCTGCTGTTTTTAAACACAAAGGAATATTAAATCCATTTGCTGGCACTTCTGATATATCCGTATTTGTTTTTTGCTAAATTACAAAATTAAAGAGGAAATAGGAGAACCTTCAGAAACAGTATTAAAATTGTGTTTGTTTCTTATGGTAGTAACAGAACTTTTTTTCCTTGATGTGTGGATTTATTTAAAGATTAATCTACCAAACTGCCTGGAAGTTGACCTAACCATGCTATTTCATGAATGCAATCAATACCAAGCAGAAAAGACCATTCCATCTCACCCAAACCGTATTCTGCCTTGTCCCATCTCCTACCATCAGTTTATTCTTGTTTTTCCACATTTCTTCAGGCAATGAAATCTTTCAATACTGACCACCACCTGGCTTTCAACTTCTCTCCTGCCTCCAGCTCAAGTCTCTTGCTCCCAGCAATGACCATCAGTATAACTTACCCTGCCTTTCCCTGAGTACAGCTGTCTTTGCAAAGGTGGGAGGAATTAAATGCCGTAGGTGAACAACCATCTATGCAATGAGTTTTGAATAAATTTTGTGAAGCTGTTCTCATTTCTCTGAAAAAAAAAAAAAAAAAAATCATTTCATAAATACAACATAACACACCTTGTTGAGGTTGGCAACCTTCAAAAGAGGCATTTTTGTGTCAGCTACATGAATTTTTAAGGTGCTCTGACTCCCAGATAGATAGCTGTACCAGTTTTGTGCCTGCTGTTTAAAGCTGATTTTATATTCCTCCTTCCTGCCTGTAAAGTGTGAACATCTATATTCCGTCTCAGGAGGCCTTCCAATGATTTAGTTGGATTTCCATCAAACTACCCTCTTTCTGTCTAATGTATTCCCTTTGAACTTCCATGTAAATAAAATGTTATGCTATGATTTATTGCTGTGAACCTAACAAAACAATACTGTAAACAAAAATAAATCAAAACAACCCTTTAACATGTAAATTATAGCATTAGATTTAATACATTTAACTAAAATGCATTAATGCTTTATATATGCGAGAAAAGCTATTATTTTAAAACATGATGAACTTATATTTATCTGGTTATGACGCCTTGCAATACTGCACAATCAACTTAGCTAAATAATATTTTTTATGTGTCAAAATGCCCACCATTGAAAAACACTATCGTGCACCTCAAGATTATTTCTTTTAGAGAAAGGGGTAAATTCTGCAGTAGATTCAGCCTGGATAATTAAAATGGGTCTTTGTAGATCTTATACCACTCAATGCTATAGTAACTGTTGTTCGTAAAACTGAATGCCAGATCAACACTATATGATACTTCCTAAGATTCTCAAGAAACTCATCATTCTCATGATTTTGTAAGAAGAGGTTCCTGTAAGGCAAACCATGCTCTTCAATAGTGAAGCTCTGACTGTAAGCCAAAGACCAGTCTCTAAATATTTAGCTAATTAATGAAAGTATATTTCTAGGAAATTCGGCTATTCTGATCAACTTCATTGATGCATAATCGGGAGCGAGAGATGGGGATAGGAGGGAGAAGAAAAATTACAATAGATATATATTTTTGCTTTCTAGTCCACTTCTTTCATACAAACTACAAGAACTTAATTGCAACAGAATAGAGGCTGTACAGGTAAGAAAAAAATTAGCTGACTCTTATATACATTCATACACGTCCCCCTTAGTATAACCACTACACTGTAAATTAGAATGAAAAAAAGAAAAAGAAAAATCAAAGGAAAAAAAAAGTCTGTGACAATTTATAATGGCTGCAAAAAAACTGAAGTATGTCTGTTGCTCCAGATGTCATAAAACTCTCTATACCTAGCAACACTTATAACATTGAGTTTACCAAAAATGGCTGAAGAGCGGATATAGTTTGCATTTTCTATACAACAGGCTATAAAACATCACTTATCACAGTCCAGAAAGCACATATAGATGTGTTTTTATATAAACATATGTAATAACATATTAAGCGTGCATGAAAATTTCCCAATGATTGCATCTATGCCCTCTTGTTTCCTCGTCTTTCTTTCTTTTTTTATTTTTTATTTTTGTGGAAATGTGCCTTATATTCCAGATTTTTGTTTTGTTTTGTTTTTGAAAATAAGGCCTCCGTACTATTTTCCTCACAACCAGAAAGGGGCTTTTTGAAAGTATTTCTACATAAGTCTTCAGAAAAGCCAGCACTTTGTTTCAAATGCATGTTTCCAATCACTGCTTCACTGCACCAGACGGCAAACTGTCTATGTTTGCTTGTTGAGTCACCATATATAATGACAGTCTTCTCTGACAATAAGACTAACTCACTTCTCAAGAAAGCACTAGCACTTTGGCTAAATCCAGAATCATAGGTAGCTTCTTTTTTCTGTTTTTTTTTTTTTTTTTTTTTCCTGTTTTGTTTTGTTTTAAATTTGTTTTGTTTCATATTGTGCCTTGATGTTGTAGTAATACTCCTTGCTTTATGAATGCGTGGTGCCATCATTGTCTTTCAGAACTGTTCCAGCAACATAAAGACAGGCAGAGTAAATGAAAACACTGTGGATGTTAGGGAATTTATCAGCTCCCGTTTCTGAAAAACAAGAGCATGAAATGCTTGTTTTTAAAAACAGTCTTTCCTTTCTGATTGCATTCCCTGTCTTTTTTGTTTGTTTTTGAATGTGCTTCATAAAAAGTAAAGTAAATAAGTTTGTATTATGTCTCAGATAAAATGAAGACTATTTCTATACAAGCGTTCATTTAGATGTTGAGATCAGACATAGTACTCCTTATCCTTATTTTTCTTGTTTTTGTTGGAACTTTTAGCGCTGTTGGGCTGTTTTTCCTTGATTACAGCCCCATTGGATTGTGCTGAGTTACTGATGTAGTTTCGACTCTCGTCTACGTGATACGATCCTTCGTCTCGGTTCCTGTACTTGTACATGGCATACAGGAGAATGAGGATACACAGCGCTGCTGCCGCCACGATCCCAACTACCATGCCTGTTGTGCTGCTGGATTCACGAATCACCTCCGATGAGCCAGGATACTCCCTTCCTCCTCCTGCCCTGGTAGGATTTGCTGTAGGTAGATAATGAAATAAGGGAGTGGTTATTATTGAGTTTGCACATTGAAGAGTTAGTCATATCTACATGCTACTACCGTGCATGTTTCTCATGGCACTCACTAGGTCGGGACTGTCTGCCAATGCCCCCTACCCTACCGGTCCTGAAGCGTTCAGGTTTGCAGCCTATTCTATTCTTATGTCTGTTAGTGGGAATAACGAGGCTTTAAACAAGGAAAAGAGCAACAAGGAAAATGTAACAGTACCCTTCAGAAGTACAATTTCTCCAAGCATTGTTATTAAGCAGAGAATAAGGCATGCCTGAATCTAAGTGCCAGCACACTGGTCTGGGAAGAAAGGCTCTCTCCCTCTTCCTTTGCCACTTTTTCTAAAGAACAAAAAACAACTCTTTTGTAGTTACTGTGAGAACAGTGATAGTGACAATAAAACATACAAGCAAAAAGAATGGGGGGAAAAATCAAAATTCCCCATAATAAAAAATGATTGCAGTAAATAAGCTGGCTACAAATAAAGTATTCTCAGTTATTCTTTAAATTCCTGTCAACAAGCTTCTCAATTCCTCCTTTCCTTCTATTGTTCTTTTCATAATTATACTTCTCTTTATTTTTGAATGCTCTCAACTCTACCTTTCTCTTTCATCATTCACAGCCTTCCTTGAATGTGGTTGCACTTTAGAGAATTTTTTCACTCAGTTTCTCTCTTCCTTCTTTTCTTCACTGACCAGACGTTCCCAATGCCAGAAAAACCTCTCAAATGACACAGAGCAAGGGTTTAGCCTTCTGAAAACCCACATCTCAGGCCAGATTCTTTTCAGTTATATGAACAGAACCGACCAACCTGTGAAGTCTTCTTGATAGGAACTATTGTGCTATCTGACATATTTTATCCCCTTGCACAACCATGTGAATGAAAGCCAATTCCAGAAGGAATTTGTAGGTTAAATGCCCACATCACATGCAATGCATATACATCTCCCACTATACCCTTTCTTTATTTCACTTAGCAGAATGAAGGAGGGCAGGTTCTTTGTATAGGATTTCTTTGAGTGGCAGTAACTGTCATATTTTACGGAAGATATATCTCAGACAACAACAAAGTGACCTGGGTCTGTACAGCATTTCTCTAATTATACCAGCATATCTAAAGCCCCAAGAGGCCGTGAACCCTAGCAGTACCAGCCTTGGCTGAGCTCAGGAGCCAGAAAAGAGCAGTGAGTGAACCAAGGCTTCCCACAGAATAGAGCAAAACACTTTCATTGAACATCTAGCCTGGCTTACAGAAACCACATTTTAAATAATTATACGTTATACAGTCAGTATAGTATAAGTGTTATTTAAGAGTATGTATAAAAGCTAGGTTTACAACATATCCATACTGTCAGCTTGATCAGTCCTTGCTACAACAAGCACTTTAGAGAAGTATATTTAGAGTAGGGTCTTGTTTAAGGTGTACAAAGGCATACTATGCCCCAAGGTTACTTTTGCACAGTAGATGTGATGGAAAGATGATGATTTTAAGCATGCTACATTAAAGATAACACCACATCTACACTGGTGAGACAATTACAATGAGTTTGCACAACCAGAATTAAAAGCGTCCACTAGCTGCTTTGCTGTGTTTTCCAATGCTTTCCCATTGACTTCCTCAAGTCTGTGAGTTATGAAACAGCAAAAAAAGCCACAAACCTTGAAAAAAACAAAGCTGCCTCTCTACCTTGCTATTACTCATTAATTATTTATTGGTGATTTGTGTTGCTACTGTTAGAAAGCCGCTTCCTGGCAGCTGTCCCCTGTAAGTTCAAAGAAGGTGACATTTTATTTGGCTGAAAGAACAGAGTTGCTACAGAGAGATTCAAGAGAAGTGCCATTTGTGTCAAATAGTATTTTAATTTTATAATCTTTTTCCTCTGCAACTTCTTAGTTGTTACAAGTTGGTACAATTGATCTATTCCACAACCGGTTGTCACAGAACCAACTTTGCTTCAAAAAGCTCAAGAACTTTTTCTCATTTCAGAGTACATCACCCTACTAAGAACTGGGGCCTAGCTCCAAGTTGTGAACATATTAGATCCTATTTATTCGTTGTGTCTATTGTAGCAAATGGAAATTATTTTACATATAAGGTGTAAAGACATTGGAGTTGGAGTAACATGGTTAGGATGCGGTTGGACTTGATTTTTAAGATCTTTTCCAACCTAAGCAATAGAATAGACTCCTAGTATTTTCATAGTGAATGAAAATGAGACAGTCTTATGTTACTGCATGTGGGTTCAGGAAAATGAATTACTGAGAAATAACAGAAGAAACTGAGTAAACTCTGTTAATACCTGATGGACTAACAGATTCTCATTCTCCTGAAAATACACACATTTGGACCAAACGCCATCACTAACATTAAAATTAAATTAACATCCACTAAATGACAATAACCCATCTATAGGGAAATTATGTTTTAACACTGCATCCTGAAAAACATGTAAGGAACAACTTTCATCATTACCTAAACTCTTGCCTTTCACCTGATGGCATCCTTTTATTTTTAAGAATGTTTTCACAGTTATCTCATTTAGCCCATCTGTCTGAGGACCATTCAACCAATACAACAATTTCGTTTAAACTTAAAACATTTTCAAAGCATCTGCTGTTACATTTGTTTAGATTTTTGTAAAAGGAGCAGTTCAGCAAAGGAAATGCCTTCTTGCTATTTTTCTTCTGCTTATGTTAAAATACACCTTTAACCTAGCAGGACCTTCCAAGGCAAATGAAGTAGAAGGAAATAAGAGGAAAGTTTTAAAAAGCACATGGGTTTGTCTGTGAGCATTGAGGCTGGAAAGGCTCACAGAGCAAGTGCTATACAGCAAGTGTCCTATGTCCAGACAGGGAGGAAAAGGCCAACAAAAGCTTTCTCTGTATCTTACGTAAATAAGCAAATCTCCAGCCATTAACACTGCTGGAAAACAACTACCTCTTATTTAAGCAGGACCTTCATGTGAATTTACCTGGATATCTTCTCCCCTGCAAGAGAGGAACTATTGCAAGCATGCACAACAGATGACATAGTTGGAGAGCAAGTAACAGTTAGCAGGTTACAGAAATCTTGCTCTTTGCTTCCCAACATTATGAGAAACACATGATGCAGATTTCAGCCCAGGATCTTTGCAGCTGAACCAGGTAGTTGGCTCCTGTTTTTTGAATGATAAGCTAGCATTTTTGGAGGTGGATCAAGATTAAATATAATAAAAACCCCCCAATATTTAAGTATAAAAGTCATGAAAATATTCTAAAAACAATCTATCTGAAGTTGAAGATATTGAAATGAGGATCAAGAGAAAAGTGTTAGGACTGTGACCATGTGCAGACCACATCACCACAGTGAGAAAAAATAAAAAGACCCACTGTGGTGCAATGATCCCATCTTACAGCATCTGCTCTGAAGCACAAATCTTCTCAACAGCATACGACAAGCACATTTGGACTACCTCAAAGGCCAGCTTAGAACAGACTTTTAAAAGCCTCTTCTACCACTTATGAAGAAAACTTAAATACTGAAATAATAGCAATTGAACACAGTTTAGCATTGTGTAGTAATGGATTAGAAAGTTATTATTCTTGCCTGTACTTCTAAAGCGGTTTAAAATTTAAAGGGAAAAAGCTAACTATTTTCAGTGCCCAGTTTTCATTAATACTGTGAAAAGAAAATTGGAATTGCAGGCTCCCATGGTGTTCGTGAATTGAAATTAGCAGACTTAAAAACAAAACAAAAAATCCAGCAAATGGACCCCAAAAGTGTTTTCTTTACGTTTATACCTTCCCACAAACTGTGAATAGGAAATTACTCACAAGACAAGAATGTTTAACTACTCTGTTTGCAATGAGGCATGAAGGCAATTATTTACAGGACACATATTAATTTTCACTCTGCATGTTATCATTGTAGACCTGTTTGTGGTTGATTTTCTGCAGCATTGTTGGATTCTAGTGAACTGGTTTCTGTGCTCGCTGCAATTTCAATGTCTCATTACAAAGACTATGTCAGAAAAACAAACTTCAGTGCTTCCTTTGCTGAACAAGTGGAATAGGTGCAACTGCAAAAACAGGATGAGGATCTGCTACAAACTTGCAAGCCCACCCTGGTCTGAATACGGGGATATTTCAGCCTACTGCCTTCCTCATTGGCCTCAATTAGCTCTTGAAAGGAGGCAAAAATGGGGACCCTAGGGGCTGTCCAGCAAAGAACAAGCTGTCATGGGAGGGAAAGAGCAGGAGGTAATTCCTCTGAGTTGAATCTCAGCGACCAATTTTTATCAGACTTGGAATTGTCTGTATCCAATGGCACATGTAATCCATGTGAGAGAGATACCACAAAGCAAATGCACTGCTGAACATACATGCTGCACTCCTTGGTCATTTTGACATCAGGATTCAAAGAGAATGGGAGCTGAGAGATGCACATACAACTGATAGAGACGTGGTGGAAAGGTGTGGTGCTTGGGAGTGGAGCAACACATTTTCCACCTTGAATGACGTCAATGCATTTGCTCTAAAAAAATCTGTCAGACGCTTGCTGAGTTTAAGAGAACAAGATAATAACTTACTTTCAAAGGTGCTTCAGATAAAATTATTGTGCTATCTGTACTACTCTTTGGTGCACAAAGTCAGATTCCTTGCTTCCTACGAATCAAAATCTTGCACATTTTTAGTAGGAAATATATAATGCATTAACATGCCTCTAAAGTGATGCTAACTAATTTTGCTACTCATAAAAATAGTTGAGCAGCAAAACAGCATCCACAGATAAAAACAGTAATTCCTATATTAGGAAGCAATGCATTCCCTCTTTGCACAGAATACGGCGTTTATTTCCAAGTACAGTGACCTGCCATACTGACATCAAATGATTTATAAATTCTATCACCATCTTACGACTTCGGGTTTTGTGCATAGCGTATTTTTTTTTCCTGTGGTTGAGACATGGGAAAGTGATCTCGACCTTCTTTACACGTCAAAACAACTCTAAAGGGAGATGGGTTAGTTGGCAGTGCAGCGGCAACTGATAAGACATGCAAAAAATGTATTTTGCAAGTTGATATGATCTGCAGAGCTAGGGAGAATGTATTTCACGCAGTTTAATAAGAAGGTTTTCTGAAAACACTTTTCTGCCAAACTGAATGCAATTTTAGCCTAAGCGGAAAACGTGAACCAATATATCGCTTCGTGTTTTTAGCAGTCGTCATCCCTGGGCTCTTACTGTCATGGTTTTTTTTTTTGGTTTTAGTTGTATTGCTCCTCTTTCAGTGTTCCTTGCCTCACAATATGGATATTTTCTCCTTCTATTCTTAAACTATCAGCCCTCATTCTTCCCACTTCCACATTCATCATTCATCTTTGCTTCCAAGTAACTTATCCTGTTTTTGGGTGTGCTCTGGGGGCCTTTGGTAATTTGTAACTTCGCTTCAGCAATTTTGACTGGTCAGCATAGTCAATGGATAGTGTACATTTTAAATCAAAGTACTCTTAAATGGAAAAAATATATGTTTTTGTGAATAAGATAACATAAGGAAAACCCAAAAATATTATACTTCTGATAAAATATTCCAGCTTGAGGTAAGTAATTCTAATAATGGGGAGACAGCTGGGAGAACTAAATGAGGACGTTGGCTGCTGGCAGCTCTAGCTCTCTGAAGGGTAGGATGAACACCAGTGTTACTGCAAGGAAAGGGCAGGGGCACTAGAGACATTTTTTGGCCATAGCTGTTTTAATGTCTTCATTGTACCAAGAACTTGTATTGTTAGTGACAGTGACACTTGGAAACCACAGAATTTAGTGAAAGCTTTACTGTTGAGCAAAGGATAAAGGCTTCTTTGCTTGCTGTTCTTATCATTATCATTTTGTTTAAAACAGAACAAACAAAAAGCAACACAAAAACAAATCAAACTACCTAATCTAGGAAGCAGTTTTCTGCAAGGGAACACCAAAACGTCATCATAAGGAGTGAGAAATCTGATGGCTTGTCCTGCAGAGCGAGGAGTGATTCTTGCTCATGAAATGAGCTGGAGATGCTCATACCCTCACTGATCTTTGCAATTGCGGGTGATCCCCTGAATGTTTTCCTTCACTAAGCAGTTGCTCGCTGACGAGAGAAACGTCTGTGCACACTGCATTTAATTTGCTCTAATTACTGTCATAAAGTCAGACTGACTAATAATAAACTTGATTATGTGCTTGGGAAAAGAAGGGTCCAAGGTTTTGAGACGTTCACACACTATATACAGATAGTGAGCTACAACTGCCAAACAAGGCTATGGATGCAACTCACAGCTATAGCAACACTTGTTGAGCCTGAATCTTACTATTTCTCAGAGCTCAGGTGTTACCCGAGGGGTTAGGAATAGAAAGCTAAATGGACTTCAGGATTGATACAAATAACGCTCTTTTTTTTTCCCCTCATATTCTTTTTCTCAATAATATTAAAAAAAAAAAAAAAAAAAAAAAAAAAAAAAAAAAGATTGCTGTGTTTACCTCTGCTTCTGTCATCATCATCTGTAAAGCAGTACTGCTGACCGGTGTCAGCACAAAGAAAAAGTTTGAGGGGTCTAAAAAGCTTTTCTTTTGGAATATAATTCTCATATATTTTTACTGCTTCTATTTTATTTTTTGTTTATCCCTTTTCTCTAACTTTTTTGGCCGTATTTTCACAACATGTCTTGTATGTAGATCAGAATCTACTGCTCAAGCCAGTTTACACTGAAGCTACCCAACTCCCAAATCTAGACTACAGCTCTTAACCTTTGGAGAAGTGCAGGTTTTGAAATCTATGGGCCAGGACAGCATGTCAACACAGCAGAACAAGACTTACTTCAGGTCTTCGTGTAGTTAGAATGAGATAGCCTAGGGTTAGACAATTTTGGGTCCATGCATCCTCATTACAGGTTATTTTTTCCTTGAATTTTCCCTGCTTCCATTTATGAGTAATATCCTTAGAGAATAACTACTTCTCCAACTTGGCAGCATTCACTTGCCACTCTGCAGGTTGTCAGATGATGCACTAAAAATGCAGTGTTTCTGCAGAAGCTTAAATTAGGTCTAAGTAAGTAGCTGAAAATTAGCAGCAATGGTCCTACTACTATATATGCACAAGAGATAATGAAAACTCGCTCTGCTCTGATTGCTAGAAAACATCAGCAAAAAGTGCCAGTTTGCCCTTATCTCTGTTGTCTGGCAGTGGGGTAAGCAGCCCTGTTTGCTGCCAGCAGTCTGTTAACATGGTAATTAGTTGATAAGCTGCAGCTGGCATACACTAACTACCTTCTAACACTGTATTAATTGAATTTATCAGGTACCTCAAATGGTTAGCTTGAAGCATAATGGTTTGCTCGCACACCTGTAAGTCCCCGGTCCAAATGCAGAATAACTAAGCTGCAAAAGATCATGCAATAGGAAGTGCCCAGGGTCACTTAATTCAGACCCCTGTCTCTAACACCTATGACTTCTGTCATATATGCAGTGTTCCCCCTTCTTAGCAAAATTGTGTTTTCTCTGTTTGCTAGGGATGGCTGCCTCAGATTCTCACCTATCTAATCTTTCCTCCAAATAGTAAAGGTAAAGCAAATTTCCTACAGAATTTTAAGTATCTGATTTAAAATTGCACTGTTCAAGCTTGGCATAGATGAACAACATCATGTTGGCTATAAGCTATTTTATCCCTTCACAAAATGCTGTTCTACTAACATATCCATTGAAAAGTGACAATAAACAGGGCAGAGAAAAGATCTTTTTCCCCACAAAGAGGCAAATTCAATGTGTTTGTGTTACAAAGTGACATGAAGTTAGCTTCAGTACTGCCAGTGTCAACAGAATAGTGCAGGAGAAAATATATACACTAGGTGTAGGCAGTCAAACTGGAATGAAGAGTAGTTCATGGAACACAGTTGCCTTGCATTAATCAAGGTACCAGTTGCATAGAATCTAATTTCCGAGTGTCACAGGCATAGATTGATCTAGTTAATAGTACAGGGACAGGTAGCCAGAATTGGAGCATTAACACTTTAACTCCCAGTGCACTACATGATGGTATGATGTGGAATCCGGAAAACCAAAAATCACAGAATCATGACTAAGAAACAAGAACTACATATTTATGTCAACATTCTAAGAGTAACCCTGATCTTAAGCGTAAGCTTAATTGAAAAAGACCAATTTTAACAATTACATGTTTAAATTTTGGATTTTTAATCAGATTTCCATAAAAACTGAAGGAACCTGTTTGAGATTCAAGCAGCTAATTCACTGTTGCACAAGCAAAACCTCTACCTTTCCAAAATTCCTCATTTCACCCCGCTCCCCCTCCAGCCCCCAAAAAAGACAACCAGTTCTGGCACTGTGGTTCTACTCCAAATAGGAAAGAGAATTTAGAAGATGAAAAGGAGGTTGCTTTGTAATGGAGTTCGGAAACTTTCAGCTGGAACAATCAACACATGCCACATATGGGACAAGATCTGACTCAGTTGTGATTTGGTATTTAAAGAAAGTAAGATAACAAGCAAGCAAGGATTACTGCCACCTAATGAAGTATATAGTTTATCTTCTGAAATATGCATCAAAAAATCCTTCATGTTGGTTCAAACATGCACAAAAGCACTTCAAACTGCCCTGAACCTCTTTACACATCAGTGACATACGCATCGAACACTGGGATGTAATTTGTTGTATAATTGAAAATCTTGACTATCAGTCTTGAACTGACATCAGGACAACTTTGTCCAAAAGAACATGGTCATGGATCCTTTTTGTTTTGTTTTGTTTTGTTTTGTAATTGAAAAAGCCACTACATCAACAGTCAACAAATTATTCAGTAATTTTGAGATTTGCTAGATTTCTCTTTCTTTGGAGTTTTTCTGGATTTGTCACCCTCTCCAGTTAATGCTGAAATAGTCTGTAAGACAAGTTCTATATCTGGGAGTAGCAAAAATTGTAGGTCAGGCAACTACTTGTATGCTAACAACAGTGTTTTCTGTGAAATTTCTAGGTAAATTGAGGAAGCTCTCAAGAGTTGATGCATATCTATGTAATGAGGCAGAGAAAAAGGAAGAGAAAAAGAATACTGAATGGATTGCACGACGATTTTTCCAGCAATGGGACAAACCTGTACTTCTCCACTGCTGTGTGTGCTGAACGTGCGTAGGCATCTCCTGCCCTCCACAAGCCTTGCCCAGCCCACAGAACTGTGATCCGCAGCTCTAAAATGCTTGCTGCTCATTTCCTCTGACTCACATTATCTCCTGCAGGGATTGTATGCTTGCCTTGACTGGCTAACATATCACTACTACACTTGAGTAAAAGGACTATATGTTTGCTTGCTAGACATTTTATTGAAGTGCCTGGATTGCTTCTCTGCATTTCATCCCAGCCCAAGTGTCCTAGCAGACAGGATCATATGATTCAGATTTTTGTGTAAATACCTTGAGAACTGAGCCACAGTATTTTACATATTTAAAAGAGTGAAAATTAACACGGCCCACCCCTCCAGTTTCATCAAATTACCAGAAACATTACCATCTGGTTTCATCTCAGCTGGGGAATCACTGAACATATAACAGTATATAACAGTAATAATCCCATTATTTACATTATGAATGGATGGCCATTTATATACACATTACAGAAAGGAGAATCTTCAACTATCACAAAAGATGTGAGTAGATTTATGAATACCTTATACACAGGAAACTCCATTCATAATTTTTCTACCAATGGAAAAGTTCTTGTACAAGTTAGGACAGAACTTTGTATGATTTATAGTGACTTGATGTTGATATTTTTTACCAGTCTTAGAGCCCAGTGAGTCACTGATATTACACTGATAGAAAACCACTATGTCCAGAAAAAAATTCATCCCTCAGTTCCCATCCATATTTTGAATTCTGATACGTTCATGTCACTGTGAATGCAATTAATAGACCTTAGAATGCATTAACCTGTGCTGTCATTTCTAGGCATTGTACTATAACCTCTGAATTACATATATTCAGCAAGAAGTAAAAATCTGAATTGTCCACATTCAAAAGGCATGTTTAGCTTGCAACAGCTGAATTCTGTTTGCTTAAAATTTGCTTTAAAAATAAACTTTAAAATTATTTTCTTTGTTCATAAATCCAATGCACTACTTGAGGTTACACAAAGAAAGCACATATGAGAGCATGGACATGCAGATCATCCCTAAAATTACTGATAATGCATTAGAGGAATTGCAATTTTCTTAATTATTGAAAAAAATATTTATTAGAGTGAAAGAAAACCCCTTCTTTCAGTATGTTGTTTTTAGTTACTCCTAACTAGAAATGTATGAAAACACTCAAGACTGGCTAGAAAGCTACAATTCTATTCAACGTCCCTGTGTTTCAGTAATGTGGCTGGCAAAGGGTAGAGATCAGTGTTGATACAACACTAACTGTAATTTTTGTTTTCTTTCAGCTCCTTGCATGATGCATTCCAACCAGTTTATTAAATAAGGCATTTACAATTGTGTGTAAATTATAGGAATAATTTCACCTCACACTGCAATTTTATTTTATTGTTTTGCTGCTAATTGAATCAGGAATACAGTGAATAATTTGCAACGGGAAAAGAAGTGCAAAACTTTTATTAACAGAAAGAAATCCTTCACTGTCTGTATTTCACAGCTCTGCTCATTAGAAAAAATAGGTATAAGTTCTCAGATCAAGTTTAAAGCATCACAAAGTGTTTGAGAATGTATGGTTCCTAGCCATTATTTCTATCTGCCTAATACATGTTATAACACAGAAGGGAACATACATACGGAGGAAGCAGTCTGCACATGCAAAGTCCTATACTATTCTGCTTACAGGACAAAGCCATCCGCAGAGCAGTGAATGAATGCTACTGCATACTTTATAAAAGACATCTTAAGCAGTGGCTTTATCCACTTTCTCCTGGCTGCATTGATGCATTGCATACTTCTGAACACTGCCAGTGTTTTCTGTGATGCAATAAGTAAGCCAAGGTGTCGGAAAATCAATACATGCACAAAGATCAGTCTGTAAGCATCTATCCTATTACTGGTCCTTAAATAATAATGTGGGAAATAATCTAATCCCATTTCTTTTGCAGGATCAAGAATCAAGGCTAAGACAGGTAACAAATGCACCGGTTTGCATGCAGCACTGAACTCTGCCCTGGCTATTGCCCTCTTTCCCTAGAGACTGAGTACAGGACAGGGTCTGACACTAATCAATCACTGCCTTGGGAAGTGGAATCCAAGAGCTTCTAGCCAGGCAAATATTGATTATGAGATGCTTAATTAATTTCTCTTGTTGCAACACATGAGATTTTGGTGGTAGAAAGCTGATGAATAGCTTGGTTTGTTACCAAAACGCCACTTTTTCACTATGAAGGTTGTCTTTGCTAATGCTTTCTAGTAAATACCATACATGCTGGCAGAGTTCCTCCTCTATGTGTCCCATTTCTGATGGGGCCATCCAGAGAGATTTTTCAAGCTAAATTCTAATTTAAAACCTGGTTGACTCCTGAGTTGGAGAGGATTTAACTGTAATTTGCAGCAAAAACTCTGTTTTGTCATATGCTAAAAACTGTAAGGCTTTGACCACCATCAAGATTTCCTGCCATTAAACTCCATGACTCTACTTCATTTGACCCAGTTTGGGCCCCGGTTTTTCAAATCTTTCCATATCCACAAAAGAGGTTAGATAAATTCTAACAAATAAAATACTACTCAACATAACTGGGACAAATAAACAGTGCAACACACATCCACTGCAAGTCTACAGAAATCAGAACTCTGCACAAAGCTCAGGAAGGGCTGGAAGAGCACTGCAGGCATGCAAAATGGACATCTGCCCACCCACCGTTTTATAGCTTTTTAGGTAAAATTATTAAGTCATCCCAGCTCTTTTTTTTTTTTTTTTTTTGGACAAGTTTCCACTATTATTAATCATAACTTGCCTACAAAATGAAAAAAACTTTACTATTTCCTCAGTCTCAAGAAGCAGAGGAAACAGTTAAGGTTACTATTTGTGTTGCTATTAGTATTTAGATTAGAAAAGCAATACATGTTGCTTTACCACACAAAACATAATGGAAGCAAAATACGTTGACTAACTTTCGCATGATAATAAATTTGTTATGACTTCATGCACTTATGGCACATTTAGCAGTCACAGTGAAATTTGCAATTATGATGTTTGTGACTTTATGTCCCAGACAAATTGTTGGGATTGCTGCTTAGCACCTCCTACTCTGGTCTACACTTTTATGTCCTATATAAAATTTGTTGCAAATAGCTTCTTTCCTTTCATTCTTTCAAAGACAGGTGCACTGCAAACAAAATTTGTGGTGGCAGACCAAGACTTAATACCAACTACAAACTGCAAGACACCTATCCAACAAAGTAAGTCCTATTTTAAACATAAGTCTAGCTAATTGGTAACATCTATCTAATGACTAGTATCTATGATATATAGGTCTACAATATTCAAATGATTTATTGAGTAGTCTTCCACTTTGAGCTGAGAACTGCAGCTAGGAATAGGCTTAGTATGGGCAATCCTCATGAAAACGTGCGCTTATAGCTCTGTCAATAAAATCAAATGGGCTCTGGTCATCCTTTCAATGTATTCTTTCTAGAAAAATATTGATGTGAGATTAATGAGTATGCTGTATACTGAATGATCATCACTAAACAAGAGAAGAAATCTAATTAAATTTCAAGCAATGGCCTCTCAAGTGAAAATACAATAGTATAATTGTCCTAATAATCATATAGATTCTATAACTATCTTCCTTCTAGAAGTATCTGGTAGGAAACATGAGCTTCACCAGCTTCAGTGAGGAGGTGAAGGTCTGGCTATGTAGAAACAACTGAGTTTTGTGAAAGAAATTAAGGGAAAACAGCTGAACTGAACCATGTGGAAAATTTAAATTGAGGGTCATATCATTTTGCATTTCCTATCCGCAAAAATCAAGAAAATAATATTCTGCCATTGTCAACAATATTATGTTTTTCTCATTTAAGTTTAAGCCTACTGGTAGGAGTGGACGTTTACTGCAGTATAATTCAGATGGAGTATTATTTGTATGGACTGCAGTATTATTCAGTGCTTTATTGCTACAGGACTACCTATGGAGAAATCTTATTTGTAAGATTAAGTGGTTAAGATTAAATTTTCAGGGAGACAGATAAACAAGAAGTTATGACTTCACCAACCCTTTTGGTTGATGTTGTTTCATATATGAGAAAAGGACAAGGCCATTGAAGAAGGAGGCAAATTAATAGCTTTTAAGAGTCGAGAGTGGGAGGACAAGTGACATTTTGATGTGCAGAATGACAGATAAAATGATCCAGACAATTGAGTTTATGGAGAACAAAATTCTTGTGCCAATCCATGCTTTTTTTAAAAAAAAAAAAAGCAATAGAAGTTGGGATCCAAGAAATGAAACAGTAAAACCATTCTCAAATAAACAAAAATGAGAAGTGTAGCTGAGTGACGAATGGTGAGATAGAACAGGAAAACAGTGGAAGCAGGGACGTGTGGCCCAGAGAAAATGCAGGGTTGCTGTCCAGACTTTGAGAGACACAATCAGGAAAACCAAGGCGCAGATGGAACTAAACTTGGTAAGGGATGTGAAAAATAACAAGAAGGGATTCAAGAGGCTTATTGGGAGCCAGGCAAAGGAGACTGTGTCCCTTCCTGATAAATGAGAAGGAAGAACTGGCTTCAACAGACATAGAGAAGGCTGAAGTTCTACTCAGTGAGCTCTTTGCCTCAGCCTTCATTGGCAGTTGGGCTTTTCACATCTCTTGTGTTCTTGAACCTGTTGGAAGGAGCAGGGGGGAGCAAAATCCCTCCCACTTTAAGAGCAGAGCAAGTCTAAGACTGTGTCTTGAGACTGAATGTGTACACATCTATGGGCCAGATAACATGCATCTCAGGGTCCTGAGCAACTGTCTGATGTGGCTGCCAAGCCACTCTCCATCACATTTGAAAGGCTGTGGCTGTCAGGTGAAGTCCCTGGAGACTGGAAAAAGGGAAGCATTTCTCCCATTTTCGAAAAAGGGAGAAAGGAAAACCGGGGAAACTACAAGCTGGTGAGCTTCAGGTCTGTGCCTGGGAAGATCATGGAGCGAATCCTCCTGAAAGCAATATTAAGGCATATATGAGTGGGAGGTTATCTGAGATAGCCAGTACTGCTTCACCAAGAGCAGATTGTGCCTGACTGATCTGGTGGCATTTTACGAAGGAGTGATGGCACTGGTAGACAAAAAAAGGGCAACTGATGTCTACCTGGACTTGTGCAAGGCCTTTGGCATGGATACCACATCATTATCTCTAAATTGGAGAGAAAGGGATTCGAAGGCAGGACTATTTGGTGGATAAAGACAATAGCAGGAGTGAGTGCAGCCTCATCAAGTTTGTACCAAGCTGAACAGTGCAGTGCAGTTGACACAAAAGAAGGACAGGATGCCATCCAGAACCAAATAAGGCTCAACAAAGCCATGTACAAGGTGTAACACTTGACTTGTGGCAATCCCAGGCATGTATACAGAATGGGAGAAGAAGTCATTGAGAACAAATCTTTAGAGAATTTGTAGATGTCTTTAGTTTGGAAAAATACCATAAAACTACTTTAAATTTGAAACTGATGTATTCTATTATATTCAGGTTTTTACCATCTATTACAGTAATTCAAAATGAACACTGCTTTCACTGCTGACATAATAAAATATTTTAAATACTGCACCTTCATTGGGAAAAATACTTAAGGCATTAGCAATTGCAACACCTTTTTTTCTGATTGAAGTTGTCCCTTCTTTATCACAACAGTTACAGGGGTCCCAGAATGCCTTTGTGAGCCTAGCCTTTGGTAAGCTATAACCCTGCACAGATCACAACTACCAAAAATGGATTCTAGGCTTTTGCCTTTGAATACTATATGGCAAACTGTCCCTCCCAGCTGGCATACGTGTAATAGGTATAAAGACCGTGATTTAACTCATCCATGCTAGGTAAGAAAGGACTGTCCCTCTAGATTTCTGGGAGATGGAAGCATGCAAATATGAAATAAAAGAAAGTAGTAAAAAAGTTGACTAACCTAACCCACCTGAGCTCGGCTCACAGGGATCAATGTCCTCATCATCGCTGGGACATTCTGCCGAGGCCACCAGGATGTCATCTGTGGTCTGCAAAGAAAACGAAAGTCAAGTAGGTATATTTTCATTGGCTTATTATATTCTAAGGTCCTCATTGGTATTGCTTGAATTTATACAAGGCCCAGAGCATTCCAGATTTAATAATGGTACAGTGACACTTTCCAACTCTCTATTAGTAGGACACTGCTTTTCAATTTGCACTTGTCAGTTTTTAAAGGAAGTGCGTTAGATATTCAGTGCAAGCCCTTAAACATTATAATATTTTCATGCAATAACAGAAAGTACAAGGAAAAAATGTGTACATTCAGGCTACCCATCTTTCCTCTTTACCTCAAATGTCTCTGCTACGATATTATTGAAAACACAAAGAGCATTAAAAAACAAGTCAAAGTATTGAGCTGCCTGCAGCTGTTAAAACTGAAATTATATTGATTGCACTTGCTGCAGATATAGAGCCAAAAAAAATACACAAAAAAACACAACATCAACCCAAAGGAAGGAAACAAAACTATTACTGAGTTAAAGCCACTATTCAGTGAGAAGAAAGGCAAGGAAAGAAAACAATAGTAAATATACACAGTGTTAGAAAGTACCAGTTAAAACATCCTTTTTTCTTTAATAAGTGAAGGATTGCCCAAGTTCTGTGCTGAGCTCAGAGAAATTTGAGGAACATCTGTCCAGAATTAGCTTGGACAGTTTGTATTTAAAAAAGAAAAAAAATAAATAAAAATCAAGACAGAGGTTTTCTATCAGATGATAGAACCTGGAGCAATACATCGAAAGCAAACTGGGGACTTCCATCTACCTTACCTTACTGTGAAAGAACAAGAAAATATTAAATGAAACACAGAGGCAATCAATCTGAACCTAATAAAATGATGCACCTTCTGTTCAAGCCACCTCTGAGAATAGGCATTTAGAAATATAATAAGAACATCCACAGTCATTAGGGGAAATAATAGCAGAGAAATATAAACTGTCATGCTCATGGTCATTTCTCAAGCAATTACTAATGAGTTCAGGAAGAAGCTTTTCCTATGGGTAAAATGTTTCTTTTCTGCCCATTTCAAACTTCCTTTCGCCTCACTGAAGGAAATACATGAGGAGAATAAGAAAACGTGACACTGAAACATACAACTAAGGATAAAGTTGGCAAAAAAACACTCTTGCTTTCCTGTATGATATGTATGGCAATTACAGGATCATTTTGGTCAATGTGAAATATCATTTTTGGATGTTTGTTTGCATTGGAGAAGGACTCTTAACACCTCAAAGTTTAACCTCATCAGTTTATGTCTGAATATGTAAATACAGTACTCCTGGCATTTTATGGACAAAGCTTAACCAATGTTATCTATCATATTCTTCTAACTAAAGTTCTAAAGCAAAGCACATTACAATAATAGGCTTTTCTTTGTCACGCTTCAAGAATATTAATGAATGTATGCTTTCCACACTTCCGTGAGGTAGGAAAGTGATACAGGAATACATTTATTCACATGTGAGGTAGAACAAGGAAAAGCCTATTATAATCACATAAAGATAGAAGACTGAGACATAATAGAATGGAATAACGTGTTGAAGGCATTCAAAATGGCTACAGACAACAGCTATGTTATGTCACAGTTCAGTGCCTTAATTGTAAGGACCACCTTTCCTTATAGTTGGAAAGGTTTATGTAAATCTGCAAGGCTGCCAAACTAAGTTGGCAGATTTGGAATGAAAGTTATATATACATAAAAAAAAAAGTTTTCTAGTTGACCATTCTTCCTGCTATATAGCTATAGCAAAAGTCAGCTGCAAACATCATACTGAATTTCTAATGTCCATTTCCTTCTTCCAAAAGACAACCATTTAAACCTGAAAATCAATATCTGCTTAAAAACCAATCTCTGCCTGCATTTTTCCTAAAGTACAGAATAAAAATAAACAGCCAGGTAACCAACTAATAAAGCCTGCACATAAAAGCTTAACTCTGTACTTCAAAAAGCACTTACAGTAATAAGAAAGTATGAAAAAAAGAGCCATGCATCTCCCAAACAGGTTTAATTTTGTCAGCAAAACCAAAGTGCCATATATTTTTCCTTCTGTCCATAATGCTGATGTTATACTTGTATGACCTGCAGCTGGAATACTGAACACTCCCAGTTGAGCACTAGGGAATTGTGTATGAATACCATTCAGCAGAAAGCATCATATGCATACATAACAGTGATAGCAACAAATTATTTTCTCTAAGAACTAGTCTAAATGGATTTTTGTTTAAGGGTGCTTTGGTGCACGCAGGGGATGTGTTAAGTCCATGATTCTTGTAACTTCAGCTGATAGAGATTAAACATTCAGGTCGAGTTACAGAAGGACCACAGTGTCTCTCGTTACTCTTTATGTAGCACACTATGGTCAGAGTTTAACCTAACTACAGTCTCTTGGTCCAGTTTCGACTGTAATCAAAATTACAAGAAAATAACTATTGAAACATCATACATTTTAAGTGACTTAACATATGAAAGATACTTTGCTCAGTTACTTATAAAGGGAGGTCAAGCCTATCTTTGTAAGATGCTACTAATTCTAGTGATATCTCGGGAAAGAATGTGCACACTTCTTCAAGAACAAAGGGATGTTCTTGTTTGATAAAAGTGCATGCACACTAAGGATAAAGAAATGAATAACTATTAAAATAAATGTGAAGATACCATGCCAAGATTTGCATCTCTGAGCAAATAAATGAAATAATCTTTGTTTCAAAGTTAATACAAGATATAAAATGGATTTTGTTGCAAACAATAAAACAAGTACCAGTATTTGAATGAGAAGAAGTATGAAAATTGTTTTCTTCGTAAGAAATGCGTCAGGAATAATTCCAGCTTAGGTGTCAATTAACAGATGTGTCACAACCTCCCCCTATTCTCTGCTTTCCCCTGAACACCTCTTTCCCATTGCTCACATATTTTTAGCATAAAGGCAAATGAGCCGTGAAAGGAAGTGAAATGATAGTGACCAAGCTTCATATAAAAGTCATTAGACCACTTAACACAATTTTAAATGGGATTAAGAATTAACTAAAACACTAGAGAACATAAGCAACACATAAATTACAAAAACTGGGGCAGCTACCAGATCACTCTGTGCAGAAGAGCTCTGACTGACAGGAACCCACCTGAACAGAGAGAAGGATTTAGATCTAAGGGTCTCGGGCAGCCAAGGGGTATACATATATAATGCAAGAGCACAATGTTTTACTTACTGCACATTATCTTTTTTGTATACTTTTTAATTTGGATGGGAAGATTTAGAATAAATTGGTTTTCCTGAGTGAACTGCAATTGTTGCTAGCACTGTGGCTAATTTCCAGGACACTGCTTAGAGAATACTCATTAATGAAGGATTTAAAAGTCAGTGGAAAATCCCTTATTTACAGCGAGTGCCTAATAGGATAAGATCCAACTGGTATTGTTGTAATACAAGATTGGATTAGAATGTCTCATGGGCAAGTTGTTCAAATTCATTTAAGAACTGATAATCTAGTTGTAAGGGATTGAAAAAAAGGGATTCAAACTAGCCGATGCACAAATGGAAGGCGAAGTAGGACTTCTTTTCATTTCACCTGCCTTCTCTGTCTATTTTCAGAGCCCTCTGTATTCATTCAGTGGTTGTGGTTGTATAATCTGAAGTGTAGCCCACTCTAATAGGTGGCTTCTTAAATAGTTGGACATCTGTTCCCATTTCAGAAAAAAGGATGGTATGAAAAGCTTACAATCAATATGCCAATATAAAAAAATGCATAAAAATCATGCTTTGTAAGGTGAGAAGTCACTACACAAAGTGATTTCTGGCAATTACTCATGGCTGTGGCCACTGCAGGAGTAAGTCTTACATCAGTCAGGTCTGTTTGCAGAAAGTAGGTCTTCAAGATTTGTCTCTTAGCCAAGGGAGTTTAAAATATGACCAATCTGCCACCTTGTCTGAGGAAGGAAATGGTGACTAGTTCAAGAAAGCTCTTGGCCAGATCAAAAAGTGATGCTCTAGTTACAGCTTAAATACAGTGACAGGCTGTAGCTGTAGGTAAATATCAAGTTGTCTCAAAGATTACAATCACAGGTTCAATACCAGTACCAGAAATTATGACGGTGCCCTTCTTATTGTGCTCTTGGAATGCTATGTCATCCAAAAAAAAAAATAAAAAATAAAAAAAATAAAAAAATAAAAAAAAATTTGCTTGTGAATAAACAATACAGGAAACCATTTTCTGAGTCATTCAGTTTTTGCATAACTGAGTGTAAATACATACCGTCTTATTTAGTTTTCATGTATGAAACTTGTTGAACCTGCCAGTACCAGAGAAACGCGATCTAAAAATTAAATCGCCAATCTGAATTGTGCACTCATTAACAGTACAATGGAACCTGCATATTTTCTACTAGCGTTTCACCAGCATTCTTTAAAAGCACAGCACCCTACAGCTACTCTGAATATAGTTTATTTCATTCCTATTCAGTAATATACTTTATCCCGTGAGAACTGCAACTAAATTCAAAGTACACAACAGTTAAAAACTGATAGACCAAAATTATTATATGAATTATAAACAGCATAACCACTTGTGACTACTGCTTAAATTATTTTGGATTAAAACTTCAGCTCTGTAATCAAAACTATTCTTATTTATTCGTATAGCTGTGGCACAGCTTTCTCAGCTGCACCCCATGGGACTTGTGCTGCAGACCCTTCTCTGGACACACTCCAGGGCCTTGATGTCCTTCTTGTGAGGGATGCAAAACTCACTACACTTGATGACCACTTCCCTTCCCTGCTGGCTGCACTATTTCTGACACAACCCGGGATGCCGTTGGCCTTCTTGCCCAACTGGGCACACTGCTTGCTCATGTTCAGCCAGCTGTCAGCTAACACCTCCAGGTCCCTTTATGCAGCTTTCCTGACGCTCTTCCCCAGTCCTGTAGCGATGCATGGGGTTGTTTTGATGTAAGTGCAGGACCCATTCCTCGGCTTGCTGAAGCTCATACCATTGGGTTCAGCCCATTGATTCAGCCTATCCAGATCAAGTAGAGGAGGAGAAGAGTCTGGCAAGGATGCTACTGGTAAGGGTTAGCAGTTCAGCAGGTTAGCAATGGTTATTCTCTAGAAGATCTTCCAAAAGGGCAAGATGGTCAGGAAGAAGGGAGGCAGGGAACAGCCGGGCAGAAGCCAAGCCAAAGAGATGCTGAGACCAGATGGTGCCTGAAGAGCACTGCCTGAAAAGGTTACAGGGCTCTGTGGAAGAAACTGGCTGTACTTACAGCAATGACCGGAGGTGACGGCAGCCTGAGAAGCGTGGTAGAGCAGCCACAGCCCCATGGGGAAGGGATAGCATGGTGTAAGTGAGAAATTAATGGTGAGGCCGAGGGAGAAACGAGGGACTAGGCATACAAAGGAATGGGTATATGGCAGTTGATGTAGCCCGACCAATTACGGGAAGTTTATCGGCTAAATTAATTAACCACTGTTGACAAATGACTACATTAACACACACATTCACATGAAGGACTAGGAAATTAGACATCAAATTTTTCTACTCTCCTCGTTCCCAGTTCTTGGGTCTTTTTAAATTACTTATTTTCCTCCTGAAATTTTATTCAAACAGTTACTGTTCAGTGAGAATCAGCTAACACTGACATTTAAATGCAGAGGTCTGCTTCAGCTTAGCAAAAGGATATATAACTGGAACCATGATGTGAAGAAAGGAAAAAACAAGGTATGCACTTCTACCTTCCTAATTATATGCGGCAAACTTTTCTTATAAAATACAGTTCATGTTTACACAAGGGAGCTGAGAGCAGCCAATGTGTTCTGATGCAATGGACATATTAATTTCTGATGCACTAAGTGACCTTCCTACAAATCATTCTCATATATACTCCTCTCTTTCTCTCCTCTATTTTTCTTTCAAAGGGAGGAATAAAATAACATAAACCAAAATAACATACACCAAAGTGCCCAGGAATGCTGGCAGAAACCAGCAAAATATGAAAAGTCACAAAAGAGTTCACATGGAAAAAAATAAAATTTCATTTTTGGGACCGGATTAATGACACAATTTTCTAGCCAAGACAGTGTAATTTGAACTTAATTTTCTGTGTATGAAGCAGATTTCTATGACTGGTTGTCGAGACAGTTGTAGAAAAAAACTGAAATACATCACATTAATCAATTCTACTCTTCAGCTATCTTCTCCCTAGTGTTAACAACCTCCCATTGGATGAAATTGTGTGCTGGTAAGAAAAATAAGCTATTGTGGTGTAGCAACAATATCAGCTCTAGATGACATTTGGACAGCTGCCCCTAAATTTGTATTTAAGCTGCTATTGGTCAAACTGCACGGGCACCAATTACTGCTCATCCACCCACACCCAGAAAGTATTTTCTCAGTGCCATGCTGCTGAAAAAAGTTGTTTCTGCACATGGACATTAAAATGCTAATATTTCAGGTATATGCACAATATTATTACATATTTCATTAACTGCTGACATTATTATTACCCTGTAATGTGAACGTACAGTAACTGAAAATCGAAACACACTCCCAAACTAGATTACATCTAATTAATATCATCATGCTATTTCTCTTGAGTTTGTCAGCGTCTGACAGAAACATTAGCAAAATAATAACAACAAATTAAGATCTCTGAGTTTGTGACCTGAATGCTTTAGAAATTAAACCCTGAAGGATAGGTAAAATGCTCAAGATGACGGCTAGGATGACCTGCAGGGTAGCTTCAGTCTTTGTCCCTCAGTAGGGGCAGGGACAGGAACACAGCTGCCCCACAAAGCAAAGCAGAATAATCTTCTTTCTGGCCTCCAATTCCCTATATAAAGTCTATCAGGAAACTTTCCAAGAAACCTTAAAATCCACAGTATCTTTTTAATGCAGTCTAGTATTTCTATTACTTCTCCAAACCTCCTCTCCCCCAAAAATCCCAAACATTTAAATTCTTGTAAGCAAAATTACTACAAATACATTTGAAAAAAACTATCTATAGAAAAATGACTTAACAAAATGGTGTGGCTTTCCTTTAAGCTCCGAATTTGAAGTTAATTGCTTTGGTCAAAGTCTCAGAGTTACTTACTTCATCCTGAAAAAAGCAGGAATAGAGATAAGAAAATCCACATGCTCACAAAGCTGCTATTTTTTACCTGGAAAGCCAGCCAGGCAGTACTCTGCAATGATCTTTAAATATATGTACGTTGCTCTGAAAGTAATGCCTCCTCTTATTTCCATAGAAACTAAAGCAGATACAATGTGCACAACAACGCTACTTAATAGAGCAAATTCTCAACTACAAAATTCTATTTTCTCAACATGGTCACCACCAGTTGCTGTCTATGCATGTTCACCAAAGATGAACAAGCGCCCCGAGTGTAAAAATGTGCACCAGCAGAGGTGACTGCTGTCGCTGCTGAAACACCACCTCACTATGCTCACATCCACTCTTTTGTCTCCAAAAATCTTCACCAAGCATCAACAAACATTAATGGGTGCCATTTTTTCCTTGTGGAGGAATTCAGTGACATCCTTTCTCTCCGTACCCACTTCCACGTCAGACACCACTGCGTCAGACTGCCTCTCTGCCGCCATCTGTCACACAGCAACAACATGTAATGGGATACTGGTGGGAAGGTTCAACCTTTGCTGCCATACCATCATCTGCTTCTGATGTTATGGGCCAACAAAATATAGTAGGTGTTACTATTGGGGCAGACCTTACGTAGTAATACTGATTAAAAGAACTATTTAACCCAGTTTTTTCCTTATGAGGAAAATCCCTCACCTCCTGAACCACATGAACATTAGTTTCACAGATGCAGATGAGAAATAAAATTTGGGTTAATGTTATTCATGAATGTTTCTTCTCTTGTCCTCTTGTACAACTTTCCATAAGCAGCTATTTAGAAAATTAACTCAACTGTTTTGCTTATTCACGTCTACCCTTACTAGGCAACACACAACACAAACATCTTCATCAGTGATGAGCCACTCCCACCATTTTTAAAGGACCTGCAAAGAGATCTTTAACATTGCACTACTACACGATAGCAGGAGCTATTTTGGCCTTCCCTTGTTCATACAAGCTGATACAGGACTAGCTGTGTTTCTTGGACGCACAGCAAGTCATAGGAGTATCAAGCACAGGTGTTATCATTTCTCAGCTCTCAGCAAACAAGAAGGTTTGTTTTTTAGAGTAAATTCATTACTAGACCCAACTTTCAAGTGATGGCACAAAATTATGCTATTTATAAAGAGAACTATGGATATTTATCATGAACTTTGGACTACTGCTTCAGAAAGGTCCTTGCTATAACAAAGTGGGCATATTTCACACCTGACCAACATTTAGGCTAACTCATGCATGAGAAGTAAAGCCAGTGTCAGACACACTTCTGCACTGCTAATACCCTAAATTTCTTTTGCAGTACCAGAGGAATGGGACAACACTTGACTTTCTTCCTGAAAACTGTATGATGTGGTCTTGCTCACGAATAAAGCAAAACTACATGTACAACAGCAAGACCAAACTGTTTCAATTCCTTATGCTGGAGATACTGGGGCGCGTAAGTTGGCTGGAAATAAAATGTACAAACTCAGAGCTATTTCTGCACCACAACCTGCCCTCCATCCTGCCCTCTCCTTCCCTTTTACAGTGAGTAGGTGGAAAAACAGGTTCACTTCCCTGCACTCTTCTCCCAGTCTGCTCAGGACCTGGGGCCGAGCCAAGAATTCAAGGATCTGCACAAAGCTGCAAACCACACTTAAAAAAATGACATCTCACTGGAGAGAGAAACACAGAGGAAAAGACACAGCACAGGCCTGACCTTTATCCTTGGAAGTAGATATCGATATGCAACGTGCTGGCAAACCAACCACTGGTAACTCATTGTGTAATAACTTTATGTTATTTACGCTGTTCCATGAAAGACTGAATGGTCAGATTACTTCTGTCTCATCCACTTTTTAATTCACAACATCATAAATTCAGAAATCATATTTCCTTGCCGTTACTTGTTCTCTGATTACAAGTGTTTTAGTAATGGATGTCACTGATCAGAAGCTGTGCTTCTCTTCCATTTAACTTTCTCACTCTTATTTCCCCCAAGTAACTAAAAAACCTTGAGAACAAGGGACAGGAAATCTCCAAACTGGTTAAAAGTGCTCTGGACTTTCATTCTGAGGTTATCTTCAGGACATCCATGTTCTTCTCTTGAACACCACACATCAAAACAAACCAACAGCAAAAATGTAGGATTTTTTTGTGTTGCTTAAATTCACACCAAATCTAAAGTACAAGAAACTGAATGTGATTGATGAGATCCAAGTATTTATTTTCTTCTAGACAAGAAATTAATTTTGCCTCCGAGTATAAAATAAATGTTTCTGGGCACTCTGCTCGCATTTTGTGACATGATTTTATTTTTAGCCTTCTTGTTTGCTGAATTTTGGTCCCCATTAATTCTGAATTCACAAAACACCATGGACACTTTCATAGGTTTTTCTCCATTTTAGTCCAGAGATTATGTGCGTCTTCAACTGTGACACTGCTACAGTGGTAGCAAACCTATAATTTATATTTATGGACCACACGTACAGAGATTGTTCAATTCTTAGAGTATGACTCTTATTCATCCCTCAAAACTCAAACATAACACTGTTAAAGACTTTAAAATTGACCGTTTGAGTTATTGGTGGAGAAGTGGGCTTCTTTTTAACTGACCTGTGGGCCTCCAATAAAACCCATTTTTTTGCAAACTGCAACTTAATCACTGGCATAAGACCATACTTAGCCATATAGATAGAAGCCTGGAATCACTTAGCTACTAAAATCCCCAATACAGCAGAATTAGAAGGGCACTTACATTTAGATGTGCTTCCATCTTCTTACACATTTACAGTACCACCAAATCAACAGACTGTGAATATCCCTGACTATCAAACTGTATAACATAAGAGTATTTTGATCAATTGAAATCTATGGGAATTTAGCTACTAGGTAATTCTCAAAAGATAAAGGGAAGAAAAATCCTTCACAAGGAATGCTGTCTGTGAACTAACATTCAGTGTCCGTTCTCACTCATATTATTTTTGGGGGAGGAAAAAGCTTTCTAATCCTGCTTCAAAATGCAGAATACCAAATAATAACTTTTCTCAAAAATGCAGAAAACTGCATGAACTCTCAGACTACTCACTGGCCATTTAGGTACATTAGCAATCTCATCTTGCCCCAGTGACAATAAATAAATAACACAGGATCTTCTGCCTAACACTGACTGACCCACAGCACTTTCTTCAAGTTCACTTCAGTGTGTTTTTTACTCGAGGCAAATTAAATTAACTCAGTCAGAAGCAGGAAGGCATCTGCTGTCAACCCTTTCCCAACCCTTGTTTTCATCTTCTTGAGGAACGATATGCACCAACACCACTGCCAACACCTTCCAACCTTCCTTAGTGTCCATAGTTCACACTATAATTCAAAACTTCTGAGAGCCCGAGAAGATAGCTGTGACATCTTGGATGCTAACTACTTGGTCACATTTTGTTCTCCAGTAGCACTGGGTTGCAATAACAGAGAAAAGGATATTGGCTTCTCGCTAACTTGACTGCACTTCCTTATCTTAATTTTTTAATCTAAAAACTCAAACACTGACGGGACCACGGGCAGTACCAAGGAAATTCACTGACCAGTTCTGCAGGGCAGGGAAACCACGCCAAGCACCATTCTGCAAATGAAACTCGTTAATGCCAATGAGAGGCAAACGTGCACTGGAAGGAGACAATGCCTAATTGCTTTTCAATTAAAATAAGTATTTCATTAAAGCCACTGTTTTGGAGATACAGTTAATTAGATAGTTTCTGCAAGTGTCCATTTGTCACACAGGCATTTCAGTTTGTTAACGATGCCTTGATTTCATAACCGTGTAAGCGACCGCGCTGGCAGCAGATGTGAGAAGTGTGCAGCAGGGCAGCAGCAGCACCACACGCCTGAAGCTGCCTTGGAGTGGCCGCACCCCAGTTGACATCATTTAGCCTTCAAGTGCTTCCAGACCACAATGTTCTTCCATAAACACTTCCAATATAAAGCAGATGAGGTTGAAATCTATGTTTGTTATACGAATAGGATTTATTTTTAATCTCTCATTATGTTACAGCTGTGAATTCAGTATATATCACAGTATAAATGCTACAAAACCTACATTTATGACTCAACACCTTGTTAGCAATTATTATTTTTATTAAGTTAGCTATTTAAAGATACCTTCCAACTCTTGTACTTTTTTAAGCGTGCGTATATCAAATTATTAGTTTGCATGCATATGCACACTCTTTCATATGAAATAGATCCCTAACTTCACAGATTGATTTCAGAAAAAAAAAAAAAAGAAAAAGAGAAGAAAAAAAGAGACATTATTTACATGCAGACATTATTCACAACTACTTTATTAAGCTGTTCTACCATCCCTAGAAGCTTGTCTTTTTCATCATGTGTATGAAAATATAACCAGCTTTGCCAATGGGAGCAGCTTAAGAAAACTAGGAGAACTGCAGTTCATACACAGGGTCACTTGGGTTTGGGACATAAGAATGTGGTTGCCTCACAGTGTCTATATACATATCTGGTTTTCCAGTATTGAAGAGAGGAGCTGAAACCTAGGAGACTCCTCCTGTGCTATGGGCATAGCAACATTTGGATAAGGAGGAGGAGGAACAGGAAAGATTTGAACAAAAAATAGAAAGAAATCGGGCTGCGAGATATGGCAAGATGGGATACTGAGATGAAGAGTCATAAGCATGTGAAAGATAATTAAGACACTACTGGAGGATTTAGGAAGAGAAATGAAGCACTGTGCTTGATATACAGTTACAGAACGGGAACCACTACAACCATTGTAAGTGGAAGAGAGAATGGTGGGGACAAAGAATTAGGGCAAATCAGCAGTGTGGCACCCATGGAGAGCTAAAAAGATCAGTAGCCATGTACAAAGGCAGCTAGACAGGACAAGTTTATGATTTGTAGCCATTAGAAACAGACTGCAAGACAGCCACAGACAGTGAGTGGAAAGCAGAACTTCTCAACAGAAGCCTGGTCCATGAGGCTCCATCCTCTTAAAGGACTACTGCTGCCTACTGCTCCTACTGACTGTTGGTAGCTTGGCCTCAGAGGTTTGCAGGGCAGACTGGCAGGGCACAGCTGTGCCAGTTGTCTGCTCAAGGCTGTCAGCTTGGCCATGCATGAGTGGAGTATGTATCCACAGCTTGTTTTTAAAGCAAGTGGAAAAACCTGCACATGTGACATTCAATTTGGAGAGTTTTTAAGGTAACACTCAGTAATTAGGGAACACCAGAATTCAAATATGATGTGAAACATGAATTCATAAGCCATGTGCCTGCACAGATTAATAATAACATATTTGAATGTCAGCTGGTGTAAAGATGCACAGTTGCAGGGAAACAAAACATTCACACTTCAGTTGTGTATTTGGCCCATCATTTCTTGTGAAATCATTTAAAACTGAAAACCTGAGCTCATAAGCTAGAACTGCTTCATCACTCTTCTGACTGCAATATGGCACACTTCTGAGACACATTCCAAAGACATCCTGGCTGTGAGATTCTCTAAAAGAACCTAAGTTGAAATGATTAAGTCTTGTAAATTGTGATGCTTCATGTTCATTATTACATTATGAGCATTTACTTAAAGTATGACAGAGAATTTAAAATAGAATAAAAAGTGGAAAATCAACCATCTTTGCAAAGCTGTTATTCAGTTTTACATTAAACTTTGCTGTTTTTCCATTGTCTAGTAGGAGCTTACAACTCACCTTCTTTTGTTTTTACAAGATGGTGCAATTCTGTTGTTGAAATTCAATACAACACATTTTATTGAGAGCAAACAGAAAAAAAAAACATGGTAAGGTTCCTCTTAAAAATGGAAAATGATTTTGCAACACTCAGGCTCAAACTCAGATGAGAGTTTAGCAGAAATTCTTGTTGCTGCAACTAAGACTATCAGTTGGCTCCCTAAATAGACATAGTATGTCAGCAAAGTACAATGAAACTCCTAAAGTTTGTCAGTCTTGTTTACGTGGGAATGTTATTGTGATTTAATGAAGTTAATTAAAACTAGTTTAATTCCCAAGTCTACACCTGTATTCTGAGAACAATGACTGGACGTGTTTTGCATAGCTTTTGCGGGCACTGTAAGCTACCTCCAGCTCCAGGTCCCTTCCAACCCAAGCCATTCTATGATGATGGGTAACAGCCCTTAGGGAAGCAAGCCCTTATAGTCCCACTGACATGCTCCATGTGTCTGACTCTACCAATCCCGACTCTTCAGATTCCATTCTCTCTTCCCTAAAAGCCATGTTCTGCTGTTGGAAGAGCAAACTCCACTGCCAAAAAAATACAGACCAACCCATGAGTAATTCTGAACTCAACAGGACCATTTCAGTCCTTCTCCCACTGGTCCAACATCAGGTAGCCAGGCAGTTTGTCACTGTCAGCACCCCTTGAGCTCCTTCAGTTGGACAGCCATTGAAGAGTCCAGTTCAACTCTCTTAAACTTTTATTTCTCCGAGTTAGCTTCAAAACAACAAGGTTTGTTTGTTTGTTTTTGTGCTTTTACGTATCTCAACAAAAATATATGGATTCTAAAGATCTCTTAAATCCAGACATAGCTGTAAAACAACCTTCACACATTGCCTGTTGTTGATTTCTCACATCTTTAGGATTCTCTGGCATCACATCAAGTATCCAGCCTCCTCTCCTACTACTGCTGGCCTAAGGTTTCTAATTTTTGAGTGTGCAACCTCCCTCTTTTCTTTTTTATTTATTTTCTTTTTTAACAATGCATGTTTCCTTGCTGAAAGTCTTCCAATTAGCCCGCTCAGCTGATTACTGGCCTCTGCTGCCCTCGCTGCTTTTCTTTTTACAGTCTACATTCAGACTCTGCTGTGCCATTCCATGACCCAGGGAAAAATAATTTCATCTGTTATTTCATCATCATAATAACAAATACTCTTCACTTCCATCACCAACGTATGAGGAATCTTAATATCCATAATAAACTTCAACACAGTTGTTTAGAGCTGTATGGGAGGGACAGTATGGTCTAGTATTAGATAGGGAGCGTTAGATAGGGTGGCCCTGCATGTGGCAGGGGGTTGGAGCTTGATGATCCTTGAGGTCCCTTCTAACCCAAGCTATTCTATAATTCTATGGCAGGAATGCAAATGCTGCTTGTAAAACACTGCTCAACACCTCTCCCCCTAGACCAGCTACCAAGCACAAAAAATAGATCTCAGACACAGTGATGCCTTACACTATGACATCATCAGGAAAGTAGTCCTTGCTTGCTCGTGATGTATCCATTGCCATACAGGGCAACCCTTACGTTTTTTTCCCCAACAGCCCAAAGCAGGAACTAGGATCAAGAATCTGGCCCCAAATTCTACATTAATACATGTAGATTACATTGTATTAGTAGGATCCCTCAAGAAAGCTGATAGGAACTCAGTGCTGTATTTCAGCAATTACAGTCAAAGAGCTCCCAATAAGCAGAGACACAACTAACATCACTATGTGCAGCGATTTGAAATAAGAGAAATAACAACTCTGAAACATTATTTTGATTGATTTTCTTACAGACACTAATGTAACATCTAAGCACTCAGACAAAGGGAAGAAAAAACTCTGCAAGTTAAGTGGGACCGCCCACAGAGATTTTCTTCACCTGATCACACCAATTTGCAAAGATTAACTGTACGGAAGGAGCCACACAATGTTGAGTTTCGTGATAAATGGACACTATGACAGCAAATGATTTCCTCTAATGTTCCACTATGCTTTTCAGCATTTGAAATCTAATTACTTGGAAAAAGAAATAGCAAAAAATCATCAATACCTCAACTATGACACAGTATTTTCAACTTGAGAAGACATTTTGTTTCACCACAAAGGAAACTTCAGGTGCGAACCCAAGGGAGGCAGATCTCAGGCACTATGACAATGTTGCTATAGCAATTATTGGTGGCAGCATGCATCAGCTGCATTTTAGCTCTCAAGCAAAATGCTCAGCTTGTGCATGCTGAATATAACCAGAATATAAACTTCTTGATGCTTACTGTACCTTAATAAGATTTGTAAATTACTTCTCTTGATGCATTTCCAATAACTAAGAATGGAAGAATATTTTTTGTTACTAATATGTAACCGTATTCATAAAAAAAAAATTATATCCTTGTATTCAGTTAGATATTTCATGGAAAAGATATATGCTCTTTTCCATGAAGTCAAAGTTATACAAATATATTCTTTAAAAAAATAAACTATATTTTATGAATTATTGTGCACAATACATTATTCAAACAGGATCTGGATTGAATACCAGTTATTTACGATCACATTATTTTGAAGCAAAGGAAGAAAACCTTTGATCGAGATAAATTTTAATAATTTCGCATAAAAGAAGGGTGTGAAAAAGCACCTTTCGGTTATTCTCAAAAGGCCAAGCAGCTGATAAAGCAGAAATATCTGAATCACCCTTGCATGTATTTTCCCATTTAATAATATTTCACTGCCCAGCTAAGCTAAATTTTCCTAGCTATGTTCATTAAAAAGGCGGAAGGAAGATCTCTCATCTTTTCTGGGAGGCCAGCTGTGGAGGGCCTGTCGATAAAGATTTGGACTGACTCTCTCCTCCTGTTTATTTTTGGTTCGTTTGATTTATCATTCTTAATTATTCTGTATTATCTCACACTCCTCTTAATAAATTAGTTTCTCCTACCTCAGTTGGGTTCTTTTCCTCATCCTTCTCCCCCTTCTCTCAAAGGGAGGGAGGAGTGTTGCAATTAACTCTTCAAACCGTGACAAAACCTCAGAGCCAAAGCATCCTGGACTTTGGCATGGATTAGGCTTGAAGCTAGACTGATTAACCAAGCAATTTATGAACTCACAGACAATGGAAAGAACACCTCCACAGACCAGGCCTTCCACAGAGCTCAAACCATAGACTTAGCAGCTAAAAAAGCACTTTCTTCCACCTACTGCTCTTTAATACTCAATTAACATTACTAATTGATCTTATACTTCGAAAGTGCTTCAGCAGCCAGAATAGAATGGTTCTTAAGAATGCATAATGCTTCACAACAGTCTTTGGTAATAAAAGATCCATTATGGTACAAAGTGCCCTATATAAAATGAGGCCACAGAGGACACAGCTATGTTCCACATTTGCTCACCAAAATGACAAAATTCACACTAAACTCTGTTAGATACACTGTGATGCAGTTCTTTTCTGTTTCCTTTTCTGTATCTGCAGCCTATCAACTTAATATATACATATTTCAGCATGTCTTAATTTTATGCATCAGCGTAATAAAGCTTTTGCATCTGCACTCCTTTGTTCTCTCCAGTGCTTTTCTGCAGCAAGTCTGAATTAAAGGAATCATCACAAAATAGCTACTTATGGAAATTACACTCAGGTATTTGGGGGAGTGAAAAACCTAGAAAAAAAATAATCTATGTACAATGGAGTGCTCTCAGAGTAAGGCCATCATTTCTTTTCAGCTTAAAACAGAATCCACAAGTTCTATCTTAACTAAACACCACTTGATATGAGTCATCTTCTTCAGTTTTGAAACTTTGTTTCTGCTTTCTTTATGAGCCATAATACCAGGTAGCTGCAATGCCACAGACCCATCCCAAACCCTCTCCTTTTCTGTAAGATATCCAAATGCCCCAAGTCCTACCTTTTTAAAATAACACAGAACTAAGAAATTCCTTGATTTCCAGGACAGTAGTAAGTAGTAAATGTTTTCTCTTAGGCGGCTGTGACTTGCCTAATTCATATCTGTTTTATTGCTGGAAAGGAAATGAAAGCCTTGACTGCAGAAAATCCGTTTTTGGACCTGGATTTACCATAGAAGAAACGATCACCTTGGTGCGCATAGCTTCACACTTGCAGCTTTTTTTTTTTTTTTTTTTTTTTTTTTTCAACAGCTTCCAATTAAAACAGCAGGACAGAGAGCAAATGGCCCATTCCCTTCCTCTAAAACCTTCTGCACCCACAGCTCTGTTTTGATTGAACAACTTTAAAGATGGTTTTGCATGTTTCCTGGAAAGCACCTCAAGTAGGAGGCGGGTACTAAGGGTGGCCGAATCTGCTGCTGCCTGATAGTTTCCACTTCAATCAGAGGTGAATTACTGGTTTGCTTCCCAAAGCTAGGACAAAGGACAAAGTCTCTATGGAGCTGACATCCCCATGACACACCTCCTCCTGCCCACCATTTCTTCATCTGGATACAGGCAATGCTAGGAGACAGGGTGTTTGAAGTGGTTCTGTTCTGAAAGTTACAGCTGCCGTGCCACAATCAGATTACGCTGACAGCTAAACCTCTGCACATGCCAACCTGTGCTTCAGAAGGGCCACCACTCCCAGCACCAACTGAACAGGAGCAGGCTGAGCATTTGGTGGTTCTTACAGATGTGGAAAAGGCAAATACCCCACGGCTATATATCACAAGTTCTGCAAGTGCAGAAATGAAGCCAGAGAAAGGTGATCATAAGCTCCAAACACTGAGCTGGAGATGGCAGGGTTCCTGCAACAGCACACGCATTACACCAAACACTTGCAAAATTTATTCTCAATTAAACATGGAGTGTAAGTAGCAATAAAAATCATGTCGTCTTTTCCTTTGCTATCAATCTGACCTTGCTGTTAATAAAAGGAGGAAATAGCTTTTTTTTTCCCCATCAATACAGGAGCACATGCAGATTGATATTTATCATTAGATGGCCTGCTTAGAACCCCTGCAGCTTTCTTTGAAGGACCACAAATTATTCACAACACAGCAGGATTTCTTCAGTGATTACATCTGATGTATTTTACACAACATCCTTGCTTTTGTATCTGATATCAAAACCTATAAAACACATCATTTTATGGGGAACCTGAAATTGGATTCCTCTGCAACAGAATATTTCTTCCCTCGACTGTCTGCAGCACTTTATAAAATATTTATTGATAGGATGCCTAAAAATACACATAGGCCAGCATAGCTTTAAGATGGATGGCTTTTGCAGCTATATCCTGGGTTTCACACCGCAGGGTTCTTATTAGGCATAGCTGCCTAGAAATCACACTTATTTTCTGACATATGATTACAAATATTTTCATTTATAATGAATAATTTAGCTCACCGAACAGACAAAATTATGTAAGTTTTATATCTTCAAGGTTCCTAGCAAAAGCTGGGGGGCATAGGGAGCAAAGTGAACAAGGAGCCTGTCTATTTTTTAAAAATTTATTTGAAAATAGCATTTAATCACTCTTTGCATGGCACACTTTGAATGTTCCTGGCTCAGACTTTCAGCACAAAAAGCAGAGAGGCTGTTTTGGACCTGGTATTTCCTGCTGCATCTCGGTGTGATGCTGAAAATTCCCATCCTCTGCAATCCTCTGGGCTTTGCTGGCTGCATGCAGATGAGGTGGGGTATTTCTCCACTGTGAAAACGGTAAGGCAGCTCTCTTTGCTAGCTAATGAAGGCAGAGACAAGCATGCATGCACTACACATGAAGAGACATGAGTTCTCCAGGGAGGCTGCAACAGGTTCTGCACAAGCAGCAGAGGGAGACAGGGATATGCAAGGTCCCACCTCACTGCTCCCTCTGACAGGCTCTGGGCATGTCAATGACACTTGACACAGTACTTCTTAGCATTATTTTACCTTATTTCAAGATAATTAATACCCCTGTGATACAGGTAACTCTCCCAGCACTCACATTTCTCATTCCCAGTGGGGTTTGCAAGAAGCACAAGGTACCATCTATTACTGACAGGACATCAGTAGGCTGGGCCTGCCTCTACATCTGTGGCGCGCTTCATCTAGAGTTTTCTCCAGCTATATTGCACTTTGGAAAAAACATGGCTCCATATGGTAAGAATACAACTTTAAACTACATACCCAGCCTAAGCATGCCTGCAATTAATTTGCTAAAATATTTTATTCAAGAGCACATCTGTTACAGCACATTCCTCCATATTCAAGGGACTACATAAAAGCCTGTTGCCCACTGTCTGTAGGCATTTAATGCATCAATCTTGTGCAAAACAACAGCATTGCTTTCCTGAGAACAGTGGCTAGAAGAATTGAATACTATGGAGGATTTCTGCTTGATGAGCACAGCAATCTTAATTGAGATTTAATGTTTACTTTACCTGGTTAAGCACAGAGCAAACACCAGAGAAATGATTGTGAAACAAATGAAAAAAAAAAAAACCTGTTTGAAAGATAATTAGCAGTGGTTCAAACAATAACCTGCCACAGCACTGGGCGCTTCCAGCACAGCCATACTTAGCCTCGTGGACAAACCTCTGGACCTGCTGTGTTGCTGCAGGCACCCTAACCACTAATTAAAACAGAATAATTCAAAAGAAAGTGTAATCTTACCTGCAGAAGAAGAAAATGAGTAAATATTTAATTCCTTTCTCATAGACAGCAAACTAGAAAATAGGCAGACTGAGTGTTTGTGTGTGCGGGAGATTCTGTTTAATCCATGAATTTCACAATGTTTAGAAAGATACAATCACCATTTCACAGCTGCTTTCACATAGGTCATTGCTGTATGACTCAAAACTTCATTACAGCCTCCATTCAAAGGCTGGCAGAGCTCTGTGGCTGTATTCAGCTTTAGATCAGGCACTACCTGCAAAGTCTGCACTGCCTTTCCCAACATCAAGGATCAGCTCTAGAGGAGAGGTCTCCCATTCACCACTGGCAATGCCATTAACCTTGTCATTTGCGAAGGGCTGTACACGTTCAGAGAAACGACAGACTCTGCAAACTCATTATTTTTGTCTCATGCCCAAGCATTTTGATCCCCGCTCCTCAACACACACTGACAAAGCCATATACTTCACAAAATAAAACTCAGCTTAAGCGCTGGTCCTAACCCAGTAAATTCAATGAGAACACTCCTTGCTTACTGTTATGTGGGGCAATCAACCACAGTCTACAAGACATTTTATTATACTGTTTTCAGCCCCTCCTGCAGCATCTGATCTGGTGAGAGAACAACCTTTGCTTAGAGAGGCACAAGTTGTAACACCTCAGTGCGCAGGTGAGAGCTGGGGATGCCGCTGGGTATCACAAGAGGAAAACAGCACTTCCACAACAGCAGCAGCTCCGCATTAAACCGTAGAAACACGCAAGAAACAAACAGCACTAATTATTCCAGATAAGAAAATTATCAGCGATGTGGAATGCCAGAATCTCTGAAATACATGCAGACAACCCTATCAGACACAGTATCTAATTTTCTTAAGCAATTAGGGCCTCCTTTGAGGATCCATTCTATTTCTCATAACGGTTGGTCTACTCTCTCCTCATTCCCCGTGTTTTTAGCTACCGGGGATAATAAGGATATGGATTAATGACAGCTTTTAATGTCACGTAACACTAGCAACATACATATAATGCAGTGATTATATAAGAAAGTATCTCTAATCACTCTTCAAGGAATCATTATCTACAGATGTGCCAATTTGCCTTTAAAAGTACCACCCTGTCAAAATCAGATTGCATTTTCATTAAAATACACAAGGAGTTGAGCAAATACCCTGTGCAACCATACCTCACAACAAGCCAAAACTTCATGTAATAAATACCTTTCTACACAATATAAATTATGTAAAACAGGAATTTTGGGTCTGTTGCAGTTTTTTTCTTTTCTTTATTTTCTTCCCCAATAGAACTCCAGTGAAGCTTCATAAGAGCCAGCACCTATATCCTATATTACTGCTATAATACACAGCAACTTTGCTGTTCACTACAGGACAGACATCAAAGCATAATCATATTTAAACAACAACAACAAAAAAGAATACTTTGCATTACTACATAAAGCAGAGATGTTCACAGAGGCAAAAACCACTTCAATCAAGTGTCTGAAAGACAAGAGTGACTTTGTCAGCGTTGCGCAACAACTTCTGCATCCAAAGTCTGCTCTTCATAGTAAGTGTAATTTCCCCTCTAACAGCCCCTTCTGATCTCTCCTTTTCATTGAAGGTTCACCATTCAAAGACAACTAAAATAATTTCAAAATCAAATAGCAAAAAGCTAGAATTGCTTTACAAGCAAACTGTTATCCTAACTGCTTTTCAAATGCATTTCCCACTTCTGCTCTCCTTTCACAAGGTCAATGAGATTTAAGTCAAAGTTTTCAGAAACAAGGATGTATTCATCTGTTGTAATTCTGCTCACTGGGTCTTCAGGTCTTATGAAATATTACTTCCACTGTTGCCAAAGAGCATTTTACTTAAGTAAAGACAGATGGGCATTTGCCTAGAAATATCTACCAGTCTCTTTGTCATTAGCAAGTTCTGCAGAAGCTCTAACCATTAAGGGAAGATCTTTAAGGTCCCTTCCAACACAAACCATTCAATGATTTTATGTTTTATACTTGTATCTTGTTCTTGACTTGCTGTATTGCAATATTGTAAAATGAAATGATAGAAAACTAAAACAAAAAATACGTTCACTGTTAAATGTTCCTAAGCAACAAATTTAAAGGGCTCAGTGAAAGCTTCAGCTTCTATCTCCTAAAGACTTCTGATATGTATCTTTGGTAAGAAAGGTCCATCTAAAACTTTAATGGTAGAGAAGAACTTAGGAAATGGACAGGACTTTATGACTCAGAAATTCCTTTTCAGTCCTACGTGAATCCAAGCTTAGATAAGTATGAACAAGTTCCTGTGGAATGAACCACCGTGGTTTAAAATTTGCCTTCAGTCAGAGCTCTGTATTTAATCTGAATGGAAATTCTGCTAGCTGGAAGAGACTGTGACATTTGTCCCATGCCACTGATGGGCAGAGATCCTTTCTATACATTAGGAGATACAATAAAGTCACTTTCTATTTTTGAAATACAAAGGCTAATGCTGTTTGATTGTTACTATTTGATCCTCATAGACTCTCCCTCTGCCCAAAAGCTAACAGGCAAAAAATAGAAAAGCAACTTTGTTGTTGCTGCTTTTTTTGTTGTTGTTTGGTTAGTTTTGTGGTGCTTTAAGTTTTGGTGTTTTGTGTTTCTTCCCCTGCCTACCCCCATTCTATAAGGCTAAGATACTACTATTCCTAGCTTTAAATTACCCAGGAATGGTTATAGAATTATCCAAGAATGGCTCATGTAAGAAATATTTTCGCGTTCTGCAATTCATTGATTGCTCTCTTCCACTACCTACAAGAGGTTAATTAGCATTTAATAGTCTGTTTTACAGAGGGCTTTTGAAGATCGTATCAACTGAGAAATGAGGGGTAGCATATCTGTCCAAAGAAGATATTCTGCCTAAAATCAGATTATTTAAATACAATGTTTTTCTCTTTGCTTTATCTCAATGATTGTTCTCAAATATATAAGCTGTTCCCTACAGCTGAACCACTGCAAAAAATGGGAGGTTGCATATCAAGTATTTTTGCAGTTCTGCTTGAATACTGAAAACCAACTGTTCACTGCTCTTGTCTTAGCATGGAAATATGCACGCACATACCACAAGAAAGGGTCTTGCTTTGAAGGAGAAGCTGCCAATGAGCCCTCCCTACAAGGCTAATTTATGACTATCTTTGCCTTCCACAGCTGCAGCCCATGGCTACCTGCAGGATTCAGTGCACCTGCTGAGGGACGAATCCTTTCTCAAACTTTATTTCACTGTGCTCAACACCCCCTCAGCAGTTTTCTGAACATTAAAGCAAACCAGTGTTCGACCTTGGGAAGACTGCCTACTTCCCAGGCACAGTGTTAAGCAAGGAATCAAGACAGGTGAATTAGCAAAATCCTGGTGGCATATGTATGGTTATGGCACATTGTCCATATTGCTTAAGAATATACACTTAAGGCAAGTTCTTGGAGGTACATGAATGTAAAGGGCACAAGTGGAACTGCTGCATGTGAACTACCAGCTCCACATATAGCCTTGGTGCTCACAGCACATAGGTAGTAGGGACAGATGCACTGATGCCCAGCTGGATTGCCAGTCCCTAAAGAAATAAAGACCTAAGAAACCAGTGCTGCACCCAACCATTTCAGGAGTGCTGGTTCTGAGAATTGAGTGTAACACTTCATTGTAAATGACAAACAAACAGATGAAGAAAACAAAATACCCACACAAAAAAAGAAAAAAGCAACCACACATTTCTCCAAATGGACTACCAAGAACAGCAGAGACAGTTATTAAGACTTTTGAGGTTTTAATTGGCATGAGATGGGTGGTAAGGAGAGCACTCTCTCTGTCCCGATTTGACATCCGCAGTGAGATAGAAAGCAAATCTGCCCTGATAAATACTTCCATCTCAACTCTTAAAATATACCTGGTCCTCAGTCAGCCACCTGCTATGTAGTGACAACCAAACAAAAGAACTGTTGGAAAGAAGCCAGCGTTTTGTTCAGCATTCAGACCTGACCAACTCTGTCAGACAAAAACACCTTGGACTGGGCACACACCATGCGTACAGCCTGAAACCAGGCCGCTACCATGAGGAGCATTGGTGGCCTGACCACTGATGCCAACCCTGCTTTTTTTTTGGAGACTGAATGTACCTACTGACCTAACGTTACCAAAATGGAAGAGAACATTTTAGCCAACAGTTAAAGTGATTGTGTTCCACTTACCAACACAGCTCAGGCAACATCTTTCCATTTTGCTCTCTACAGTTCATCAGTAGTACAAGTGTATGCCATGCACTAACAGCCTGATACACAACTGATACTACCTACAATTCATTCAACAATAAAGTTATTTACTGTGCTCATCATACTATTCAGTAATCCCAGATGCTCCTGTTTAACTAATCACAACTAACTGAGAGTCTTCACTTGGAAATGAAATGAATTTCACTTGAGTCAGCCTTTCAACGGTCATTTATCACTCTACGCTGCATTTTCAGATCTACTTTTTGTTGCTTTATTCATATGTACAATACCTGAAGTTGAAAAGCTGACTTGAATCCCTGAAGCCACTTGGATACTGGGCTATAAAAAGAACACAAAGACTACTAGATGCTCATATCACCCTCAGCACAATGCAAGGAAGGAGCAAGGGTCATGGATCAGCTGCCAAAGCCTCTCACCCTGCAGTGGATGCACACTGCAAGAATGATCCCACTCTCATAAAAGCTCCTGCTCTCTTCTGGTTCAAGTGAATCATCCCTGCGGCACTGGGAACAGATATTACAGTTTGGATGCAAGTGACATTGCCTCAAGCTGACTTTTACAGGACTAAGTTGACCATCTCATTTACCTGTTATTATTAAGGGCCAGAAAACAAAGATCACACAAAGCAACAGATACACTCTTATGCACTTACAGGTTGCTATCATTTCCTTTTTAACCATCTGCTGCACAGAAACAGAGAGATCTGAATGTCAATTTGTATCCTTCCTGCCTCATGCATAATCACCAGTAACCTTGAAGGACTGTTTTGCAAAGGTCAGAAAGGCAGACTTTTCAAGATGTCATTCCATTTCTCCCTAGGAATATCCATCAGAAAAGGGAATTACACAGCAATATAAATTTTCTGCACAGGTAAAGCTGCAGAGGAGATGGGTAAGGCTGGTATGGGTGACATTAGTCAGTGTAGTTCACAGAAAAGTGTGGGGCCTTACTTTGGTACACCTCTGGGTAAAAATCACACAACCAGCAATTTAGCACTTAAGATATCAACAGAAAGAAATAAATTACGCTCATTTTCTCCTAGCTATTTTGTGCGCTTTGATTGCTGCAAGAGTTAGAAGAAACTTCAGCCTGTAATGTTATCTAGAATAACATAAACAGAGATTTGGGTAACAGAAAGGCAGTTCTTTAAAGTCCTTTCCTAACCAAACCTGAACAAAGCCAATTTGGGCGGTGGCGTGGAGCTGAGAGTTGGACCCAGTGATTCTTGTGGGTCCCTTCCAATTCAAAATATTCAGTGATTCTATAAACAATAATTCAATGCATGTTGAACACAACATGGGAACCCTACATGCTCCCCACTACGTAAGGTTGAGCTCAAGTCCATACAGATCATAGGATGCAACGATTTCTCAGGACAAGTCCCCAGACAAACAAGGTGTGTTACTGCAGCACTGTGCCCTTTACACTCAGGACGAGAGCAGAGCTATTCCTGGCACTGATGAGACAGGGCTGAAATCAGCCACTGATGCTCACCAGGGACTCAGCAGATTTTCGGACGCAGAGGGCCCGGGGCTGCTCAGGCTGTTCGGGGCAGATGGACATCCTTGATGAAATCATGATCTACATTTTTAGCTTGGCTCTGCAAACTGCTGGGAAATTGGCATGCGCTGGGCCGCCATGCCTGACGTTGATCGTTGATCTCAGTGGCACAGAACATATTTGCATTTGGGAGTAGAGCGTACTTACCGGAGGGCTTTTTTTTTTTTTTTTTTTTTTAACCAGCCTGCTGTGATTTTGGCTGAGTGGTCCCCACTCCTCCCCTCAGATAGACATTTGCTCTTTGTCAAGATCCACCATACTCAATTTCTCATCTTCCCCATCTTCGGCACATTACTGACATTTAAATGCCAGATCTGAATACATCTGCGCTGTACGTAAAGTAAAACTGTGACTTTTAGTCCACTGTCATATCCCTGCTACTAAGTAATTGTAACACGAGCGAGGAACTCAAAAACAGCCTGTCCTAATGCCATATAAACTCCATTTTTGCTTCTACTGCAGAACAAACTGTACACAAGTAATACACATTTGCTCCTTTTCTATGTACTATGTGAGCATTGCATTTCTTAAAGACCTGTTGGTCTTCCAAGACAAAAGATAAAAACCAAAAGGCATCCACCATTCTTTTGGTGCATCTGTGCCCCAGATGGACATTCTGCTTTGAGGGAATTATAAAATCTGGTAGTTGTAACAACTCTGATGCACAGCCCTGGATACTCACCATGCTTTGACTGAGCAAAGGAAGCTTGCTGACTGGTTTTGGTTAACAATTCAAGTAATCTTGCAGACAAATTTGAAAATCCAACAAAACTCTGGAATGCCCTAAGGTAAAGCAGCACTAAACAACAACAACAACCACCACCCAGCCTCCAGCACAGAGCAGTACATCAGCACCATACGTAATGATGGAGCCTTTGAGGTGTCATATTGAGAGTGGACTAGGAAGGGAATTTCAAAAAGAGGTCAGAAATACATTGAAAGAAATTGGGAGAAGTAGAAGAATTGGGAGAAAGAAAAATCAAACACAAAACCCAGAAACTTAAGTTACTTTGAGTCTTCTTGTAGCTCAGCAGGTTTTTTGTACACTTGTGTTTGCAGCCATATCATAACCATATTAGAGAAACCAACCAACAAGATAGTATTACTGCAACCAAGAAATACAGCCTACTCTGTGCTAAAGGCCATAAGTTGTTCTGTTGAACTCAGGATTTGTGCCAAAAAAGACCTGGCCAGACTCAAACCAGAAAGCATTTTAAGGTCCCCAATGTTACCACATTTCAGTGTCAAGAAATGCTTTGCAGAATTTTGGCCATCTGAAAGCTTCTTGTTTATGCACTGGCAGACATTTAGTTCATGAGAAGGAACTTAAAATGAATCATTTTGGTGAAAATGCCATCTTGCTCATATTCCACTTCAGTTCTGGCAAACGTCTAGAAGCTATCCACTACTAGAAATCAATTTGGTATCTTTACGTACTTAGACTTCTGTGCTACTCAGACTTCTGCCAGGGATAACAAGTCAAAGACATTCAAATCAGTGAAAAGCACTGACTTTAAGCATGGTGAAATTTCACCCAAACTCCACCCTTCTTTGGAAACCCAGCCACACTGATGCACAGGACCAATGCGTGTGTCCGCAAATGACAAAACTGCCTGCACACACAAAACATACATTCTAATCCCTGAGTTTTCCACACAGATTCCTAAGTTTGCATACGCTTTTTTTTTTTCTTTCTTTTTTTTTCCTCCTCCTAGTGGTAGTCTAACGCATTAGTACAGAAAAACAAGCAGGATTACAAGCTAACATCAACCTGGATGTATGAGCATGGAGTAATGATTTGAATTCCTTTGCAGCATCCCACCAAAAACCAACCAGCCCCCAGTCTCCCTCATTTAGATATGGTACTTAGACTGGAAGTATGACCTGATTGTAAGGCACTATAAGATAGAAGCTGAAAAAAGAAAGATGAGCCCTACTGAAACACGCAACTACAGCTAAATCAAGTTGTGAGTCCTACAGGGAGAAATAAAGCACAGTTCAGATGCACACAATGATAAGAAAAGAGAAGCAATGTAGAAAAGCAGCACAAAATACTGCGATCACTCACACTTGTGAGTGTAACCTTTTGTGATTTTGACAGACCCTTCCTTGAATCTGCTGCTTAGGGTGGCTTTCATGAGAAGAACAAAATGCCCCACGGACTGAAAAAACATGTCAGAAGCATCAGAAACAAACCCACGAAACACTACAGAGCCAATTATTGCAGACCATGCAAAAGAAATGCAATTTTTTTTTTTTTTTTTTTTTTTTTTTTTTTTTGGAGGCTCATCAGTTAGTTGTGTGAAAAGCAACTTCATTTGTAAGCACTCACGCGCTTGAAACAAACAAATGACTAAACTTCATATTAATACACAACTAAAAAGAACCACAAAATATTTCAAGCTACCGAAAATGTCAGCCAAAAAGTTATGAAAACCATTTCCTGCTTATCAGCAGGCTCCAACTGCCAAGCCTTTCCCTGGCTAAGACAGAAATTGAGGCTTTCTTCAGAAGCAGCAGCCTTTAGCCCTTTGTGTGCATCCATCTTCTCTGGTGCTCCACACAGGTACCTCTCCTAATGGCAGCAGCGATGGCTGCCCTTCCTCTGCATTTCCTCCTCTCCAAAAATCTGTGCTGACAACCCAGAACTTTTTATGTCATCTCAAATGCACAAGGTCACGAAATAAATCCTCTCGCGGCATGACTGGGATTTCTTGCTAAATCAGCATTACTTCAAGACATAAAGCACAGCTGAGTTTTTAAGCACTGTCCTTAGGCTGTTTGTCTCTTCTGAATTCCTCTTGAATATTGATTTTGGATTCAAAGGTCCAGTTGCCCACCTCATCAGGCTGCCTGGGTATATACAGACTTTGACTGACTAATGGGTTATTTCAAATACACAGATACCTCAAGGACTAAGGAACATGGACAACGTGAACTTTTCTTCCCCAGCTTTATGCCACAAGGTTTTACATCAAAGTGTACCTTTGCTGAGACACAGGCTCGTCCTTCAAGATGTGAGCACCAACCAGATAGTTCTGCAGATTTCTTTTTCAGTCCTATCTAAAGCAAATCCGCCCAGCCTTATTCATAATCAATCCTAAAATACCAGGAAAATCACTTCAATATTAAATCTGAGACCACAGGGTAGCTTCTGAGATATTCATAACTTTAGCAGCCCTCATATTAAGCAAATGGAATTCATTTTGCATGTGTCATCGGGATGCATCTCTCCACAGGTGAGCTACCATCTAGGCAGGTTTAATGGACAATTCCTCAGGTTGCCCTGGCAATTACTCCTGTGCTGACCTGGAAGGATCATTAATATTAGGGAGTCGAGAGGCAATTCAATTTCCATGCTGGCTCAGCCCTAAGCTTCTTCTAAGTAGATGCTGTCAGCTGTGTCAAATTACATACAACGACTAGGTGATGGGGAGAACTATTAGAAACAGAGCTGGGAATGGCAAACTCCACTCACAGCGTTTACAGCCTGTACTTGGGCAGTGGTCTAAAATACTGACAAGTCAGAGCCATCTGTCTGGGGAAAAAGCTAACACGACCCCGAATGTTTTATTTTGGGATATGAAAGAAAAGCCAGATAAGACTTAGCTCAGAACAGTAAGTTAAGAGCTGTTTTAAAAAGTTGTGGATTAAGAAATTTAAATGCATATTTGAAAATAAAATAAAATAAAATGGCTTCCTGGCAGGACTTTGAAGAAGCCCAATTAAGAAGCACAGGCTGGACTGCACAATACACCTGGTACAACAGAAGCAAAGTTTTGATCCTCAGCCCCACAACCACAGCCCAAAACAACAACAGAGAGGTTGGCCCCAGATCGGCAGATTTTTCATAAACACGTTAAGAAGACGCCACCCCCAAACCCTACATCCTCTTAACACAGTTGTTAGCCCACAGAACAAGAGAAATCTGACCAGCCACACTCCTCACTTTATCATCCTCTGACTGCATTGAAAGCATCAGAAAAGCTTCCTTCCTTTACCAGCGAGTAGAGAGGAGACATTTCTGCACAGCCAGAAGGTGCTGCTCCCCCTCCCCACTGCTGGCAGCTCCCCTTTTCATCCTCTCCCTGCCCGCTGTCCCGACGCTCCCACCTGGTGCAGCACAATTCCCATGTGCCTGTAGCAAGGCATTCTCACTCCTCCTGGGGAGAACGAGGACCAAAGCTCTTCTGGAGGAGCTCAGCGCTCCCCCCTACACACCTCACCTCTTGGATCAGAGAGCTTGGTAAAGGATGCTGCTTTACATCAGATGCCTTAAAGATTTGTTACTTATCAATCAAGACATAGCCTTGTTCTTCAGTATTAAAAGCAATCAACTAATCATATCAATCAACTAATCCATAGCCTGGTTCTTCAGTGTTAAAAGCAAGCAAACAAATGGTCATTTTTTTTTTTTTTTTTCCAAAATACACAAATGCTTCCA